>NC_041391.1:181830032-181870900 GCF_002162155.2 Triticum dicoccoides
GGATGCGCCCGCGTGAAAGCTTGAGGTAGGGGATGGATCTGGCCATGGCGGCAGGCAGCCATGGCAGCCGGCGAGGGGAGCCTGGCCGCCGGCGATGAAGGTCGTGGTGGCCCAGTCGCAGCTCGGGAAGAGGGGAGGGGGAGGGGACACACTTCCAGGAGGCGGCGCTCGCGAGAGGAAGAAGAAGCATATAAGAAAAAAAATGTTCCGTCCGTGAAAAAAAGCGAGCGAGCGAGGGGCACCGGCCGAAGCGTTCCGCCGGTGCGCCGATGCCAAACGTTTCCCTTTAGAAAAATACAGTCCTTAGATGTTCGGCCGGGCTTACTTCAATTCCTGGATCCGAGTGACCTGCTAGCTGATGCTGGCGCCATAAATTATGTGCAAGGAAAGTGACCTGCTGAGGTTGAAGCCTCGTAGTAGCCAGGTGTCACAACCAGCGGAACTTTCTCCTTCCTTCGATCACCAACGCAAATCTCAACCACATCCTCCCGCGGCCGGTCCCGGCCTTTTATCCCCAGCCATTCCCCGCCACTCCCAGCTGCCACAGCGGATAACTAAAGCTAAGCAATCACCAGAACGCGCGCACGCACACGAAGAACACAGAAACCAGAGGAGCCTAAAAAGATTTCGAAGATGCAAGCATTCCTCGCCTACTCGATCTTTACGAATCCATGCTCGAGGTCTTTCTTTCCGCGTCCAGCAACGCAACCTCGGCTCCTCCTGTCCTCGGTTCCGGCAGCGAGGACGGGTGCTGCTGCCACCGCAAGAAGATGCGGTGGGCCGGGCCGGAGCGTGGTGACCGCGGCGTCATCGTCCCCGGCGGTGGCCGCCGTGGCGACGGACGTTCCCGGGACGATGAAGGCCTGGGCGTACGAAGAGTATGGGGACGCCAGCGTGCTCAAGCTCGATGAGGCCGTGTCGGTGCCGGCGGTGGGCGAGGACCAGGTGCTGGTCCGGGTGGCAGCCGCGGCGCTCAACCCCGTCGATTCCAAGCGGCGTATGGGCAAGTTCAAGGCCACCGACTCCCCACTCCCGGTGAGCTCGGGCGCCCCTTCAGTTTCACTTCCTTCCGAGCTCGAGCTCTTGATTTGATCACTACTCACTAGCGTGTTGTGTCGTGGTTGGTCTGCAGACTGTGCCAGGGTACGACATGGCCGGAGTGGTCGTCAAGGTCGGCAGCCAGGTGAAAAACCTCAAGGAGGGCGACGAGGTGTACGGCCACATCAGCGAGAAGGTCCTCGAGGGACCCAAGCAGTTCGGCTCGCTGGCAGAGTACACCGCCGTGGAGGAGAAGCTGGTGGCGCTCAAGCCCAAGAGCATCGACTTCGCGCAGGCCGCCGGTCTGCCGCTCGCCATCGAGACCGCCCATGAGGGCCTCGAGAGGGCGGGCTTCTCCGCCGGCAAGTCCATCCTCGTCCTCGGCGGCGCCGGCGGAGTCGGGACCCTCGTCATCCAGGTCTGGCATTGCTCCTGCGTGGCTTCAGTCCAATCTCAAAACTGAATTTCTGTCCAGTCAAAGCACTAACCTGCTGAACATGGCGCAATGAAGCTGGCGAAGCAAGTTTACGGCGCGTCGACGGTGGCGGCCACGGCCAGCACCCCGAAGCTGGAGCTTCTGAAAAGCCTGGGAGCCGACGTGGCCATCGACTACACCAAGGACAACTTCGAGGACATGCCGGAGAAGTACGACGTCGTGTTCGACGCAGTCGGTGAGTTCGTTTGTCAACACAAGAAAAGACTGACAAAACACACACACCAAGCAGTAGTCCGGAGCTGACACATGCTCGGGGGTTTCAGGCCAGGGCGAGAAGGCGGTCAAGGTGGTGAAGGAAGGCGGCAGCGTGGTGGTGCTCACCGGCGCGGTCGCGTCCCCGGGGTTCCGGTTCGTGGTCACCTCCGACGGGTCCGTCCTGGCGAAGCTCAACCCTTACCTCGAGTCCGGGAAGGTGAAGCCGGTGGTCGACCCCAAGGGGCCCTTCCCCTTCTCCCAGGTCGTGGAGGCGTTTTCCTACCTCGAGACCGGGCGAGCCACCGGCAAAGTAGTCATTTCACCAGTTCCATGAGACACTGCTGTAAATAGCTAGCACAAGTGGTGTGTTTTTGTCACAGATCACTGAGCAAATATTTGTTGGATCGTGCGTATAAACAGAAAAAGATGTGATGTTATCAGAGATGGCGGTAGGTTCATGGTGTATTTACTACAATGAACATAAATCTGTAGTATTTGTTCAATCTGTACCTGACATTTTACCATTCAGTTATGTTTCTGATAGTTCAAAAGGCTACAGAGGGTTGTACTGCTTTCCTGAATTTCCAAAGTGAAAGTGAGCACACAAATTATTCTGAGGCAATCAACAATTCTTGTTGTCAGAATAACACCTTGATGATCAGCTACCCTATCCGGTAGGATTTTATTCTTCTCACTAGTAGGATCAAAATGAAAAACTTGTATGATTACAGTGCCTTACGGTAGCACACCGGAAGTGGTTTACTGTATTGTCATTTCTCTGGGTTCTGTTAAAAGAGATGTTCATTCTTACTTTATTTTGTAGTTACAGTAAGTAGAGGGTTACAGTAAGTAGAGGGTTACAGGAAGCATAGATATCTATTCTTCTGCATTACTGACACATTAGTCTTGTTCTTGTGCACTTACAAAAAGGTAAACAAGTTTATGTGAACAAGCTCCAGAAGTTGGGCAAGGACAGACACTACTCAGTCGTGGCTCAACACATCACATGGATAATGGACACGATTGAAAAACAAATGCTGCTGGGATTCCTTGACTTGTTTGTTTAGGGGGCAATTAAAAGGGCGAAAGTTAACGATACATCAATGTTTCTTGATCTTAGCTTTTTCCCATAGCTGCTGAAACGAGTTCCAAATAAACAAAGGGCCATAAAACCAGCAATCAACGTGTACACTTCCAAAATCCAAACTGCTGCAACTTGTAGAGGACCTTCGAAGTAATTCAAATATTTGAACTTGGAAAATGAAGGACTTCAAATATTTAAACTTGATTTGGTTGGGGTGCGCCTGCCTGGGCAGTAGTGCAACACCTAGGCGACACCTGAGGGCCCCAATGGCAAGCCATTGTGGTGCATCCTCCCCCACAAAAAATAAATTTAATATCATTGTGGGCACATGGCCCACATATCAGATATTAAACTGATAAGAACAGATACTACACTTGATCTTAGCCAAAAGGCCGAGAAAGGTATGAGTTCTTTTGCTGCCCTCCCCCTCCTTTTATAGCTACCTCGACCGTCTCTCCCCACTCCGCAAGCGAGGTGGTACTAAAAAAGCGAAACGAAAGAGCAGGCAAACCTGCTGCGCTCGGCCCAGTATTACGGCTTTCATTTTATCCCTGTTCGTTCCGCTACCTGCCTCTGACATATGGGGGACGAGCCGAGCTTGAAGGACGACGTCGACGACTACAGCACCGCGTGAGTCTTGGACAAGATACAAGAAACTTCAAGGGATGGGAAACGTATGAATGTCAGAATGAGCTGTGGAGATCATCAAGCCATGTAAAGTGCATGGAGAACGTACCATTACCATAGCCACGAAGTTGCTCGACATCATCTCTGATAAACTGTGATGGCTACTGGTACAGTTACCATGTTTAGCTTATTTTTCTCTGAAAGCAATACACAGCACCATGACAAAAATACAGGAAGCTGGGAATAATAAATCATGTTCAAAGTAAGTAGATTACTATCTCTAGGAGAGCATGTGGGCTGTTCAACTAAAAGCGACTTTCAGTAGAAAGTGGAAATTTCACTAGGTTCAGTCAAATAAAGAAAAAATAATCTTCAATGTACATTTTATTCTTAGTAGTATCTCACAGTTCTAAATACTTAAGTTGGTAGTATATGACAAGAATGAAGTACAAAAGGTGATTGGATACTTAAAAGCATCGAAATCAACTTGACTTGTTGGTTTTATCAGTTGCCGCATCCATCTTCTGAAGATCATCTGGAGTTTAGGACAAGTGTCAGGGCAATGTGAATCCAAAATATAGCAGAGTCCATTTCCCCAAGAATTCCTCTTCGGTGACGAGTTTCCCATCTTCTAACGATCATCTGGAGTTCTGGACAAGTGATGTGTTTTTCTCACAGATTACTGAGCAAATATCTGTTGGATCATGCATGCAAACAGAAAAGGGTGTGATGTTATCAGAGATGGCGGTAGACTCCTGACTTATTACAGTGAACAGAAATCTTACTCGTTCAGTTTGTACCTGGCCTTTCACAATTCAGTTGTTGTTTCAGATATTTCAAAAAGCTCCAGGGTATTATTGCTGTCCTGGTTTTCCAAAGTGGAAGTGAGCACATTAACTGGGGGATCAATTCCGAGGCAATCAACAGTTCTTGTCGTCAGAGTAACATCTTGATGATTAACTACCCTCGCTAGTAGATCAGAATTAAAAACCTACGCTAGTTGATTAAAGTGGCTTACAGTAGCAACACCGGGAGTGCTTTAAATCTATTGTCATTTCTCTGACTGATTGCAGCAGTCTTTTTCTGTTAAAAGAGATTATCCATTCTTTCTTTATTTTGTAAAGTTGCAGTAAGTAGGATTATGTAGATGCTGGTTAGTATGGTATGTAATGTTCAGCATCCTCGCGCGACCCAGTTTTACGACTTCTTTGTTTTCCAGAAGAAGCTTTCAGTGGTCGTATAGTAGAGTCCATTCCTTTTTTCCCCAAGAAATCCTTTTCGGTCGTGAGTTTCCGTTATGGTTCAGAAGCTTGGATGACTCACCAAAGATTGGTCAGGGAAAAGGATGTACGACGTGAGAAATTCGTAACAGACATAAACAGGGAAACAAGGAGATGGTAGCATCCTTTTATGCAGATCACACTTTCATGATACGTCGTAGTATATATTGTTTAAGCCCCTAATTTATTCCTAAGCATGCACATGTAAAATGTAACTATGTACCAGAAAGCAAGAGTAGTAAGCAATCCAGATTCAAAAAAAAAGAGTAGTTAAACACATAATACAATACAAATCTCGGTTCCTCAACATTACTGATACATAAGTGCTATACTGGTGCACTTACAAAATGGTAAAACGGGTTTATGTGAACAAGTTACTTGAAGTTGGGCAGCACGGACATCATTCAGTTGGTGGCTCAACACATGGATAACGAAAGCGCTTGAGAAAACAAAATGTTGGGATTTCTCGACTTGTTTGTTCTCCTTTTCCCCGTCACAGCGGCAGCAAGTACTACCAAATAAACAGAGAGCAGGAATCTCCTAACCGAGCAAGACAGCAAATCAGCATTGCCTTGTGGCCGCTTGACCGAGGCTCAGACAGATTTCAGAAGCTTGAATACATATGAACTTAGAGTTTTAATTTTAAGAAGTTTATTTAAAAAATTTAACTTAGTTTTGGTTGGGGTGCGCCTGCCTGAGCTGTAGTGCAACGCCCAGGCGACACCTAAGGGCCCAATGGCAAGCCACTGTGATGGACCCTCTCCCACAAAAAATAAATTTAATATCGTTGTGAGCACACAGCCCACATATCAGATATTAAACTGATAAGAACAGATACTACACTTGATCTTAGCCAAAAGGCCGAGAAAGGTATAAGTTCTCCTGCTGCCCTCCCCCTGCTTTTATAGCTGCCTCGACCGCCTCTTCCCCCTCCGCAAGCGAGGTGGTACTAAACGAAACGAAAGGAAAGAGCAGCGAACTCGGTCGACCAGGCGAGTCAGCCTCTCGTTCGTTTGGGCTTCAACGGGCTCAACAAAAACACCACGGCAGCATCCTTTCACGGCCCACTGCTACGGCTTCTTTATTTTTCCCTGCTCGCTGTGGGCGAGCCCAAAGGTGACCAGAACCAAGCCGCACGAGTCCGTCGCGTTCAAGTTCCTCCTCTCCTTCTCCAACCGCAGCGATCGATCGAGGCTGCCGGCGATGTACGGCGCCATGAAGGACCAGGCGGTCGCGCTGGTCCGGCGGGCGGTGCAGGAGGACGACGCCGGCGACTACGCGGCCGCGCTCCAGCACTACGTGCAGGCGCTCGACTACTTCGCGGCGCACCTCAGGTACGAGCACAACCCCAGGGTCCGCGACGCCATCGCCGCCAGGCTCCCGGGGTACGTCGCCCGCGCCGAGGAGATCCGCGCGCTCCTCGACGGCAACCCCGCCCCCTGTGGACCCGCCGGCAACGGCGTGGCGGCGGCGACCAGGAAGAAGGATCCCCGCGGCGGCGGGGACGAGGACGACGAGCGTGCCTCGGAGCGGACCAAGCTCCGCGCGGGGCTCCACTCGGCGATCGTCTCCGAGAAGCCCAACGTGAGGTGGAGCGACGTCGCCGGGCTGGACGGCGCCAAGCAGGCGCTGCAGGAGGCCGTCGTGCTCCCCGTCAGGTTCCCGCAGTTCTTCACCGGTACGTGATCAGGTGCCACCAGAAGCTTCGTCGATTTCGCCTCAATTCGGAGGAAGCGCCTGTTTGTGACGGATCAAAATGTGTCGCGCGATTAATTGCAGGCAAGCGGAGGCCGTGGAGGGCGTTCCTCCTGTACGGGCCGGCGGGGACGGGGAAGTCCTACTTGGCCAAGGCCGTCGCGACGGAGGCCGACTCCACCTTCTTCAGGTGATTGCTACGATTCACTTCTCTTGCGGTTCCAGTCCTTTGTCCCAACAACAGAGGCACATTAATTTTTGTTGCAATGCTGATGTTTGGAGCCAAAGTTTGAATTATTTTGGGATTGCTTGTTGCTAATGCATATCATCACCATTCTGCAACTTATGGACTAATGTTCAGTGTTGAACTAACTGTAGTATATCCTCGTCGGATCTTCTTTCGAAGTGGATGGGAGAAAGCGAAAAGCTGGTCGCAAACCTGTTCGAAATGGCTCGTGAAAATGCCCCCTCCATCATCTTCATCGATGAAATTGATTCTTTGTGTGGCCAACGTGGAGAAGGTAATGAAAGCGAGTCTTCTAGGAGGGTTAAGACGGAGCTGCTCGTCCAAATGCAGGTGACTTCTTCAGACATTGTAGAACACTTGTCACTGTCTTCTTTTTCCATGAAACTGGCAGGATTGTTGTCTTCAAGCAAGTACTCCCTCCGTCCCAAAATTCTTGTCTTAAATTTGTCTAGACACGGATGTATCTAATACTAAAATGTGACTTGATACACCCGTATGTAGACAAATCTAAGACAAGAATTTTGGGACGGAGGGAGTAGAATACAGTGGCTCAGATTGTTGTGAGAAAAGCAACCACATGCATATGTCTGTCTATAAATTAAAAGTTTGCAAAGCAACTGCCATCGATCACAGTTTCTTCAATAGTAACTAAACACATTTTTCTGACATGCTTGTAATATTACAGGGTGTTGGCCATAACGATGACAAGGTCCTTGTTCTTGCTGCTACAAACACTCCATATGCTCTGGATCAGGTAGACATATACTCCTATCAAATATTCATACAATTACAATGTGCATATTTTCTGCGGGGAAAAAATACACTGTACATCTGTGCTGTGTGTTATCCTTATAGTACTGAACCTGTCATACTTGTGCGCTGTGCCCCAGGCCGTCAGGCGGCGTTTTGACAAACGCATCTACATTCCACTGCCTGACCTTAAAGCTAGACAACGCATGCTCAAGGTAACGAGCTGACCAAAAGAAAGCTTCAGTCAACAATACCCCACCTTGACATTGCTACCAACTTCAGTCACCCTTAACATCCGTCACCGCTACAAGGTTCAGTTAACTCAGACTTCACCTTTGCAGGTCCATCTCGGCGACACCCCTCACAGCCTGACCAAGAGCGATTTCGAGAGCGTGGCTCACCGGACAGATGGCTTCTCCGGCTCGGACATCGCCGTCTGCGTATGTCACCATACTCCCCCCAGCCTTTTCTTGCACACAATAAACATATGGTGTCGAGATACCGATACTTCTCCCTTTGCGCGCTTTTGACAGGTGAAGGACGTGCTGTTTGAGCCCATACGCAAGACGCAGGACGCCATGTTCTTCTTCAGGTCAGAGGACGGCGGCGGCGGCACGTGGACGCCGTGCGGGCCAAAGCAACCAGGGGCCGTGCAGACCACCATGGAGGAGCTCGCGGCGGAAGGCATGGCTGACCAGGTAAACACTATAAAATGCAGCAGCGTGTTATTTTGCCTCTTGCTTGCCTTGTTCGTCTCTTGCTCAGGTGGTTTTCTCCTGTGTCGATCCCCGCCTCCGATCTCCAGGACAGACTTCGACAAGGTCCTTGCGAGGCAGAGACCGACGGTGAGCAAGGCGGAGCTGGGAGTGTATACAAGGTTCACCAAAGAGTTTGGGGAGGAGGGCTGAATTTTACGTACACCCAGGATTTTACGTTCTGTAAATGTTGCCATACGATTACTGACTTGAACATTTATAGGCCTGTATAGCTTTGTGAAGTCATAGCAATTCTTCTTGTACATGCTTGTTGGTTAAAAGCATCAGAAATTGATTAGACAAAACAGTAGATTTTGCTGATACTACTCACTCATGGGCACCTGCTGTCAACGGTATCAGATGGTACTTTCACTAAGACATATTCTCTACTTACAAACACCGTTAGGCCTACATGCATCATATTCCTGTGACATACAAACTTGCTGCAAAGACAATGTCACGCTTGATTGCGTTGGACGCGATCTCCATTTTCTTGTACAAAGCAGAGTTACCCATTATGGAAGCCGCATTCCTGAACTCCCTACATGTTTCATCCAACCGCACAATTGTTCTTACAATCAGCCCTTCAGATACATCTGTCAGCTCACATATGTCCGCGAAAGGCGTTCCCTGCACATCGACGCGGCAGAAAAAGACTTAGAATTTTACACCCATGACCCATCCCACAGAAAGAGTTCCTACCAAGATGTGTGTAGTGATAATACCTTTGCCCATTCGTAGACAACCTCAACAAGACCAAACTTGAGATTATCACGTGCATACTCTTCAGGATCCACAGGCACCTCGTGCCTCTTTTGGAGCTGTCCTAAGTTGATTGCCGTGTCATAGAGCCTAATACGGAGACAGAGAGAAGAACAAAAGGTACTTGAGGTATGTATCATGTAAGCAAGCAATTACACCCTCTGTTCGTTAGTACTTGCAACGTTACCAGGTCCAAGACACAAGGTGCGCTGGAGAGATAAGCACTAGAAGCAGGCAAGAAAAAGAAACTAACCTCTTTTTGGCATCAGCCAGTTTCGGAGTGAGAGATGGTTCTGACGCGTTCCGTTGTTGGAAAACAAATGCAGACATAATAGCCACAGCTTCTTCAGGTTCTAATTCATCCAACTGATTCTCAAATAAACACTCTGTTGATATTAACTCTTCACCAGAGTTCATTTCACATGCCACTCGGCCCTTAAGTTGCACAACAAGATCGGAATCGATGTAATGGATCTCCTTTAGTACATCGATCTGCACACATGGAAAAATAAAATTGTTGTAACAGAAATCTTAAAGGGTCAAAATATTAATTGAGGTGCATGTGGTCCACACTCCAAGAAATGATATTTCCCTCTTGATATCCTGGTAGTGGCCTTTTGAGCAATCCACGGTAACTAATCAACTATGACAGTTCCCCAACACAAACATGTGTAACTGGACCACTCCGCATGCCAATTATGATATTCTGTTTGGACTGAGCCTACATAAACACATTCCATGAAAAAAAAACTAGCCTCATGATTTATACAGTAGGATAGAAACCAAAAACCTCATGTGCAGACCCAGATCAGAAATGATTGGACAACTTAGGAAATTTTAAGCTTCCCAATCCCCTTGGATTTTGTTGTGCCAGAAATAATAGATATGGTTGCTTAAGGAACTTACTTTTTTTCTAATCTACCCACAAGAACAAGAAAAAATATGTAAAGTCTTACTCTGCCTTGAAACTGTGGCATCTGCTGAAGTGCCTCATCAGACATTTGGTATTTCAGTTGATCCAGCTCATCCTTGTGCACCTTTTGATCCTTCATCATTGACTTATGTTCCTTCAATTTTATACAACCATGGCACTTGTTTTTAGACATTTGTTCCAGTAGGTTGTTATGTGCATGATATCTTTTAACTTGATCCATGTCTTTCATTTTTAGGTCTGCATTGCATCGAAAATGAACAAGTTAAAACAGTTGATAAATCAAGTGCAGGAAGTGGAAAAAAAGGGCAGCCCGGTGCATGTAGCTCCCGCTTGCGCAGGGTCGGGGAAGGGTCCGACCACTTTGGGTCGAAAATGAACAAGTTAAAACAGTTGATAAATCAAGTGCAGGAAGTGGAACAAAGCATTAAAAGATTATTGAGCTCTTTCCAATCGAAAGAAACGCCTAAATAAATCCACATCGGTTAGGTAAATCATCAAATGCTGATGTTACATCAGGGAACTCAAGACAAGTTCTACTGTACTAATAAGATAGTGAAAATTAAGAGTTATATGATCACATTTTGTTTGCCTTATCCTAGTTGCAACTTCAATAATTCTTGCTCATTCAAGTCTCTCTAGCACAAACACCTTAGGAGTTAAGGAAAGTATAAGCCATAAAAACACGTACACCATAGCCCTGTAACTTATTCTACTTACAAGATTGACTATAAATGAATTGGAACATACTAGATGAACACAATAATCAGCATGCAGATAAGGTCTTTTTTCTAATCTGATTTGACCTTTAATGGAATAGCACAAGATTTCATATGGCAGTTTAGCCATCGCAGAATATCTGTACCTTTTATTGCATCTAGCGCAGGAGGGTACTTTCCATCTGTCTGCTCTTTAATAAGCATTTGAACTGTTTTAGCGTAAGCTGTTTTGCTAATGTCTTCAAGGAGTCCGACTTGATCAATCTTTATTTTGCTTGTACATATACTAATAATCTCTTTATTCTCCACAGCTCTTACTTCAAAACCCATTCCAGATGCGTCCCCCGTGTATGGTAGCTTTATATTGATAACACCTGAACTTTTTCGTGTTCTAGAGGAAGAGAAAAAATCATCATCCATGCCACGTTTTCCTTTCGGCGGGATAATAAAATATCCTTGAGAATCCCCTGGTCCCTTCTCATTTTGACTGGATAAATTAGGGGCTAGTGCAGATGAAGTGCAATCACCGGTCAGTACAAGAACAACATACTGCTTTAGTGTAGCGGATGGATTTTTCACGATTACACCAAGCAAGTGATCATCATCCTGTCATATAACATACAGATTATAATGCGGGAAAGATGCCACTGTTGTGCCAGTAACCATTTGTAATAAAAGTAGGAGAAATAAGTAAGCACAAGGCACCGCTTTATCCTCAAGCCTACTGTGGTTTATCAGAATCCATGGTAGAAGCGTAGAAAAGATGTTTCAATATTAGAACCTATATGAAATCAAGTAGATTAAATGGGTGATGTCTAGAAGGAACAAAGAACCGATTTAATTAAGGTACAAGTGAGGACCGAACCCAAGCTGTCTATCCCACCAACCATGGTGCTAGCCAGTAAGCCCCTGGATGACCTCTCAAATTCGATTCATTATATAGAAGTGACAGACTTCTTGCGTCGAATCAAATAAATTACATAGAAGTGCCACAAGAAGTCAACAGTTAATGTAGCTAGCTTAAAATGGCTGGTCAAAGTTCTTATCATTCAAACTGGAGGTGCTGAGAAAGAAGCTCAAAGGTGGTAAGCTAATTGGGGTCCAACAGAAATTTAGTTCAGTTTTGAATCAAGAAGATGCAGATATCAAGCTTAATTTCAAACACAAGACTGAATTTGGGCCAAGCTCAACTCCAGTACGCTACTTGTGTGTATACCCATTTCTCCCCTTGGGATGGGATCCTTATTTGTTTAATAAAAGGTCGCAAAATCGAATTCTTATTTGTGACAGGTGTAAACAAAAAATCGTTGAAAGGATGAACAGCAAAAATAAAGCATGCGTAAAATGCAACCCAATAGAATGAATACATACAGATTTGGCTTTAACAACCACCAATCTTCCAGGCGCAAGGAACTGCTGAGTAGTGTGCAACTGCATAATTGCTTCTGTGACAAATTCCCTGTGTTCTTCGGCTTCTAGAAACATATCGTAATATTCTTCAATAGAAGGCTCTCCTTTTATGCACCTGATGATTTAAGAATGAATTTAATAGATTATGATGCAGATAGGATAATAAATAAGAAAGCCCCAAAAAGGCCCAACGAATGATTGTTAACAAGGTTGTTAACAAGGAGGAAAAAGACTGAACCGCGCCAAGTAGGAGTAAAACCTACGAACTTCTGCATAGGAAACAAACACTCTATCCACTGAGCTGTATGTTTATTTGTTTATTAACTGTATATAAAAGAAAATACCAGTACCAAACATATCAGCTTAGCATTTGATAACATCCAAAGATCTCACAGAGGACTGATTCTTATGATATGAGCACTGGATCAACCCAACTGTACATCTAGTCCTGCAAGGTGCTGCAGAAAATGACTATATTGCCACACTCCCATCCTTTTGGGGGCTAGATGCACAGTTCATGACTGGGAGCCTGGGAGGTAGAGGACTAAGTAAATAAATGTCTGCATTTCTGTAACTACGGTTTTTTTTATCGTTTTTATCTTCTGTAACCAAGTCCAACCGACTACTCCAAGATTTGGTTATAAGATATTAGTGCGTATTTACTCATTTGCCAACTTGGACAGACGAACAAAGATTAGTCCTCTAGAAATAGATGGTCGTTTTTGCATATCCAAAAAATGAGACTAGATCAACACATTTGCCAACTACGGTATTTTCTATCACATCTTTGTAGTGCCAATTACTCTAAAGCTGTGCTGCGTCTATTCTACCAAGGGTTGTAGTTCCACAAATTAGATACCCAACCCATAAATTAAACATGAGTGCAAGAATATCAAATATTGGCACCAACCGTATTAATACAATTTGGTAAAGAAGGGTTGATGTCTCACTCGATTGTCTTTGTAGGTTGACGTAGCATTTGCAGAAGCAGCTTTTCCTTCTGAGGCAAATCCTTTTGTGCATGGAATTC
Organism: Triticum dicoccoides; assembly: GCF_002162155.2. Taxonomy (NCBI): domain Eukaryota; kingdom Viridiplantae; phylum Streptophyta; class Magnoliopsida; order Poales; family Poaceae; genus Triticum; species Triticum dicoccoides. The sequence continues at coordinate 181,843,052 of NC_041391.1, forward strand.
TGCGAAACTTCTCTTAAGCATGTCCTCCACCTACAAGACAATGCATCTGTGAAGGATATCCCGTTTCCTCTGGAACATTTTAAAAAGAGCATAGTGGCACACATCGATCTAAGACATAGTCACGCCCTCTGTAGGGCCTTTTCGCCTTGGGCATTGTTCTTTCCATGAAATACATCAAGACGCATTCTAGCGTCTCCCAAAACAAAAAATATATACTGATAGTAAAGTCAGTATGCCTAGGAGAAAAGAAAATTAAACTTAACAAATTTCTATCATGTATTGAGTATTACCATGGAAATTAAGCAGACTGCAAGTCAAGAAATTTAGTTGAATACATGAGTCGATTTTGTGCTTGTATGTATGGCTGGGTGCTTCCACTGTGTCAGGCATTCAAACATACCTCGAGATTTGTGCACATGCTCTCATGATATATTTGTGGTAAGAGAATGTGCGCAGATCTCAATGCACATCCAATGGTAGAGAGATAATGGGGGCACCCACCCATGCCAGGTACAAGGTGTTACCCCCGAATACAGACTCTCTGGTCAACATATTTATCAAAACATGGATATACTGTGTTTTAACAAGTAAATAACCTGAGTTGAGCAGTGCAGCTGTTAGGAATAGCAACTTGTATTCTCATGAGGCCATAGCCAGTATACAGGCAAAGAAAAAATGCACTAAACCCCTTAAAACAATAGGGATATCAGACAGCTAATATATACATGTCTAACAGAAGCAAGAGCAACATATATTTCTAGCTTATTTCAGTTTTTGGTCTATAATTCAAACATATATATTTGCAATGCATGTGCTTAAGCGCCGATAAGCTCAAGAAAGAAGATTGTATATAAGAGGAAATAAGCTGATTTGAGCAGTTTAGCAAGAGGGACATATATGTCGAGTTTATGTTGCAATTTTGAGTATCCAGAGTTGAAAGTTGAAACATATATATTTCAGAGCATGTGCATCTGCCCCATGAGCTCGAGAAATTGAAAGATGGTTGGCCACACGAAATACACCCACATCTAAATACAAAACTTACTCAAATAACATGGCTGAGCAGGAAACTTTTCTAATCGACAGTGAGAGGTATACCTTAAGTTCCTCCACACGTAGAAGATGTAGTATCATAGTGTATGTTAGTCGAAACTGAGATTCCAGTCGAGTTGGTTTTCCAACAAGAAGATTTTTCAAATCACTTTCTTCAGGAATTTCATCGCGGCACATCATTATCACTGTACCTATGGTATCTAGTCCTCTCCTACCAGCTCGTCCAGCCATTTGAATATACTCCCCTGGAAGTAACCTTCGATGTTCCTTCCCATCAAACTTCCTTAAAGTATCAAACACAACCTGTTGAATTTGCAAGGTTTAGTCGGAGACACAGAGCAGTTTATCAGAATCTTGGGCTTAAAAGGCATGGTAAGCTCAAACATATAAACTAAGCATGAGCAACAATTAGCTTGATTCCAAATGGCGCACAGAAATAAGAAAAAACACTATGTGCATCAGCCTGACTACATTTATGTTTGCACGAACTAAACACTGGACATTATGTGTAACTGTCAACAGCAAACTGCAAAATATATTTAGAGAAAGAAACCTGTCAATCAATGTTGGCAAGATACTAACAATACATTAAAATTGGTCTAGTCCAAAGCATATTCAACAGAAGTGACCTGCAAACCATAATACAATCACTAGATATTATTGCCCCAAACTCCCGACACACATGCCAAGACAAAAAATTGACAGTTATATCCCAAATCTCAGCGAGGTGAGTGTTAAGTGGTGACTACTTCATGCTTCCCACATGAATAAATCGAAGGACTCCCAAGGTTCTGAACTATAAAACATAACAAAATGACCATTAGCACCTCTCTACAATTAGAATTAATTGCAGAGATATAGCAGTTACCAGCCAGAATAAATGATGTTAGTTTACACTAAGTATAAGGTATGCATCATTAGCACATTGCAGTCAATTCGAAAAATGACGAGACAATTGATCGGTTTCATTACCATAGTTCAAATATACAAATATAAGAAAAACTACAAGTGGGTCGACCATGCTTAGTTTAAGTATAATAGCAATATGAAGTCTGAACACAAGATAGAGAAACACTGAAACCCTCCGTATGAGAGAAGAAACAAAAAAGAACTCACCGTTCTTGCAGGAGCATTAACACCCATTGCAAATGTCTCAGTGGAAAACAGTACCTGCAACGAGTTTAAGCAAGTCAAATGGTTGCCACTCAGTTAATTTATAAAGTATAACTGCAGCAGCACATGCTATTTTAAAATATAACTGTTTAGCTAGTAGCTGACAACACTGTTGTTTGAACCGAACAACCATTTCACTGTTAGCTCACTCAAGCTAAACACCTTGTGCCCATGATACTGATTCGGCAATGATTATTCGAGCACAGTGCACAACTGCCAACTACTCCCTCCGTTCGGAATTACTCGTCCAAGAAATGAATGTATCTAGATGTATTTTAGTTGTAGATACATCCATTTTTGTGGCAAGTAATTCCGAACGGAGGGAGTAGTAGCCACTACTCACTAGTAAGCATTTATAGTTTTATACTTTGTTTACATCTAGCAAATACCCTACATACAACATATGGACTGTCCATGAATGTTTCCCTTTCAAGAAGTGCAACTACTAAGACAAAAAGTAGATAGATGACAATGGAGAAGTAGTTAATCCTGGTTAGCTTAGTACATAAGTTTCTAACATGTAACTGAAAGACGAAAAGAGAAGTCCAGTTTACCCTCACAAGTACTCCCTCCGTCCCAAAATAAGTGTCTTGACCTTAGTACAACTTATTTTGGGACGGAGGGAGTATAATACTTGGCGCACTTAAACCTCTCAACTATCAAACCTGACATCTGATCTTCCCAGCTTCCAAAACCAGTGCAGAAAACCCTTTAGAGCGGTTTCGCGAGAGACTGCACAGCCATGTCAGGACCCCACATGGACACATGGCATCATGTTCCACTCACTCTCTTCAGGCGAGAGACACCATTGGAGACGCTCGGAAAATCAGCTGGGAGGAAGAGTATAACGCTAGTTGGCAGTATTTGAGATGAGCTCAGCTCCATGTGAGCAGCAGACCTGCACCACCGGACTTGAGACACAAGCAGCATACGGACAATCATTATCAGCTCCAGATCCACGCAGGGGTTGAGGAGATGATTCCACCATGCCATGGCACACGGGAGCGTCATCCTGCTCCGAGTCAGTGCAGAGTGTGGCAAGCTCTGGAAGGCATGGAGGAGCATGCGGCCATCGAGTAAGGAGGTGATGGCTAACAAAGAGGACCAGGTGGCGGTGGCCAGCAAGGGTAGGATATATATATATATATATAGAGAGAGAGAGAGAGGGCGGGAGGAGGAAGAAGATGACATGCGGGGCCATGATGGTGTGGTTGTCCAATATTCTAACCTATCCACGTTGGAGCTCCATGTGTTCAAAATCGCTGCAACCATGAAAACACCACCATGCAAAACCACCATAGAGGGTTATTTCCACCAATTTTTAATGTTAGGAAGGTCAGACCTCAGATTTCAGGTTTTATAGTTGACAGTGTTAAGTGCGTTAGGCACTATACTAAGGGGTTTGCGGACCAGAGTGAACCTTTTCCAATGATGAAATATCAGTTAGATGTTTGAAGCTTAACCTTGATCACACCGCGACAAAACAGCATCTCAACTACTTCTTTCACAATAGGAAGAAGCCCAGCATGGTGAACTCCAATTCCTCTTCGCAGAAGGCTTTGTATTCCTACGACCTAACAAAGATGTCAAAATCTATAGCATCAAAACAAAGTTAAGCTAACCAGTCAAAAACTTTGCTACTGGATAACCTGAGGAAGGTTCCTGTCGGATCCTTTGAGGCGCGAAAAGGCCTTATCACAGAAGACACGGATTTCGCTTTTATCAGAACTACTGGTGAGATCAGCACCAAACATGCTATCTGCTGACCTATCACACCTGTTCTTTGAGAAGCAAAAAATTACCACCTGCAGAAGAACCATAGAAATGATCAGAAAAGGTCATGTCAAATGTTAAGTACTCCCTCCGTCCGAAAAAGCTTGTCACAAGCTTGTCTTTCAAATGGATGTATCTAGCACTAATTTGATGCTAGATACATACATTTGAGGGACAAGCTTATTCGGCGGAGGGAGTAATATACAATAGATAAAGGAAAATTATGTTCATGACCAAAAAAATGATAAGACAAATTGTTATTCTACAATGGAGTATTAGGTTCAGAATGCAAAATGAAAAGTAACATTTCAAAGCAGAAGAACATGAGGTCCAAAGAACTTGTCGTGAAATAAAACATGGAGAGAGATGTCAAAAGCAATCTTTCTCACATACAGGCACAAGTGATTTCTTCAAAAGGTTATTTATAAGCGGCATCCAGAATGAAGACTCAGATCTCCTTGACCCTGAGGTGCTTTGCTGAATTGCTGCTGCTCCTGAATTGGTTTGGTGGTGCTTTGGGTGCTTCTGATCTCTCCCTTTACTAGACGTGTCTGGATTTCTGCCTTGAGTTCCAGCACGTACTGCAGGAGTTCCTGATTTTGTTCCAGGTTTCGCTCCAAACTTGTTTGCATTTTTCATTTTGAAAGCGTCCTTGGCGTCTCTAAATCCTTGAGCAAGAAATATATCCTTCTCACATACTTTGTATACCTCTCCAGAGTAGAACAGGCAATGCTCGAGGGGAACGGGCCTTTTGTTGGTCCTGGTGAAATATAGTGGTCATACGGTGATGCAAATTGTGATATGATGAAGTATATGTTGAAAGAGATTAAGAACAGGAAGCATGTTATGACAAAAGTGCAGTTAAGAATGTAAAATTACACTGTAAGGCGCTGAATTATTTAATCTCACCTAGAGCCCAATATTGTCGAAGCTCCTACACTGTCCAATTAATTGCAACCAAGCTAAAAAGGTATCTTGTGTTATGCCCCCCACATCGGGGAAGGGCAAATTGTTAAAAAATACCCCTCCTTAGGGAAAAATGAGAGGGCAAGAAGCAGAACTCAGCTCCCACTATAAGCATGTCAAAGGAACGCGGTACCCGGACCGTTTCCTCTAGCTACTCAACTCCATCCTGTGTAATTCAACTCCTCCCTCTATCTCTCTGAGTGTATTTGCATTCTCTCTCAGCCTCTCAGGGACAAATACACACTTGCGATAGGCAAATGTTTAACCCCAAATGACACATTTTGTTCCACTGAAAGATGAATCAAATAGATAACAAGCTAATCATGCAAGCCACTACCACCTGAATTATCTCCATGATCCACGCGGCCAGGCCCTCACAAATTACTGCTCAATTAAACCACATGAAGGTGACTAACATAGCATGTGTACGTAATATCCTCAGATGTGTGTGCATGTTGATTACTTCTCCGGGATCCAAGCGTGCATCTCCTCATCCATACTACTAGCTAGCAAGTTTTAGTAGGCGTAGACCATTAATAGGTCATATGACATGTTATTAATTTATTATACATCATGATTAGCTTATATGCTTATACCAACAGAAACAATTATCAAGATTTTTATTGCACAAAATACTATAGTAGAGGGGCTGGTTGGAATTAACAAAACTAGATTAGAGGAGCAAAATCAAATAGGTTCAAGGGTAAACTGTGCATTTTTCCCCCACTTCAAAATGATAGCACGTTACACTTACGATGTGACACGAATTTTCTTCTGTTTTGTTCGGCCAATCCAGTCAGCAAATTCAACTGTATTCGGAACCTGGCAGAATAATTAAAAAGTCAAGCCTAAAGTAAAGCTGAAAATGAACAAAATAATATGGAATATCAAACTTCAGATTTTTCATAGCACAACAGTGAAAAGCACTTTTCCAATATATTTAATGTGTTAGTTTGGAATCAAATTTTCACATTAACCATTGCTTATCATTAAACGGTTGCTACAGCCAGTAATAGGTGTGGTTGAATACTGTAGCAGCCAGAAACTTGCATAACCATAACCAGCAAATAAATTGCAATCCTGTACATGTATGACATAATCTAGGTTCCTGGATCATACGACCGTACTTGCTTGCTATGAAACTTACACAATCAGACAATCTTCCATACTATGAAACTTACACATACTTGCCATAATGCTACGACCAAATCACCTTAAGATCTTCAGTATCAATTAAGAATCCAAAGGCAGCTGAATAGTACTAGTATTCCCTGTTCTGAAGTGAAGTCTGAACTATACTAAATTAATGACATGCCATTCTTGCATAATTGGCATGACTCAACTATGGCCCTGTTTGGTTCGGCTGTTGATTTCTAAAAGCAGCTGTGAAAAATCTGCTGTGGAAAAACAGTTGTGGAAAATCTGATATGAAAAGGATGTAGGTTATTTGGCAAACCAGCTGATACAGCTTTTTCAGAGTTTGGCCCGCAGCGGAATCAGATTTGGGAAAGCACGTCCTGGGCTGCTTCCGCTTTTGGTTCAGATTTTGGCAGCAGATTTCTGGAATCGGATTCTACTGGGTTCGCCCTTTGGTTCAGATTCTGCTGCGCGGCAGCGGAATCCATCAATAAAAGCTGAACCAAACAGGGCCTATTACTGGGTAACAGTTAACATCAATACTATATATATCATATTTGGTTGATTGCAACAGTCGTAATAAAATTGCAGTTTTCACTCGATCCATACCGTTGCTGAAAGGAGGACAATGTTAATGTGCTTCGGGAGCATTATAATAACTTCCTCCCAAACTACGCCTCTCTCGGCATCATTCACATAATGCACTTCATCAAAAATTACCTGATTGCATCATTAATCACACATCAGAAACATGAACCATGATCCCTTAGGCCTTGTTAGGTTGCTTAGGATTTCAAGGGGTTCGAAGGGGATTGGAAGGGATTAAATCCCCAGCAAGTCAAAATCCACCTCAAACCCCTCCAATCCTCTCCAATCCCCTTGTGGGGATTAACCGAACAAGCCCTTAATAAGATTGCAAAAATGTGAAGTGGAAAGTGAAAAACAGAGCATATTTACACTAAGAAAAAATAATCAGAAATGCAATGGCATACCCATTCAATATCCCGTATAATATCAGCACCTCTGTAGAGCATTGAGCGCAATATTTCTGTTGTCATAATTAAGCAAGTTGCCTCTGGTCTGATGCTAACATCTCCAGTAAGAAGTCCCACATCAAACTTCCCGCAGAAATCTCGGTATTTCTGGTTGCTGATAGTCTTAATGGGAGCAGTATAGACAGCCCTGGTGCAATGCTGCACAATAACGTCTGTTATCATAGTGTCACACTTACATTCTTTCTATCGAGACATGTCATTATATGTTTGGGAGGGCCTGAATAAACTGCTACAGTATATTGAGAAGTAGTGTAACAAAGTATGCAATACTCTAGACATAAATCTACTGACAAAAGTAAAAGTGAGCGTGATTCAGGAATACTGTGTACTTCTCAAAGCAACTATAGGTAATAAATAGTAAGCTAGAGATCTCCTAACTCAAGCACATTGCTGACCACAAATAACAGAGTAAATAAGAAGAATGAAAGGCCGCAGTTTAGAAAAAATATACAGAAAAGAATCAGTGAAGTCAGCCGTACTTTTGATGCTAAAGCAAAGGCATACTCTGCAACAACCGTCTTCCCTGCTGATGTATGGGCTGCCACAAAGACTGATTCCCCCTTCTCAAGATAATATATAGCCTATTTATGGTAAATACAAAGAATACAGGTAAGCGATTGTATCAAGCATTCAGTACCATACTATTCTAACCATAAGGTGATAGCAATTAGGGATTGCTCTTGCTTGTATGCATAACTTCAATAGGAAGTATATGAAGAGGACACCCCTTCTTGCTTCATGTTTCCTTTCGTTCGAAATTTATATGGCAGTCTTGTGTCCCAAAAGGGCCAAAGACAAGGAACAAATAGAAATGGAATGTACCATTTGCAGCTATCATAATACGTAATTTGTTTCCATATGTAGTCAATGTGTGAGCCGTAAGTATGAACACAAGTGTCTGCATGTGATGGATAGAGAATTTGGAAGGGATGCTGAATTCCTAGTCTATCGACCTCTCAGTATTTCACAAAATGGTGGTAAAATCATATGAGTGCAAATTTATTAGTTCTTAGCACATAATTCTGTATCATACATAAACCTGAAGCCCTTCAAAATGTGAATGAGCTTTGTCAGAACTATGGTTGAGACTTCAAAACACAGTTATTCACAGTTTTCAGGGCATGAGAGGAAGGTTAAGACGACAGCTTCAAGTTTCTTAATGTTGATAGCTCGCATGCACAAAGAAAGTTTGTGCCATCCTAACTAATAGCAATACAAATTTAAAAATTATTTCATATAGTTGCTAGGTAAATTGAAATTGAATCTTTTCTGTTTGTGGTAATTTACAAGGCAATGTAGACAGTCAAAGCACAGAGATATGGTACCACACTATCACCGATTCACTGGTGCATGAACCACTAACAAGCATGTGGCATGGTTGTGCCTATTGAACATCATGTTAAAAGAAATGCAGATCATGCTCTTAAACAGCATAACACACTAGATGGTCATCAGCATAGGAAACTTCAGATATTCGGATAAAAGGTACAGATGCTAATGAGTATTTTACCTCCTTCTGGAACTTATCCAATTCAAAGGGATATTCAATTGCCATATCTGGAACAAGTTTGTGGAAGTTTGTCACAATAGAATTATCCCCAACAACGAGTGCCCAGTCCTATTGAGTGAAATGGAAACAAATAATAATCAGTGGTTCGGTTTTCTTCAGAAATGTTGCTGCTTCTGCAACACCAAGCACCAATGAAGGTAATGGAATAAGAAACACAACAGATGCAAAGAGTCGCATTTTTTATTAATGTGCGCCTACCGTGCCCTCCTGTGCTGGCTTATCATCAACTAATCCACTTGTTTCTCCGCGGGCATCTTTCACTTCAGATGATAACATTTTATCCAAGTCCGTTTGAGCTTCAGAAACATCTCCTCTGACATTAGCTTCCTGTTTGTCAGTTTCTGCCATTGTAAGAGTTTCAGAAGCATCTTGCAACTTATCAACCTTTCGTTCATTGACATCTACAAATGGGAAATGGGAGGATTAACACGGAACCGGATAAGACTTAATAGCATTGAGAAACACATGTGGCCTATATACAGTTTTTTCTTTGAGTAACCATAATTTATATATGTTTTCTTTTTTCACGGGAAACCATACTCTATACATAGTATTAACAGGCATTTTATCAATTACTTCATATTCCATCTCTAAGTGTAGGTTTTTGTGTGATCCTTGCGGACAGCATTTTCAAACTTTGGTCTATCTTAGAAATGCTTTCATAATTCATTTCTTTTGTCTTTTGCTAGTATTAGAAAACATATCAAATTATTGCATTGATACTGTAAAAAGTCAAAATGCCATATCTGTAGGTGTAGAAAGTAGCTGCTGCAATTCAAAACAAGAGAATATACTCATGTGACTTTGAACATATGAAGTACGTCGGCAATAAATTACCGTTGGTTCCCTCATCTCCAGCCAATTGCTCACCATCATCTTCATGTGGCACAATGTTGACATCATCTTCCTCCCAAGCTATCTTGAACAAATCATCAAACTGCACCGAGTACTTATCCTGCAGGACCATGGGGCAATCAGAATATAATGCCAAAACTGCAGGGATGTGGATGTTGAACCGTAAGCATTTAAGCTGGTTACCGTTGAGTCATTTGATGAAGATGCAGGTTGCTCCTCGACATGCTCCCCTTCCCGGAAACACTTCCAGTGACTGTTATACTCCTATAACATAAGACAGGAGTTGTTAGTTGTTACTGCCCCAGTTTAGAACACCCACAGCATTCCTTGGTAAAATGAACACACACTTCGAGATTTCACAAGGATCGAACCTTCAACTGGCCCAAGTCCAATCCCTTGGGGAACCCTGGCGGAGCATTTAGAGCAGGGCCACCACTCATAAGCTCACGCACCCAATCACCATTCCGCGCACCCTCTGGAAATGCCTTCTCCAATGCTGCCGCCTCAGCTGCATCATCCTGCAGGCCTCCCGGGCGGAATGGCCGGCTGTTGACTCTCCCTCTCACAAAGTCCTTCGCCGGGCCTGGCATCCGTGGCACCATCCCCCCAGTCCCCGAGTCGAACACTTGGCTCATCTCCATCTGCACAGTCTCAGGGTCCCAAACTTGCTGCTCAGACGTCGACGACGATCGTCGGCGAAAAGGCGGCTCCCAGGCGGGGACGAGCATGGTGCGCGGGGCAGAGGGCTCCAGAGGCGGCCTGGCGAGGTCGAACCAGTCCACATCCCACACCCTGCCGTCATTGGCCGCGGTGGGGACGTAGAGCTCGGGGTTGAGGTAATTGGCCTCGAGGTACTCCTTCACGCTGCTGGGACTCTCGGGCGGGTAGGCCGGCGGCTGCGGTTGCCATTACAGCATCGTTGGGTTTAGGGTTCAGACTTCGCACTGAGTAAAAACGTGCAGTGTGGGACGGAGTTTGGGGGGTCGCGTACCAGGACGAAGTCGGGCACGGGGTTGGGCGTGTGGGGGGTAGGGTCGAGGCGGAGGTGGCCGCCGTGGCCGGAGAAGCTGATGCGGAACGGCACCTCGCTCACCGGCGATGGGGTGAGGTCGTCCATGGAGGCCCCCGCGACGAGGCGGTCCGTTAATCTCTCCACTGAACTCTGCTTCTTCACAAGCTTAATAGGGCGCGAGCGGAGCTAAGCGGCGGCCGGAGTTGGGGCCGCGGGGCGGCGCCGGAGATGTGGGTGGGGATGGCGTCGGCTCGGCTGCTCGCATACCCCGATGCGTCGGGTCACTCTGGCTAGTCGTCTCGCTTCGCCCGCTCGGCTACGCGGTGCGACTCGACCAGATTAGAGCATGTCCAACCGGCGCGACATGACTACGTTTTCCTTTTTTTTTTTAGGGGAGACTGCCTTTTTCTTAGGGAAAACCACATGGCAACTTTATTGATCATAATGTCAAAAGAAAAACTTTATTTTTTTTTTTGAAAATAAGAAAAACTTTATTGATCATCACAAAAATTGTACATCGTTTGCAGATAATCAGGGGACTACTCATGCCAAACAATAGTGTAAGCCATAACATTGCTTTAATTTCAGCAAAGCCCTTAACTAAGCTACTACAATGTTCATATGTAGTCGCAGTAGCTTCAATTGAGTTTCCTACATCTTGCACTACATTGATAACGTTGAGGCAATCATTGTTAACAAATATAGGGTTGTAGTTTATCTTCCCGACCATGATGCAATCATCACGAAGTGCTTTATATTTTGTCGAGGGCACGTCCACAACATGGTTGAGTGAAAACTCGCCGCAAGAAATGAACCATGCTCATCTCGAACTACTAGTTCCTTGGATTTCGTGCCTGCGTCAATAGAGAACGCAACGTCAACATTTAATTTGGTCAATCCTGTCATTGGCTTCACCCAGCCAACTCTCATGAGTATAGAAAAATTGTGCAGCTTTTCAATAATTTCGAGCTAATGCAGGAATGGATCGCCCCAAGCGCACTGGTTTCTCGATATTTTTCCCATGGACTACCCGACGTCTCTCACATCACAAGCATCATGGGGTGTTGGCAACTAATTCACCCAACCCTAGTCGCCAAAAAAGGTGCGACTTTGATTATTATTAATCAAAAAGTGACTCAAAAAAGCAGATAACCCGTGTCATTGGGTCGAGCGGCTCAGACGGCTTCAGAAAGACTAGAAATAGTACCAGATTTCTACCACTTTAGGATATTAAAAGAAGGCATGCTATATATCTTCACAATGGATTTTACAAAACAGACACGAGCTACTGTTTGTGTCAATTGGCAAGAACGCTACAACAATGATATTTTCCATACGTCTTTAAGAAAATATTTTTTACTTTGGGGCCTACTCTCGGCGACCAGACTTTGCTCCACGCCAGTCGTATTTTGGAGGTTGATTGACCATTGTTGCTTCAAGCTTACGGTAATGTTGAAACTATCATTTCGTGGTATAAGCCGAACGAATTGAAAAAGATCTAGTTTCTGTGTTGTTCCAGGCAACAAAGTCTTCCATCAATCCAACAACTAAGGGAATGTTTAGAATTGTGTTTCACATCTATTACTAGAAAAATATCTCTTACTAGCTATTTGTCCCATTACTAGTTATTCACCTGTGCAACACTTGATATGAAATAGGTTATAAATGCAATTTTCAGAAAATTGAAATGCATGTGAAATGGTTGTGTGGTGAAGGATTATGGTTAACGATGATATGATGCAAAATAGGAATATTTGTATATTTGAAACCGCGCTGTAATGGTTGCAAAACTGCACATAAATGATTGAAAAAGTGTATCAAAATGCATGTGGATTTACGTATTTTTCCTTTTCTGAGAAGGAGGTTGAAACCCCCGGCTTCTTCATCCAATGATGTATACATCCATTTTTCTGTATTATTCAACAAAGCCTGAGAAAACAAATACATAGATCAACTCAAAGCCCCTTCCTGACAACCTTTATTGTTAGACCTACAAGCTTGATAATGTGTGACGGAGTCCAATCCGGCAGATCTCGGATAGAGGGTCCCGAGCTGGTACTCTTGGCACAATGATAACATGACACAAGGGGACACGATGTACCCAGGTTCAGGCCCTCCCGATGAGGCAAAACCCAACGTCTTGCTTTGTTTGTATTGATTGTGGGTGAGGTATAAGGTATAGGTTGATCTACCTCAAGATCGTGTATGAATGAGTTGGCCTCTATGGTCTAAACCCTTTGATTTATATACACACCGAAGGTGTACCTAGGGTTACACATAGATCGGCTGCATTTGAAGATAATCATGCTAAAAATTGCATTCGTGCCTTGGAGTATGCACCAAGTCTTCAGAAGATTTCATCTCGATCCTTTCATGGGGCCTGGCGAATGTGGCCCGCTGGTTAGTTATCTGTGGGTCCTTGGCCCGGCCCACGCCGTCAGAGTTTGACATGGTTGACACCTCCTTATCCAGGACAACATCAATGTGCCATGGCCTCGCACCAACACACAACAACTAATCCGATGACTTCACAAAATGGCCCAACGGTGAGCCGAGAGCACTAACCGGTCTAGCAGACGCTCAGCGCGCACCGTATGCGCACGTTCTAGAATTTGTTGCCATCAACTTCCGTCATCCCATCTTCAGGAAGGATCAACACATTGCCCTTTTCAGGCATTTCTGCTGTCGGTGCCACCACGCCGCCAGACAACATCACCATACTGCGTGCCCATCAATATGCGTCCATCACCGAGACCCCACTGTGCCATGCCGTCAAGATGCAACACCGCTCCACCTCTTGGCCCCTCTAGCCAACACCTGCTCCAAAAGAACCCACCCCCGGGAGGGAGAACGACATCAAAAGCGTTGTCATCGTCCCCTGGAAAAAGGCGAGCGACACTGACCGCAAAGACGATGCCTCGACAAGGAAACGATGACAAAGACATTGCCATCGTCTGCCATGACCAAAATTCTGTATTTTTGAAACTGCATTGTAATGGTTGTGGAACTCCACACAAGTACACAAAAATGGTCATGTGGAATTTCATTGAAATTGGTGGATGAACATTCTAAATTGTGGCACAAAATTACACTGAAATGGCTCCGAAATACAGTGTTGGAAATTTCACTAGAATGGCTTCATAATCCCAAAATGTATTGTTTGAGAAAGCAGTAAACTGGCTTTGAAATTTGGTTTACATGCTAATACTGCTCCTTGATATTTCTAAAGTGCAGGCTTTGAAATTGGACTGAAATGGCTTCAAAAATGATCTTTGGTGTCTGAAATTGTATCAGAAATTTTAACATTGGATGGAAACTGCACTGAAATAAACTAAAATTCTGCAGAATTGAAGTTGAATTTGTTCTGAAATTGCGCTGAAATTTTAACTGAAAATTTACTCAAAATTAATATTTGAGACTGATTATGTTGTGAAATTTCAGTTTTGGGGAGTTTTAAATTGCACTGAAACTTGAAAAACAACAACGAAAACTATCTAACCATCTTCTACAATTTGGAACTTTATTGTTTTACTAATTCTTGGACCCACCAAAAATTAATTACGATGGGAGTAGAAATGCATTTCACAGCTAGTGGAAGGGAAACTTCGAACAAACATATCAGGCGAGGCAGTGCGTGGTATCCTAAAAAAAAAGAAAAAAGTGAGGCGCGTGGTGAGTTAATTCACAAACATCTGAGTGGGAAGATCATGCCACAGAAAAACCTCAGTACGTACGGAAGATCCTATATTCGCGGGCTTCCTCCTCCCTCGCGCTCTCCATTCCGTTCCGTAGCTCGATCTTTTCCTTCCGCATTTCCGCAACAGTGCATGCATCTGCGCATGATCGATCGAGGCTTTCCGCTCCGATCGGCGCGTGCTTGCCGCAACATCTCGTTGCGATCTAATCCGCATCGCTCACGATCTTCGTTTTTCTTTTCTCTCACGTGCCCGCGATGCATGAATTCCTGATGCGCACATAAGGACAGATCGATCGGCCATGTCGGTGGTGTCGACGTCGGATCTCAGCTCGCTGGAGGCGATGCTGAACTCGCTGATGGGAAGGTCCGGAGGAGGAGAGGTAACGCAAATGGACGACAACGACGAAGATGGTGAGGAGGAGGAAGCCCTCGAGTCGCCACCGCCACCGCCGCCGTTGCCCGTGCGGCCGACCCTGAGAGGCCGTCTCCCGTCGCTGCCGAGGGTCCCTGGGGCCGCCGCCGCGCGGCCGTGGACCCCGCCGTCGCCACCGTCACCTCACAAGGTACCTTCCATCCACTCCATTCCAATCATGCCCATTATTGCCATCGGCATTCGCATCCATCCATTCGAGCTGATCTGATCATGAGGCGCGGGCTGCGACATGCTTCTTGGCAGGGGGGCGAGGAAGACGCGGCGGAGGAGGTTTCAGCCTCGGTGGCGGAGCTGGAGAGGAAGGCGGCGGAGGCGGAGGCGCGGCTGCGGCAGAAAGAGGAGGAGAACGCGGCGCTGAGGCGGCGGATCGAGAGCTACCACATCAGGTGGCTGGAGTACGAGATCAGGATCAAGTCCCTCGAGGAGGATTTCCACGAGCAGCTGGCGTCTCTGCAGATGGCTCGGGACGCTGCGCGGATGGCCCAAGAGTTACCCTACGTCGACCTCCATGAATTCGCCGAGCGTCGCATGATAAAGCTGCCGGGTGAGGAGGCACCGCCGAGGCTGCGGCAGGCGGGCAGCCGCCGTAGTGCGGACGGCGGCAGACGAATTAGTGCTGTGGGCCGGCTCGGAGCGGAGTTCCAGCGGGGGAGCCAGGCGCTCGAGGAGGGCGTGGCGGCGCTGACCGTCGAGCAGAAGACGTGGCAGCCCGGCTTCCCGAGCGCGGACTCCCTCGGTGACCTGCGGAAACTCAAGGCGCAGTTCCGCGCGTGGAAGAAGGATTACAAGGCCCGGCTGCGCAAGGCCAAGGCGGAGATCGACAGGGACAGAAGGCGTCACAACAGCTGCTGGATTTGAAGCCTTCGAATTAATTACTCCCTCTGTCTCGTAATGTAAAATGTAAGACGCTTTTTAACACTAATGTAGTGTCAAAAAACATCTTACATTATGAAACGGAGGAAGTAGATATGACGTTCAAAAAGAATTAGGTTAGGTGGGCTATGTATGTTGTGTGAGGCAAATGTTAGAAGTATTGGATTAATCTGATATATTTCAAAAAATATATGTTTCAAATCGTGGCACAAATACTTTCATACTTCAATACGGACATATTGAAATCTCTAAAATGTTTTATATTTAAAAATAGAGGGAGCATGTGTGTAGTTTTGTCTTTATCAAGGACATGAAGGTTAGGTTAGAGCACAAATGTAGCTGCTTTTGTTCTTCTTCCTCCTTTCTCGTCCTCGTGTCCTCATGTCCCAACATCAATCGTTCGACCACAACTATCTCCGTGTCTACTATGGTCCCACCGATTGTCTATGGTCGTCATCAATAAAGACTCCACTCTCACCATCGATGACTCGAAGTTCATCGATGCTAATCCCTTGCCCCCCTTCCGCCCTAGCCCACTCTACTTCGACCTCCAAATGCGCGCCAGCAATTTGCGCCATAAGGCTTCATCCAAAAGTTTAGAATAAAGTTTGTTGTTTGCGTTTATCTACGTATGATAGAAGAACACTAGTCAAAATTAAGTATATGAGATATTGTACATTGTCTACAAGGGCAACCTAATCACTGCTAACCGCATGAGCAAAATCAAAATCCAACTTGCGTCTAAGCTCGCCGCTTTATTACCATCAAGGTGGGACTCCGAGAAGTACACCACCTCCACTCTCCCACACCCCTATAACTCTAGGAGCTCCTGAATTGCATGCCATGGTCGAGACATGCCACGACAATTCCATGCTAGTGTTTTCGTTGCTCCCGGTGGTCCTCCACCATGGAGGTTGTTGATCCATGGTTAAAACTGTTGCCAATTGTTGAATCGTCACTTCCTTTTAATTTATTCTTATTTGCATTTTTCTGTGGTGTTTCGTCAGATCCTGTCCCACATGAACATTCTGAGTGTGATCAAATTGATCCACCGTATGGGCAGTATTTTGCATCAGAATGATTGCCCCGCTGTAGGATCGAAAGTATGTCTAGAGGGGGGGGGGGTGATTAGACTACTTGACCAAATAAAAACTTAACATTTCCCCAATTTAATTCTTGGCAGATTTTAGCAACTTAGCACAAGTCAAGCAATCTCAACACATTTCAAGTAAGCATGCAAAGAGTATATGAGCAGCGGAAAGTAAAGCATGCAACTTGCAAGAAAGTAAATGGGAGGAGTTTGGAGGGAGCAAACGCAATGTTGACACGGAGATTTTTGGCGTGGTTTCGATAGGTGTTGCTATCGTACATCCACGTTGATGAAGACTTCAACCCATGAAGGGTAACGGTTGCGCGAGTCCATGAAGGGCTCCTCCCACGAAGGGTCCATGAAGAAGCAACCTTGTCTATCCCATCATGGCCATCGCCCACGAAGGACTTGCCTCATTAGGGTAGATCTTCATGAAGTAGGCCATCTCCTTGCCCTTACAAACTCCTTGGTTCAACTCCACAATCTTGACGGAGGCTCCCAAGTGACACCTAACCAATCTAGGAGACACCACTCTCCCAAAGGTAATAGATGGTGTGTTGATGATGAACTCCTTGCTCTTGTGCTTCAAATGATAGTCTCCCCAACACTCAACTCTCTATCACAGATTTGGCTATGGTGGAAAGATGATTTGAGTGGAAAGCAACTTGGGGAAGGCTAGAGATCAAGATTCTTGTGGTTGAATTGGAATATCTTAGTCTCAACACATGAGTAGGTGGTTCTCTCTCAGAAAAATAATGTTGGAAGTGTAGGCACGTTTTGATGGCTCTCTCCATAAATGAAGAATGGGTGGAGGGGTATATATAGCCTCCACACAAAATCTAACCGTTACACACAGATTTCCGAACTCGGTGAGACTGAACGGTAAAACTCGGTCACACCGATTCAGGTCAAAATATGAACGTTAGGCTTTTCGGTGGGACCGACATAGTCAACTCGGTGGGACCGATGCGCTAGGGTTAGGGCATAACGTAATCTCAGTGTGACCGATCACATGAACTCGGTGGGTCCGATTTCAGTAATGAGCACACAGGGAGTTGGTCAGGCAAACTCGGTGGGACCGATTCACTCACTTTGGTGATACCGAAGTGTTACGAAAAGGAAACATGGAGTTTGCATTGCAGACTCGGTGGGACCGATTCGCTCATTTCGGTGGGACTGAAATGTTACAAAAAGGAAACAGTGAGTTTGCAATACCATCTTGGTGAGACTGAGATCCCTATCGGAGAAACCGAAGTGACTAGGGTTTGTGGCAGTGGCTATATCAAATGAAACTCGGTGGCGCCGGATAGATCAAATTGGTGGGGCCGAGTTTGACTTTTAGGTTTGGGACATATGTGTAAATGAGAAAGTGGTTGAGGGTTTTGGAGCATATCACTAAGCATTTTGAGCAAGTAAGTCATTATGCAACACCTCATCCCCTTTTAATAGTATTGGTTTTCCTATTGACTCAATGTGATATTGGATCACTTAAATAAAAATTTAGAGTCTTGAGCTTGTTGCCAATATGTGTCCTTAGCATTTTGAGGGGTCCACATCTCTAGTCCATGCCATGCCAATCATTGAACTTCCTGAAATGATCATCTTGAAAGAGTATTAGTTCAATGAGTTATGTGTTGTTAAGAATTACCAAAACCACCCAAGGATTAGTTGCACTTTCAATCTCCCCCTTTTTGGTAATTGATGACAATATATAGATCAAAGCTTCGACAAATGATAATAAGATGAAATACATCGTCACTTTGAGAAGTATGTGATAAGCAAGAGATCTCCCTAAATTTGTGCATTATTTTGAATTTGCTTTTGAATGCAAATGCACAATTAAATAGGATCATGGGTTACTCTTCCATGTCACATACATCTTGGTGGAGCGCTCAAAAAGATAAAAAATTAGGAACAAGCACTCATCACCAAAGCAAAGTGAATGATCACACATAAAGGATAGATAATGTCATCATCTAAGCACAAGCATTAAGCATGATATGATCAAACACATGACCATACAAAGTATCTCACAAACATAAACATAAAGTATCTCAACCAAGCAAGCAAAGCAAATGAGTAGCAAAAGAAGCAAAGCTCTCTCTCTCTCTCTCTCCGAAGCTTATGATCTATACACTTTCTCCCCCTTTGGCAACAAGTTACCAAAAGGCTTGAAAATGCACAGTGTTATGCGACTCTCTAGGATTGACCTTTAGGAGGAGGTGTTGAGAGGACTCCAAGGACGAAAACATCAGTGGAAGTTGATGGAGCTGGTGGAGTTGCCACTGGAGGGGCAACTGGAGCTGTGGCTGTAGGTGCTGAAGCTGTGGCTCTTGTGTCTGGCACTGGCACTACTGCAGACCTCTGTGCCCTAGGCACTCTGTGAAACACTTGTGTAGTTGCTTTTCCCTTCCTCTCTTGTGATTCTTCCTGGAGCTCTTCAATTGTTGTCTAAATTTCAGTCACCTTCAAGTCAAGATCATATAATTTGGTTTCAATGATCCTCTCCAAGCTCTCCTGGTTTTGAGTCAGGGTGGCCAGTCCTTTCTCAATTCTCAAGGTTGCTTGAATAAGATGTCCAAGCTGGTCTTGCTTTGACTTGAGTAACACTTCTGAAGCTTCTTCAACACTTGGCATCTTTGTTGCCTTCTCAGCTTTAGCTTTCTGTCTCTTCTCTTGAGCCTCTAGGGATGTTGGATCTTCAGCAGTCATGACAACAGTGTTGTCCTCAAAATCAGGCTTTAAGGACAGATGCTCTTTGTCCAACAAGTACACTCCCTTGGTTATCTTGGAGTTGATCAACATATGTATGTGTGGAGCATACCCACATGACCTCTTCTGGTCAGCAGCTGTTCTCTTGATTGTCTCAACAATCAAACTCATGACTTTGAACTTCTGGGGCAAATCAAACATTTGAAGCAAATAAATGGAATGGCCTCTTATCATCCTGTGATCTCCTGATTTGGGCAACAAGGTGTGCCTCAATAGTGTTCATTGTGGCTAATCCAGACATTGAGTAGTACACTGAGCCTAGCTTGTGAGTCTCCAAGGCTTTATCAGGTATCTACTTATACATATTTGCCATGGAGTTGTGGTCTTTATTCTTCTCAGCATAGACATCAATGTCTTCGTCATGCTCCTTGGGGGATTTTATGAGCTTTGCCCACTCATCAATAGTAGACTGGTACCTTGTACCTTTAGTCATCCACACAATCTTTCCATCTGGATAGAAATAAGTTGTAGAGTAAAACTGCATAATGAGCTCATCATTCCATTCGGTCAACTTTTGACCCACAAACTTGTCAACACCATTGAGCTTGAAGCTCTCATGCACTCCTGGAAAATGGTCTTCATTCTCATCAATATACTCCTAATCAACCCACTTCATATCACTGACAATGGGCTTCTTGTCAAGCAACATTGTCTCATAGAAATCCTGCTATTCTTTGGTGTGGAATCTATAGTCCACAACTGTCCTTCTCCTCACTGCATATGGATCAGCTTGTATCCATAATCTGAGACCTGCATCTTTTCTTTCTTTCATATTCTTAGCCACTGGATGATTGTCATCATGGTTTGGAATTTTTGGCTTGAGTTTCCTAAGCACTTGGGCTTCATCATCTTCTTCTTCAACTTCAGGCACCGGGGCCTTGTTCTTCTCTGCGGCAGAGATGTTCCTGGTGCTTCTCTTAGGTGCAGTCTTGGAGGCTTGAGCTAGAGCTTTGGAGGTTGTCTTGGGCTTTGAAGGAGCAACCCCAGACTTGATGGCATCCCCATCAACTTTTGTGACTTAACAGGAGGTGCTGGTGCAGCATCCTCTTCTTCCTCTTTCTCCTCACTAGCAGAATCTCTCCTCATAGATGGATTTCCAAACACTCTAGCAGTAGTTTTCTCGACCCTTTTCTTGCCCTCAACACCTTTTCTTGGCTCAAGTGTAAATACCATAGTCTCTTGAGTTGATCCCCTGGCCTTAGACATTGGCACTCTTCTGGCAGGTGCTTTTTTGTGCTGACCTAGCTTGGTAGAAGCAGCAACATATTCCTTCTTTAGCACCTTCTTATTTGAGCCGACTTCTTCAACCTCAAAGTCCTCATCCTCAGAGTCTGAAGTTTTCTTCTTCCTCTGCCTAGTCTGAGCCTTAGGCAGGTTGCTTTGTTTGCTCCTGCTACCTTCATCATAGCTGCCGGAGGGACTAGTGCCCTTACTCAAGTCCATCTGCTCCTCTGACTTGTTCTGCCTATCACTTTGATCAGACATACTACACTGCAAACTGAGAGCTGACCCTGTGAATAGTTGTAGATGAGATAGAGTAGATGATCATCACAAAGTGCAGAGTTTTTGCAAAAAGAATGAGTCAAAAACTTAGTTTTAGTTTTCTACAAGAAGCATTTCGGAGCTACCAATTTGTAAAACTCGGTGACACCGAAGCAACTTTGGAGTCTAAACTAGTGGAATCGGTTAGACCGAGACACAGTTCGGTGACTCCGAGTTTGCTAGGGTTTCACAAAGTCCTGATTTCGGTCACACTGATTTGCAATTTTCAGTCAGACCAAAAATCACATGTGCAATGGCCTAAGCCAAATCGATGAGACCGATTTCTACAATTCGGTCGGTCCGAGATGAGTCCGACGGAAGCCTAACCCTAAATTTTCAAATCAAAACTAATCTAAAGGATGTTTTCTATGGATAGATCGATCTCATACTTGGAAAGAAACATGGCATTGCCTTTGTGCTAAGAATCGGAGTTAAAAGAATGCACAAAGTGTCGAACTCATACCGTAACTTGGCGATGAGCTCGCTACGGCGGCAATGGAGGGGAAGATTTCCGTTGACGGCGGCGGAGACCAGCGGCGGGAGGTCACTGGCGACGAGAAGACGATCCGGAGACCCTAGGCGATCGAGTAGGACACGCGCGGGCAAAGAGGTTTTGGAGGAATTTCCAAAATTTGACTCGTCGGTATATATATCCTGGCACTTTCGGTGTGACCGAGTGGAACAACTCGGTGGCACCAGGATGCAGAATAGCAAGCGGTTACTGCAACTCGATGAGACCGAAGCGTTCCAATAGGTTGCATCGAGATTGAAAACTTGATCAACCTAGTGAACTCGGTGTGACCTAAATGGATGAATCGGTCAAACTGAAATACACAAAGAGGTTTTGGAAGTTTAAGTCTATGACAAATCGGGACTCTGAGTGCTCCTCACCCAGAGGGTTTGAATTTGACTTAGATCAAACTTTGTGATGTAGCATGAAAAGAGTTTGAGACGAGAAAAGCATAGATAGCTAGAGGGAGTTCTTAGGCATTCTTGGCAAAAGAAGAAGATCCAAACAATCAAAGCAACAAATGGATGTCCTTGAATGATAAAAGTATGCAACCAACATGCTCACACAATAAAATGGCAAATGAAATATGTGGCAAAGCATGCACAATCACTCTAGCATCTATCAAGCAATTAGCGATGACTAGGTCATCTATATATGAGTATATTGACTTGAGAGTCAAATGAGAACATTTGATCATAGGTCATACTCATCGTTTAAGTACAGGTGGGGTTACCACTTTTACATAAAGCATTGTTGTGTTCACACCATTAGAGTTGCTTTAGCTCAATTCTTAGAGTAAAGGTCCCCCTAGATGTGATATCCCCCCTAAGAAGGATGAACTAACCTTGGGTTTTGTCGATGATGACTTCATGTAGATGTTGAAGATGTGGATGCTCATTGTTGATGTAGATCATTTGAAGCAATCCATTGGAGTGAGTTGCACTTTCAATACCTACATGGGTTAGTCCCACAAGGAACAAACAAGGATATCCATAGACATAGAGTAAAGCACACACATGATGATGTCCATGAAAGCATTAGGTTACCTTGTCCCTTGTCTTAGCAACAAGAGGGTTTGTGACTCCTTGAACTAGTGCAAGATGTGGAAATTGTTTGCACTTGTCCTTGCCAAGATGAATATGAGTGAAGTATGTTGGCGGAGTCACCCTCAAGAACTCTCAAGTTCTTCTTCTTCGAGATCCACATCATTTTGATGGGAATACTTGGGGTTGTAGATGTACTTGATGAAGTAGAACTTGATGTAGTCTTGGGAACCCACTTGACCAAGGCCTTTGGAGCATCTTCAAATGCATCAATCTCCTCTTGAAGCTTGTCCTTGCCTTTTAGCTTGTGGTCTTGTGGTGGAAGATCATCTTGGGCTTGTGTTCCCTTGAAGGAAGTAGGATCATACTTCTCTTGTTGAGGAACAAACTTCGTGTTGGGGTATTGATCTTCTTCCCACCCAACTCCATTGGCATTGAACTTTCATTCAAAACCAACACCTTGATTCTTCCCGTGCCTTCCTTGATTGCGTACAATTTCCTCAAATTGCTTACTTCCAACAAGGTTCTTGTGAACACCTTTCTCTATAATTCCCTTCAATAAGCTATTTTCTTGCTTAAGTGTAACTTGGCTAAGAGAATCATTAGTGGAATCAAGAAAACTACTAGAAGCAACAATATTGTATTTAGCATGATTATTGTTACTACTAGAAGAAGACTCTTTCTTGTTCTTGTTGCTAGATTTTACTTGTGGCATGTAAGTAGACAAGAGTAAACGCTTGGCAATGTAAAAAGAACTTTTCTTTCAAAGATCATCATTGATGGCTCTTAAGAACCCATGTTCTTTCTTTTCGAAGCATAACTTCTCATGAGTTTTTAAAAGTTCTCGATGATCTTCTAAAGTAGTTTCATGAGCTAACTTAAGAGTGTTTGGTTCTTTAGTTAAACGCTCAATCTCATTCTTATTATTGTCATTCGTTTCATCTTGATTAGCATGATTAATAGCATTTTCATCACAGTATTCATCACTAGAGTTGTCAACAAGTAAATCATCATCACCTAGCAAGTCATCTTCATCACTATTGAAATCAACATACTCGGGGTGTGTTACCTTGGGGCCTTTAGCCATGAAGCATCTCCCAATCCCTTCATTTGGTGAATCAAATACGTCATAGGAGTTGGTTGACACAAGTGCTAGACCGGCAACACCTTCATCTTGAGTATATTCGGAGTCAGAGTGATAACTTCTCTCGGAGTGGTGGTCGAAGTCGGAGCCGGATACCCATTCACCAACGTGAGCTTGATGTCTTCATTTTATGTAGCTCCTTAATGACTTGTCCTTCCTTTCCGAATCCTTGCTTCTTCGAGAGGTTCTTCGTTCATAGCAATCATCTCTACTCCTTCTCTCTTTGAGGTGATTCTTCCCTTTTGCTTCTCCTTTTAGGTGAGTCTTCTCTTCTTTTGTAGGGAGCCGTACACACATTGGAGTAGTTGATACGTCTCCAACGTATCTATAATTTATGAAGTATTCATGCCATGTTTACAATAGTTTTATATGATTTTGGTATGATTTGATTAGAACTAACCCGGACTAACGTTGTTTTCAGCAGAACTACTGTGGTGTTGTTTTTGTGCAGAAATAAAAGTTCTCGGAATGCGTTGAAAATTAACGAAGATTTTTTTTGGAAAATATAAAAAATACTGGAATAAAGAGTTATCGGATGGGAGGCTCGTGAGCCCCACGAGGGTGGAGGGCGCGTCCCTGTGCCTCGTGGACTTTCCGTGGCCCCCCCTGACTTGTTCTTGACGCCAACCTCTCCTATAAATGCCCAAACCTCCAGAAAATAACCTAGATCGGAAGTTCAACCGCCGCAAGCCTCTGTAGCCACGAGAAATCAATCTAGGCCCTCTTTGGCACCCTGCCGGAGGGGGCCATCATCGCCGGAGGCCATGGAGAAGGATCCCGGAGGAGCCATCATCGCCATGAATGCCAAGATCCAGAGGGAGAACATCTCCCCATATAGGGGGGAGGCCATGGAGGAGGAAGCACAAGGGGGAGAACCTCTCCTCCTCTCTCTCGGTGGCACCGGAGTGCCATCGGAGGGGAATCATTGCCCAAGTGATCGTCTTCGTCAACATCACCATCATCATCACCATCCTCATCTCTTTTACGCGGTCCACTCTCCCGCACCCCGCTGTAATCCCTACTTGAACATGGTGCTTTATGCCACATATTATGATCCAATGATGTGTTGCCATCCTATGATGTTTTGAGTAGATATCCTTTGTCTTTGGGTTGATTGATGATCTAGATTGGTATGAGTTGTATGTTTTATTTTGGTGTTGTCCTATTGTGCCCTCTGTGGCGCACAAGCATGAGGAATTCCTGCTGTAGGGTGTTGCAATACGTTCATGATTCACTTATAGTGGATTGCTTGAGTGATAGAAGCATAAACCCGAGTAAGGGGGTTGTTGCGTATGGGATAAATGGGACTTGATATGTTAATGCTATGGTTGGGTTTTACCTTAATGATCTTTAGTATCTACGGATGCTGGCTAGAGTTCCAATCGTAAGTGCATATGATCCATGAAGAGAAAGTATGTTAGCTTATGCCTCTCTCTCATATGAAATTGCAATGACGACTACTGGTCTTGTTAACAATTGCCTAGGATAATTCCGCACACCGACCCATCATTGTTCCACACTCACTATTTATAATATTTAGTAATATATTCTAATTTATGATAACAGCACCTACTTTTATATCTTAGCTCTCCGATATCATGCAAAGTTATCCTCTTCATACCCACAACGTAGTTTTATTTCTCGTTTCTAGTTAGAAGCAAACGTTCGGTGTACATAGAGTCGTATCAGTGGCATATAGGACTTGAGAGAATATTGATCTTGCCTTTAGCTCCTTGTGGGTTAGACACTCCATACTTATCACTTCCACCTTTGGGAATTGCTACGATGATTCCCTGCACTTGGGGTTATCAAGCTCTTTTCTGGCGCCGTTGCCGGGGAGCAATAGCGTGGGGTTGATATTTTCGTGTATGCTTATTTGCTTTCTTCACTAAGTAGATTTTTGTTTTCCCTTTTTTTTGTCTTGCTTAGTTGTGGGTGAAACATATAAAAAAATTTAAAGAATGGAAACACAAAAAGATGCACTTGCCTCATATGCCTAAAAAGTTTTTCAAAAAGAGAAGTGATTGGAAAGTTATGCATTGGAGAAGTGAGGGTCGACCTTGAACACTTGTGTTCATGCTCATGGAAACAATGTAGAATTTTTCATGGAAGTTTCTCTGAAAATAATTATCCCCTTGTATATATCCATTGTATTATAAAAATAAGGTGCCAAGCTTTGGTTTTAGGATGATTAGATTGCTTGTTTACTATGTGCAGTACAAAAACAAAAACTTTGGTTGTAACGCGTGAATTTACATTTTTTACTGGAAAGTCAAATGGGTCTGGAGCTTTTTGAACATTACTTCTGTACATTTTTTTAAAAATTTTCATATTTTTTTAGAATTTTTTGGAGTTACAGAAGTTTACTAAATTTCCAGATTACAACAGAATGTCTTGTTTATTTTGTTTTCTATGTGATGTTCGCTTATTTTGATGAATCTATGGGTAGTATCGGGGGGTATGAACCATGGAAAAGTTGGAATACAGTAGATAAAGTGCTAATATGAAATTGGAATGAGTTTACAGTAGTACCTAAAGGTAGTGATTTGCTTTAGTATACTAACGGATCTCACAAAGTTTTTGTTAAGTTTTTGTGGATGAAGTGTTCGAAGAACGAGGAGTTACCGATGTGAGAAGAATAAAGAGAGGCACGAGTTAAAGCTTGGGGATACCCAAGGCTCCCCAAGTAAATATTGCAAGGATACTCAAGCATCTAAGCTTTGGGATGCCCCGGTTGGCATCCCATCTTTCTTCTTCAACAATTATCGGTATACCTCGGTTTTTGTTTTGTTCACATGATTTGTGTCCTTTATGTTTTTCTTTTTCTTTAAGAACCATGCTAGTATGAGATAGCCCTTCATCGATTTATAGAATGCTTCATGTGCTTCACTTATATCTTTTTAGTATGATCTTATAGAATGCTCTTTGTGCTTCACTTAAATCTTTTGAGTATGATTTTATAGAATGCTTCGTGTGCTTCACTTATATATTTTGAGCTTGGATATTGGTTAGTCTATATTAATTGTAGAATGCTCCATGAACTTCACTTATATCTTTTGGAGTATGAATAATAATATCATCGAAAGTGGGTTTGCAAGAGTATCAACTTTAGGAAGTAACGATCCCACTATTTTGGAGAGGTCTTGACTTTAGTTAGTAATGATTCCATTATTTCGGAAGAGGTTCCAATTGATTATGAGAACAAAGTTGCTACCTATGATTGTTATTGTGATGACATGTATGCTCTAAGGGAATATGTTAACCATGAAACTTGTCATCATCATTTTAATTTTCAATTGGACTGTGCCTCACATGACAGTTATTTTGTTGAGTTTACTCCTACTATTCCGAATGAGAAGAATTTTGCTTATGTGGAGAGTAGTAAAATTTCTATGCTTGTAGAGCATGAAAAGAATGTTTTATGTGAGGGTTGTTTTATTGAATTAATTCATGATGCTACTAAAATTTTTTATGAGGGAGGAATATATGCCTGTAGGAGTTGCAATAATATCAAGTTTCCTCTCTATATGCTTAAAGTTTTTAAGTTATACTTGTTTTGCCTTCCTATGCTAGTTGATCCTTCTCCCCATAAGTTGTGTGCTCACAAAATCCCTAGGCATAGGAAGTGGGTTAGACTTAATGTGCTAGTCATATTCTTCATGACACTACAAAATAAGACACATCCGTGACATTTTGGGCCGAACGAATTTTTTTCCTGTCATACATATGACACTTCTATGATGATAATTGTGACAAAACCCGGTATCACCATAGATGTGGTGGGCTCCTACTTCTATGGAAAAAAATCATGACAGAAAATGGGCTTTTCATCCTGGGTGGGCCGGAGATGCAGCTGCATGACATTCTTTGGGCTGTCCATGACGGAAAAAACCGTGGTAGAAGCAAGGGGGAGGAAAATTTCGGGGAGTTGCCAGTTATGGTGGGAGGTCGGAGGCGGAGCGATGCGTGTTTCTCTCGTATGTACGCGCGTGTGTGTGAGGCGTTGGCTCTAACTGAAGCTGAGTGAGGCGTTGGGCTCTAACTGAACCCGAGCGATTGCACTGCAGGCTACGCGTTACTGAACCTGAGCGATCGATCTATGGTTGTTAACTGAACCCGATGGAGCGATTCCTTCGCTACTGCTGCTAAC
>NC_041391.1:181871177-181881824 GCF_002162155.2 Triticum dicoccoides
CAGGAACCCGTGGTGTGGAGGGCTAGATGAATAGTAGACGGGGGAGGGGTGGCCCTGGAGGGGTGGTTGAACAGGACCCCGTGGTGTGAAGGGCTGGATGAACAGTAGACGATGGATGGGTGCCCGTGGAGGGGTGGTTGAACAGTAGCCGGTGGAGTAGCGCGCGGTGGAGGCTGGATGAACAGGAGCCCGTGGAGGCTGGAGGAGGTCGACGGTGGAGATGAATAGTATCCCGTGGAGTCCCGTTTTGCGGTACGCCACACCCCTCCCAATGAACAGGACCCCCGTTTCGACCGTAGGAGGTCCGTTTCGTCCGTTTTGCGGTACGCCACACCCCTCCCGATTAGCAGGACCCCCGTTTCGACTGTAGGAGGTCCGTTTCGTCCGTTTTGCGGTACACCACACCCCTCCCGATCAACAGGACCCCAGTTTTGACCATAGGAGGTCCGTTTCCTCCATTTTGCGGTACGCCACACCCCTCCCGATCAACAGGACCCCCATTTCGACCGTAGGAGGTCTATTTCCTCTGTTTTGCGGTACGCCAGGCCCCTCCCGATCAACAGGACCCCGTTTCGAACGTGGCCGGTCGAACACAAGGCCGTTTCCTCCGTTGTGCGGTACGCCAGGCCTCGTTTCCATCGCCTGTTCCGTCCAAGCCCTCCCGATGAACACGACCACACATTCCGTTCCGACCCAGCCGGTTGGCTCCCCATGAACACGACGACGACGCTGTTTCTCCGTTCTGACCCAGCCATGTACGTATGCGCGAGTAGGCGTTCGAGACCCTGCCCGTATGTACGTACGTGGCCGTATTTTCTTTCTTGCACCCTCGCCGTTGTATGTACGTGTACATGCTACGTGCGCGCCTCTACTACGACACGTGCGCGCCTTTACATCTACGACACATGCGCGCCTCTACATCGACCAGTATGTACGTACACGTTCGCGACCAGAATGACAACGCTACGTATGCTTCGACCAGGTGGGTCCCGACTGTTAGGCACTTCCTTGCGTGCGAAGATGTAGCTGGTGGGTCCCAGCAGTCAGGGGGCGAATCGTTTTTTTTGCCCGGACGCACTTCCTTGCGTGCGAAGGTGTAGCTGGTGGGTCCCAGCAGTCAGGGGGGAGTTTTTACGCGAAATATGGTGCCCCGTCCGGTGGGTCCCCACTGTCAGGTGGAGGAATAATTATTTTGCACGTAATAAGGAGGCACTTCCTTGCTGCAGCCGTGGACCCAACTGTCAGCCTCTCCACGTATAGTCCACGTCCGATGGAAGCCGTTCCTTGACCACGTTGACCACGCCGCACTGAGAGCACCAGGGCGATGGACGACGGCGAGGCCTAGGAAGGGGACGACGCAGAGCCGGGGAAGACGCGGCAGTGGATGC
The DNA here is from genome assembly GCF_002162155.2 of Triticum dicoccoides. Taxonomy (NCBI): domain Eukaryota; kingdom Viridiplantae; phylum Streptophyta; class Magnoliopsida; order Poales; family Poaceae; genus Triticum; species Triticum dicoccoides. The sequence goes on from NC_041391.1 coordinate 181,872,566, forward strand.
CCACGCGTAGAGGAGTACGAGGGTTCACTGGTTCGCTGCGGTGTGAGGCTGCCGTTGTCGCAGAATAACAGGGGGTGTGGATGAGTAGAGGGATGGCCTGGCTAGCGGTGGGAGTAGTAGGGGGCGGTGAGGCCTCCGCCGCATTGCAGTCGACCACGGGAGGCAGGAGCACGAGGCACGACCGGCGCTGGTTTGGGCGGCTGGAGCAAGAAGACTAGAGGTTGAAGAAGCACTACAGCCGTTGGATGGACATCGTACGGTCACTGGAGCTAGAATCGTGCATATTGACTAAGTTGACAAAGCCCTCCGTCCCCGTCAACTTAGTAGGCCCACAAGTCAGCCTGCCACTATACTGGGTCCCAGCTAACAGGGGGAGTATTCATTTTTTTTGTGCGTAATAAGGAGGCACTTACTTGCGTGCGAAGATATAACTGGTGGGTCCGAGCTGTCAGCGGCGGTAACATTTTTTTCACGAAATACTGAGGCCCTTTCGGTGGGTCCCTGATGTCAGGTAGACGAATCATTATTTTGCACGTAATAAGGAGGCATTTCCTTGCGTGCGGCCGTGGACCCAGCTGTCGGCCTCTCCACGTACAATCCACTTCAGATGCATGTCGGTCGTTGACCACGTTGACCAGGCCGCGCCAAGAGCACCAGGGCGGTGGACGACGGTGAGGCCTAGGAAGGGAACGACACGGAGGCAGGGAAGACTCAGCAGTTGTTTCCCACGCGGAGGGGAGCACGACTGAACGAGGGTTTACTGGTTTGTCTGCCATCGCCGGAGAATAACAGCAAGTGTGGGTGAGTAGAGGGATGGCTAGGCCAGCGATGGGAGTACGGTGGGGCGGTGAGGCCTGCGCGGCAGCATAGCCGGCCGCGGGGAGGAGGGAGCAGGCAGTCCCGCTGGCACTTGTTTGAGCGGCTGGAGCAGGAAGAACAGAGATTGAAGAAGCACGACGGCCATTGGATGGCCATCCAACAGTCACTGCTTGTGCGTCAACCTTTTTTTAAGAAAGCCTCAAATTTGTGGAAAACAACATACAACCCATCTGCCATTATTTCTAATAATTTAGATCCCATTTGCTAATTCTTAAGATTTTTTGGAGCCCATATTCTTTTTGTTAGCATTACAGCCCATATTGTGGCCACGGTTAATAAATTATACGAATTTTTGCATATTTCGGTGCGGTCCGAACTGTTTTTAATCCCGAAATTTCGACTCAAATTCAAACTAATTTTAAAAATAAATGTATATCAATATAAATCCAACAAATTCTCCACGCATAAAAATTAATGTAATTTAAATCTCAAAATGAAAAAAAATATTTGAAACTAATTGCCGGTTTGATGTGTTTTAAAAATGTACAACCCATTTCTCATTACTGATAGGCCATTTTCTCGGTCAGCCGAATGAAGCTCTCCTCGTCTTGAAAGATTTGCAGCCCAACAGGCCTGACAAAGCGACTTACTTGGCAAATTACAAAAAAACTGGACTGTGGCCTTGGACCCAGCTGTCAGCCTCTCCACATACAGTACTCTTCCGATGGAAGTCGGTCGTTGACCACATTGACCACGCCGCGCCAAGAGCACCAAGGCGGTGGACGACGGTGAGGCCTAGGAAGGAGACGACGAGGAGCCGGGGAAGACGCGGCAGTGGATGCCCACGCGGAGAGGAGTACGAGGGTTCACTGGTTCGGCTGCGGCATGAGGCTGCTGTCGCCGCAGAATAACAGGGGGTGTGGGTGAGTAGAGGGATACCCTGGGCCAATGGTGGGAGTAGTAGGGGGCGGTGAGGCCTCCGCGGCATCACAGCCAGCCACGAGAGGCAGGAGCACGCGACACGACCGGCGCTGCTTTGGGCGGCTGGAGCAAGAAGACCAGAGGTTGAAGAAGCACTATGGCCGTTGGATGGACATCGTACGGTCACTGGAGCTAGAATCGTTCATATTGACTAAGTTAACAAAGCCCTCCGTCCTCGTCAACTTAGTAGGCCCACAAGTTAGCCACCCACTATGGTGGGTCCCAGCTAGCAGGGGGTATTCATTTTTTGGTGCGTAATAAGGAGGCACTTCCTTGCGTGCGAAGATATAGCTTGTGGGTCCGACCTGTCAGCGGGGGGACATTTTTTTCGCGAAATACAGAAGCCCTTCCCACGTACAGTGCACATACAATGCGTAATAAGGAGGAACTTTCCTTGCGTGCGACCATGGACCTCGTGGGTCCCAGCCGTCAGGCTCTCCACGTACAGTCCTCTTCCGATGACTCTCGTATGTTGACCACGCCGCGCCGTGCGCACCGAGGTGGTGGACGACGGCAAGGCCCCAGACTGGAATGACCCGAAGATGGGGAAGATGCGGTAGTGGAGTCACAGACGGAGAGGAGTGGGAAACTTGACTGGTTTGGGTGCGGGGTGGGCCTACACTCGGCAGAGAATAACAGGAGGTGCGGAGTGGAGGGATGGCCTGGCCGTCGGCGGGGTAGCGTTTTGCTGAGGAGCGCAAAACAACACCGCTGGACGCCGAAGGCTGGAGTAGGCGGTTCCGGTAGCGCTGGGGGAAGAAGACGAGAGATTGAAGAAGAATGTCGGCCCTTGGATGTAAATCCAACGCCTTCTTAGGCTTCGACCTACTGGCCCACATGTGAGCCAGTCCATTTGTTTTTTTAGTCCATTTGGTGGGCTGGGTGAAACAATGATGTAGCATCTATGCAGTCCATTTAAATCCCATTTGCATTTTTCTCGAAATCCGCGGACTTGCTGGGCTGGGTGAAAATATCATGTTGGGCTAGACGGAAAAATGTTATAAAAACATAAACACATGATTGCACGTCAGTAAAATCTTTGCAAGCTTATGTACGCAATCACTAGGAGTTAACTTGGCAAGTTATATATAAACAATTATTATTATTATTTTGTAAGAACTTTCAACTTACGAAATAAAATATCAGTTTAATTTTATGAGTTAATAGTATGTGGGGTATTATTATTTTTTAGGCTAGACGTGGGACAGTTGAGTTGGTTCTAGGGGAAAGTACTGGGAGAAAACTCAGTTTACATCAAAAAAGAAAGTGGGAGAAAATTCAGAGACCTGCTGGGTCCACCTGAGGAGAGGAATATGTTGGGAGGAAGGAGATTCAAAGCACGGCAACCGAGTGAACTAGTTTTTTTATGGACAAGTGAACTAGTTTACATACATTAGCAAATAGCCACTAAAAAAAGCAATCAGGTTAATGGGTTCTTAAAAGAAATATTTCGGACAAAACAGATAATTATGACTCATAGGCCAATGCATGAAACACTCAGATGATAAAGGTGCTTATAAACAGATAAAGTACAACATCTAGACCTTCCTGGCATGCTTGATCATGACGCTGCGGCTGTCCGTGTACTCGTCGGTTACGGGAAGCAGACACACCCTCATGTCCAAGATCTGCATATACATGTCGTAGCATGTGTATGTGTCCTTGGCCGCGTAGGTTATGTAGGCTAGATTCAGAGGTACCTCCCACGTGTTCAGGTCGTCTTCTTTCACGTTGGCGTATCAGGGGTCAATGATGGTCTCAGCAAGGTCAACCACGGAGTCATTCTCTTGCCCGTTGCTGATGATCTTGTATTGCTTCTGGATGTCGACAAGCTTGTTGCACCAGATGGCCGAATCATCGCGTTCTTCCTTCTCTCCACCGTAGCGAAGGTGCAGTCGGCGCTGCCGATGAAACGGGCGAATGCTCCAGAACCTGGTGCCGCCATAGGACTGAGGCGAGGCAGAGCTTCACCGAGTCCGTATCGTTGGTGTACATCACATTCAACTTGGTGCAGCCATAGGACTGAACGGCGAACTAAGTCCTTGCTGAAGTCCATATCCATCAGGCTCACCCCTCGGATCGCCATTGGAGTCTCTTCGAGTGAACGAGTGTGTAGGCGGCGGCAGCAATTCATCTTTCAGCTCTTGGGGAACTGGATTCAACAGTAAGCTGAGTGTGTACATGCGACAACAGTTACTACCCCTCCCTCGTCCGCTGCACGCCCGGCAGAAGATGCACCCTCGGCGCATTCAAATGCCTCCATTAAGAAACCTACTCCGGCCACACGTCGGTTCACGAGCGGGTCTGTATTGGTACTGTAATAACAGGAGTTAGTGGTCACTTTACTTAAATTTAATTAGCTTTAATAGAAAATTATACTTAAAACAAGCAATGCATTGGCTCGTTCTATCAATGCCACGGGATCAACACGCACAACAATTAGAATTATTATTCTCAGGACGCACACGATCAGCACATTTGTCGCACTTTCACAAAGATAATACTACCAAGTTTGAACTGTTTGTTATGGTTGTTGTCCTCTGCATCATCATGCCGTGTTTCCCAGCTTGCAAGATTCAGAACCAACAAATAAGATCCAAATAATAAGTACAACAAATATGCTTACACATCTCATTGATTCCCAACTTGCAAGATTCAAAACCAACAAATAAGATCCAAATAATAAGTACAACAAAGATGCCTACACATCTCATTGATTCCCAACTTGCAAGATTCAGAACCAACAAATAAGATCCAAATAATAAGTACAACAAAGATGCCTACACATCTCATTGATTCCCAGCTTGCAAGATTCAGAACCAACAAATAAGATTCAAATAATAAGTACAACAAAGATGCCTACACATCTCATTAATTCCCAGCTTGCAAGATTCAGAACCAACCCATTAGAGCCTTTTGATAAAGTGAATATCGGGATTAAATCCATCTTGGCTAGCCATGTCATACAATCGAAGAACTTGGCGAATGCTCTTGACTGTCACAACATCTGTAGTTGAGTATTCCCGTTTGCACAGCATGTTTGCACAACACAAACAAGGAGACAAGAAAACATGATTTCACTTTAATAGCGGCCTTCTTGAACTCAACCTCCAGGTCCACTAGGATGAGGTCTGCCTGGAGTTCCATGATTCAATTCATGCGCTTTTTTCTGCGGTTCACCTGAAATGAAGCAAAGATTGCATCATTCAGCTAGTAAGAAGTACTTGCTCTTGTGAGCTGGCAGGTTCTTCTTTAGTAGTTGCACTAAAATTAAGGAACATTAAGGTTGGCTGTCCGGCTCATGTAAGGTGCAACTATAATTTTCTTATCCTTTTGTGCAGTTACACTAAAATAAAGTGCCATTGTGGCGACAGTGACGGCTCCATCTTGCAAAGGCTAATAAAATGTTGCACGAGATTACCCGCAGAACTTGACGGAGATTTTGGAAACTCCAATCACCATTTTGTGCAGTTCCACCAAAATTGAGAGATGTTGCCCACGTGACATTTTAGTTGAACTGCACAAGACACTCATTCCAAAAAAAAGTGTTTTGTGCAGTTCACCAAAAGGTCACTATAGCAACAAGGTGAAATGGATATCCCTATCTGCACAAAATGATAGAAACTAAACAGTTGCTGGTCAATAAGAATATACAAAACATATACAAAATGAAAAGAAGCATCTTAATTATGTTCATGGCAATCACGCAAGGACAGTAGAAATTTTAAAACATCAGCAATGCTTCATGTTACCAGAAGCATTACGATCAACAATGAGATTCCTCAGATATGGGATTACTTTAATGGTGGCATTGCTTGTTTACCAGACACAGTAAATCAACAACAGCTAAAGAGTTGGTTTAAGGGCATGGGACCATGGGGACACCAGGACACTCAGCAGCGTAAAGGAGCAACTTACTTATCATACTGGGGAAAATAGCAGGAGTGCCATTTGTAACATAGTTTAATTGCATCTTATCACTGGAGGCATTAGATTAACAGTAACACTGGTTAGACATGTCCCTAAGGTAACAGTGTGATTGCTTCATTTTACATGCGCCCTTACAGCAAAAGGTTGGTTTACCCGCAAAAAAATAGCAAAAGGTTCGTATAAGGACATGCGACAGTGGACGCATCAGCACAATGTACCTACAAGGAGGCATAAAGTGGTGATGTCGAGCTTGTTCACGCTATGTGAGGGCAGCAAACCTAATCCTGGAGACCTTTTACTATGTGAGGGCAGCAAATCTAATCCTGGAGGCCTTTTACTATGTGAGGGCAACAAATCTAATCCTGAGACCTTTTACTGTGTGAGGGCAGCAAATCTAATCCTGAGACTTTTTACTATGTGAGGGCAGCAAATCTAATCCTGAGACCTTTTACTATGTGAGGGCAGCAAATCTAATCCTGGAGACCTTTTACTATGTGATGGCAGCAAATCTAATCCTGGACATACTCTGTTGACTTGTCCACCAGCCGCCACTTTCTATCCTTTTTTCAACCAATAATAGATCTATTCCTTATCCACTTTGTACTGCATTTTCCCATTATTTCCCTTTTCAACCAAGAGACCGGTTGGGTATCCGGTCTCTACTACTTTCACCATATTATTTCCTCTTTGAATCAAGTCCTAGATTCATGTTGCAACTTTCCCCCCTTTCTTCGTTGTTTGAACAAAGCCCTAGATTCGAATGCATGAAGTAGCTTTACCTCTAATAATACTAAAAATTTAGGTGGCTTTGGAAGAGCTGATGGGAGTAGAAAAAGATGCACATACAGACACGTGGGGAGCTGGGGCAGTAGAGCAATGCCGCTTTCGAAGAACTTATACCTGAGGGTCGCCGGGATGTCGACGGCGGCAGGTCGGATCTGCGGACAATACGGCATGGAGGAAGAAGGGTCGGAGGACCTCCCGAGCCAACGCTGTGTCGGAGAGAACGGCACGGGCAGAGGATCGGGCCCCTCCGGCAGCTGTGGGTTTCCTCCCTCGGCGGCAATGACCGCGTGAGCGATGCACCTTTTAGTCCTCTACACACACCGGCCGAAGGGATCCGGCCAGATCTGTGACCAGCGGTGAGCAGAGAGAAAATGTCGCTACCGTTATCTTGTTTATATCTAGAGAGATGAGAGAATGAAGAGAGCAACCCTAGTAAAGCGAGCGCTCAGGCCCCTGCGTCCATATATAGTGGAGTGATTATCTTTTTTCTCTCCACAACAAGTGTTTCAATTTGTGTACGTGGCATTAAAGAAAAGAAACTCTCTATTTAAGGTGACTACTCTACGACTCCTACTTACTACTACTACAGTACTACCTCCGTCCTGGTTTATAGGTCCCTTTTATAGTTTGTGCCAAATTTTGACTAAAGATTTAACTAACAAAATGTTAATGCATGTCAAGAAAAATTATCTCATCGGATTCGTATTTGAACATAGTTTTGAAAAATTTAATGTTTGGTGACATGCGTGAACATTTTCTTAGTTTAATCTATGGTCAAAATTTGGCACGAAATACAATGGGGACCAATAAACCCAGACAGAGGTAGTATTGTTCACTTGTGCTCCCTGCCCTTCCATTCATTGAACAACCCCATGGGTGAATAAACATACAGTAAGTACTGTATTTATATAGAACGAACAAGCTTGAACTATTTTCGCGTAGTTAAAAGTTGAGGGCGGGGCTTTTCCTGGGTAGTATGCGCGGCAGTTTTTGGGTAGGCGGTTTGTAAGAGAGGCGAGGAGGGTGAGCGAGTGGGGCTGTGCGATTTGACGGCGCGTTACTACTAGAAAGACTTGTGATATGACCACTCACTATAGTCATGAATTATTGGCGCTCCGACCGGGGTGATGCTCCCCTTCCGTTCCGCGCTCTAATCTGGTGCATGACACGTCGACCCGGATGCTGGCTCTCCCACATGTCGGAGTAGTAAGAAGGAGCAAAGAATGATGCGGTATATACTAGTACTATACTACTCCCTCCGTTCCTAAATATAAGTCTTTGGAGAGATTTCACTATGGACCACATATGGAGAAAAATGAGTGAATCTACACATAAAATGCATCTATATACATCCGTATGTGGTCCACAGTGAAATATCTATGAAGACTTATATTTAGGAACGGAGGGAGTACTACTCCCTCCGTCTAGGTGTATAAGTCATCTTAAGAAAACCAAATAATCCCAAAACACTTAGGCACGGTGCATTAAATTCTACCTCGTTTCTTGTTTCTTGACATATCAACCAATAAGAGATGTGGGGTATGCATGCTTTTAATGACTTGAGACTACAAACACGACATGAAGTGATTAGTTCATTGCATGCAATGCTATTAATTAGCAAATGAACATTACGTTCTCTCGTTTTCTCCTCCTCCTTGGTCACGGTGCACAACCTAAGATGACTTACTCACCTAGACGGAGGGAGTGCTCAGGTCGGAGGAGTGCGAACCACGGCAGCCCAGTGAACCAGCCGTGTGAACCACGGTAGCCCAGTGAACCAGCAGTAGAAAATAATAATGTGGTGATATGGCCATAGAAAACAATGTGCTACGGTCCACACTGTAGCATGTACAGTAACACTCCTCTTTGTTTGGATCCCTGAGTTAGAGCTAGTTTGGGTTGAAATAGCCTCAAATTATCGAAACAAGAGGGGTTAGTTTGAGCTAGTTTGCTCTAACCCAGCTAAGAAAACTAGCCCGGTGGAGAGGTTCTAATTGGGTTAGTTATCCTGGGCCCACTAAAAGAGAACTAAAAAAATCTCACCTGTCCGCACCAGATCGCCCCCCTAAAAAAATCTCACTTGCCCGCATGAGATCACTCCCCCCTCTCGCACGACTCCTCTCTGTTCCCCATAGGGCCGCCCGCCCAAGCGCCGCTCGCCCTCTCTCTCCTCCGGCCGCCCTCTCCTTCCGGCCTCCGTCGCCCTACTCCGTCTGCCCTCTCCCTCCGACCTTTGAAGGTCACCCCGCTCCCCCTTCACTAGTCATTTTTCTCCCTCTCTCGTGCGCGGGGGCGGCGCATCTACTAGGGAGGTCGCGAGAGGGGTGAGTTTGTTCGTTCCTTCTGTGTCTCACGGCCATATCATTGATCTTGCTTGCTCTAGCGCTAATTCTGATTTGGAAAAGTAGATCCTGATCAAACTTGCTATAGATTTGTGGTGCATGCATGGAATTGTTTGATGCTGCTTGAGGAGGTAATAAATCTTTCTAGAGGCCCAAAGATTCAGGTCACCTTTCTAGGTATTTCAATTTCAGGCTTGCATTATTTGTAGAGTCCCAAAGATTCAGTTTACCTTTCTAGGTATTTCAATTTTAGGCTTGCATTGTTTCTAGAGGCCCAAAGATTCAGTTCACCTTTCTAGGTATTTAAGTTTCAGGCTTGCATTATTTCTAGAGGCCCAAAGATTCAGTTCACCTTTCTAGGTATTTCATTTTTAGGCTTGCATTATTTCTAGAGGCCCAAA
>NC_041391.1:181882201-181905072 GCF_002162155.2 Triticum dicoccoides
AGAGGCCCAAAGATCCAGTTCACCTTTCTAGGTATTTCAGTTTCAGGCTTGCATTATTTCTAGAGGCCCAAAGATTCAGTTCACCTTTCTAGGTATTTAAGTTTCAGGCTTGCATTATTTCTAGAGGCCCAAAGATTCATTTCACCTTTCTAGGTATTTTAGTTTCAGGCTTGCATTATTTCTAGAGGCCCAAAGATTCAGTTCACCTTTCTAGGTATTTTAGTTACATGCTTGCATTATTTATAGAGGCCCAAAGATTAAGTTCCCAGTCGGCGGCAAGCAGCCCTGCTACCCATGCCGGTGTCGACCTCAACTCACAAGGGCCGGCGTCGGAGGGGTTCCCGGGGCTTGGGCTCTACAGAGCCTTCCTCCAGAGCGACGATGGCGAGCTCCTCCCTCGGCGCGTGAGGGGCTCCGGGCTCCCTCCCTATCGTGAACAACTTCCGTGATGAGTTAGCTCATTCTTTGTTTCATGAAGTGTTTTTTTATTTTGTGAAGCTTGATTGACGACTTGTATGTTTAAGTGGGATATCTCATTTGAATGGACAAAGTAAAAATTATCATGTTTTGCATGCTTGATTGTATAGATGGTTCGTTTATGTCAGTTGTGAGCGGGAGGAGGCCACAGAAGAGCTGGCCACACCAAGAGGGTGCTTGGATCCAAGGGACTTATTTTAGTCTGACTAAAAATAGGGTCCAAAGTAGTCAAATGATTGAGATAGAGCATTTATTGTCAATCTAACCCTGCCATCCATACACCTCTTTGGTTTAGAGTTAGTTCAGGGTTAGAATCTAACTCTAACCTCTAACTGAGTTAGAGTTCTCCTCGTCTCGGTTCATCGCCATCATACTTTCCCCATTCCCGTGTTTTCAGTATCCTGCGAATCAAAGAGGCCCTTTTTCGGGAAAAAATCAAAGAGGCCCTTAGACTTGTTTAGGTCCGGTCATTTTTTATAAACGTGTTATGTCCAAAATTTAATGAACGTGCTCCGGTTTCCACGAAAATAATCCGGTTTCATGTAGTAATTCATTGATTTATTTATTCTTCTGCGGGGGTTTTGCATGTAATTCGTGAGGTCTGAAATGTAAAGTACCCCAGCATATGCTCCGAGTCGTGCATGCACTACGACCCAGATGCTCTATGTCCCACATGTCGGCGAATGGGAGCACGTGGAAATAGCCTAGGAGTACATATAGGAGGAGAAATGCGTGAAAAATATGTACTGTGAAGCGTAGCCGCGGTTAGAAAAGTAGACCTAAAGTGATGACAACTATAGGTCGCACGCACCCAACTAGTGGTACTAGACATACGACTAATTTTTCCCTAAAAGAAGAGGCACGAGTGCTCAGTACTCCTATTCTATAAACACGAGTCCCATCTGACAACAGCGTCCGTGCTACAGCTAGCCCTCCTCCCTCGTTTCTCTCTTCTACTCTCTAAGAGCATGGTTAATAATATAGCCAGCTGCTGGCTATATGATGTTGCCATGTCACCTATAGTCAAGTTTATAGCCAACAAGTACAATAGCTAGATATAAATATGCACATATAGCCAGAATTCGTCGACCTGCATTTATTTACTTGCTGGAATCTTTAGAAAGACTTATATTTGGGAATGGAGGGAGTACTATACTAATAAAACATTAAGGCCACGAGGCGATGCAGTGCTGGTTACGGGAGGCAAGAAGAAGAGATGCATCCATCGATGACGTCCACCTCCTCGACTCAGGGTGCCGGCCCACCGAACGGCGCCTAAGTAGCAGCGGCTTTCGTGGCCAGGTCAACGTGCTTCTGAACAATGGCGTCCAAAGATTCCAGCCGCTTGAAGAAGGCCAACGTCTTTCTGTCCTCGCTTGCCTTGTAGTGGCCTATGTAGACGATTTCCTCGTAGACGTGGATGTGCAGGTCGACGGTTTCTTGCATGGCGAGGCGCTGTGCGGCGAGCGCGGCCTCGAGGTGCACATTCTTCGTCGCGACCTCCGGCACCTGCAGGGCCACCAGGGCTTGAAAGAGTTCTTCACCATCTAGGCCGATGAGGGTGGCAGGCAATGAGGAGCCTGGGCACGCGGGCTAGAGCAGTACGGCAAGGTCGTCCGCGCGCTTCTTGACGGCGGTGAACTTGCGGATGGAGTTGACCATCATGTCGTCCATGCGAGAGGCGAAGCCGGCGTCGGCGAGGGCTACGATGCCTGCGGTCGCCTGCACCGTCTGGAAACGCTGCGCGGTGCGGGGCCGCAGTGCCGGCGCCTTGGATGATTTGGCACAGCCGACTGCCGCTCGCGTCCATCGCCTCCATAGGTGCTTGTGGCTTCTGGTCACTTGGTCTTGGATTGGAGTGAGCAGTGTTGCGCAGAGACTTGGGAGTAGATGGATTGGAGTGGTGGGGCGCCTTTATTATATGAGAGTCCAAACTTTGTTGCATTCACATCGTGCTGGCTCTAGTCTGCTTCTCCAATTAATTCCCTCTGCATGTAATTGAGGATGCATCATTGACCGTTCAACGTCTCGGGAACCGCTACCCTCTTCCTCCTTGGCATTCTAGCACCTATGGACCCGTCGATGACGAGGTGCCTATGGTGACTTCGTAAATTTCAAGATGATACTTAGTGCCATGCGTGTGTGCGTTCATAGGGGTGAGTGTATGCGCGTGTATATGAGCGCTTGCGTCTGTACTGTGTCAAAAAAAACAATGTAAATGCGTGTCAAAAAGAGACTAGTCAGTATACTCAATATTGTGCACCTCGGAGAGGAAAATGATAGAACTAGTACGTATTTATTTATGGTGCAGATTCACTCATTTTGCTCCATATGTACTCCGTCTCGGTGTAGCCTAGTCACTTGTTGAAATCTCTAGAAGGGCAAATACTCCTTTCTGGTTTACAGGGCTATACTAGCAAGTAGTTGCACGTACTAATACAATAGTGGGCTCACATAGCAATTTTGTCTCATGCAAGAGCCTGGCTATATGCGTGCTCCAATGTTCACAACTGCAACATTCGGTTTGCGCTTGGCTCTTCGCCTCTTCGAGAAGACGAACAATGATGTTACTACTATTGCTTCTACAGTGTTGAATCCACTGTTGCATGTCCGTCCACCGCGAGTGGGACGGATAGCTTGTTGTAGAAGTACTACTAAGCAAAAGTCTGTCCTCATTTGCGAGCAACAACGCGCATGGGCGAGGGAGAAGGCGTGTAGTAAAATCAAGCTTCTCCTCGTTCTATGAGTTGACGCGACACATCATAGCACTGACCCCACATGCTTGCCACTAAACTTGGCTGAAAGACCCGCATTGTACAATATATTTGCTGCAACCTCTAACATTTACCCACCATAAATTAAAATATATGTGTCCGTATGCATCATTCTGATGCAGAGGCCGGGGAGTCCCCCCTTAAAAAAACAAATTAAAATATATATATTCCTGTCTTGACCAGATGAGCATGCAAACTACAATCACCAGGGTGACAGGTAGGGCCAGAAGACTATTTTAATTTAAAAAAAAACTTCGAGATGGCCACATGGCATGGAGCCGACCCCAACGATTTTAAGCTTACAGGCACGGTACACGCTATCTAGACTACTCTACACATGAAACTTCCATGCGAGCGTTCGGGCTGCGCTTGGCTCTTCGCCTCTTCGGGAAGTCGAAAAATGATGGTGTACTACTGCACTGGAGGAGTACTACAGTACGCTTCTGGCCATCTGACACTGATTGAACTGCTGCATGTCCACCGCATGCGGGAGGGAGAGCGTGTAGCGAAAGCTTCTCCTAGTCTTGCCAGCCACCACGCTCATGGGCGAGGGAGGGACGCTCCTGTCTTTGCGTGTATGACAGGTGGGCCCGACAGGTGTGTGGCCAACCTGTCATACAGCCAAAGGCCGGTGCATTTAAGTCCGTGAGGGAGAGGATAATCAAACTTCTCATTGATGTACAAGTTGACGCGACACATCAAAGCACTGCACTCGATATATTTTAATAATTTAGGGTTACCGATGCATTAATTACAACGCATGCATGCATGCCGTGACTCTCCTTTTGATACTTGCATGTGTTGATTTAATGCACCTTGAAGTAGTACTCCCTCCGATTCCTTTTACTTTGCGTATAACTTTTTATTGTTTTTCTCAGATTAGTCTACGCGTCTGTGTTGGTTTCCATCTATGCCCCCGCTCGATTAGTTTTGCCCCCATTAATCACGCCAGTTTCCAATTCAGAAAATGGCTACAGGCAAACGCGTGCAGCGCCGGATGCGGCTTGACCACCTGGGGAAGCCAACTCAAGCAAAAAGGAAGGAGGACCAGCCAACCATTGCATGCGCATTTACTGTCAATATTTATGCAGCTTACTCATGCGCAGGGGCAAATTTGTCCAGAAAACTCAAACTACTGCCTTCCTTGGTATGCAAGAGGACAGTTATGCGCAGAGTATAAAATATGTGATGGTAAAGCTTTGTAATGCCCCGGCCCAAGCGAGAGATGGTTGTGCACGAGGAGGGAGAGATCATGCAGACGGAACAGGAACCGACGAGGGAGCTCACTAAGGTCTCGATGGACCTCACCGTGCTCCACTGCCCCTTGTGCCTCCGCCCCTTGACGCCTCTAGTGTATGAGGTTCGAATACACCTCGTCCATTCGGCTGATTGAGCAAGGTGCAGGTTTCTTGATTGATGTGCTGTTCGATTGATTTCTGCAGTGCAAGGGAGGGCACTTGGCCTGCGCGGATTGCCGCGTCGAGCACCCCGGGAACCAGCGGCAGTGCCAGAAGTGCGAGCGCGGCGGTGGCTTCGACGTGCGGAACACGGCGGTGGACGCCGTCATTTCGTCGCTGAGGGTGGAGTGCCCGCACGAAGGCTGTGGGCTCTACGTCACTTACCACAAGCTCGCCGATCACCAGAGCATGTGTCCGCTCGCGCCCTGCAAATGCCTCGTGCCCGTCTGCGGCTATGAAGGCCCACCGCCGGCGCTCTACCACCACATCAGCAACGCGCATCCCATGCCCGTGCACAGGATCCAGTACGGCAAGGTGCTCCAGCTGCAAGTGCCACTGTCGGAGCCATGGCTCTTGCTTTTCGCGGAGGAGGACCGCCGCGCATTTTTCTTGGTCGGCGGCATGCTCGACATCGGCGCGCCTATCGCCATGTCGGTCGTCTGCATCAGAGCAGGGGCGTCCCCACTACCGCACTACTGGGCCAAGCTGTGGGCGAATGGCCTGCCGGGGGAGCACAAAGGCACGACCGATGCCGTTGAGGTGGAAATGGAGGTGACAAGCAGCAAGGATCCCGGCGACATCGACGTGCAGGAGCTGACCTTCTTGACAGTTTCGCCCAAGCTGCTGGCCGGGGCTAAGCTTGTGTCCCTCCACATTCAGATTGACAAGCTCATGTCCTAAATGTTTCGATAGTGCCTTCTGTTTATCTTAGTAATATGCTAATATAGGCATTACCTTGGTCTACTTTAGCTTAAGAAATGGTGGGTTTTGGTGGCGATGCAGCAACTACTTCGACATCAAATCAGTAATTTCCAACAGTCGAACAGATATTTTGTGTCTGTTGTATATAAAGTCCCTTTGGGTAAGAAGTACTACTTGTCATAAAAATGGATAAAAGGAGATGTATATAGACGTATTTTAGTTATAGATACGTCCCTTTTTATCCATTTTGATGACAAGCACTCCCTCCGTTCCACAATACATGCCTTCCATTTGTCAAAATATAGATGTATCTAGACATGTTTTAGTATTTAGGTACATCCATGATAGAGCCAATCGGATGGTTGAGAACACTACAATTCGTAGCTACAAATGCGTGTGTGACTCCTAGATGCAGAGGACGGGGGTCATTATCCTCCTTTTTGAGAAAAAACAGACGCGTGTGTGAGAGGATGAGTGTGTGCGTGCACCTCTTCTCTTCCTGTATAATGTACTACTAAACTCAGAGTACAAGTTTTTGTGGATGGCACGATGGTGCGTGCGAGAAGTCCCGAGAGATAGGTTTAATGCGTCTGAAAAAAGGACTAGCCTAGAGCTCACCACGCGGGTATTTATAAATTTTGAGCTTACGTCTCGTCACATTCCAAATTACTCCATGCTATATTGCAGACCTGTTCACACCGATCACGACCTAAACAGTTTCCCACTTAGGAGCGTATTAGTACCACGCTATATTGAATTCCAAACCTGTTCACACCGATCACAACCTAAACGGTTTCCCACTTAGGGGCGTATTAGTACTCGGTTATAAATACTAGTATGCCAAGATGACTGCACATTCCTCCTCAACTCCTCATCCACAAAAACAAACAAGTCATTCAGCATCCTTCCCTTGCGTCTGCCATGGCCAGCGTGAGTTCTGGGTCGAGAGATTGCCAGCAGGGAGAGGCGAGCATGGAAGCGGAAGCACGAGAGACGTCCCGCCTCGCTGCGAGAGCAGCTGACATGTCCCGCCACGCGGAAGTAGCAGCACAGAGGTCCCGCCGAGCCGCTAAAGCAGCACAGAGGTCCTGCCGCACCATCGATGCAGCAGACTGGTCCGGCCGCGCTGCGGAAGCAGCAGAGATGTCCCGCCGCACCACGAATGCAGCAGAGATGTCCCGCCGCGCCGCGGCGACCTGGAAAAATTTCTCGCGGGCAGGCGACGACTGTTACAGGCGCATGCATGCGATCGTCCATAGCCAGATGGATCAGATCTCCGGCTTGGCGAGGTTGCAGGATGATGTGAAAGCCTCGTTTGAATAGGCTACCAGCGTCATCCGGCAACTAAGGGAGGGCAATGAGAGGCTCTGGGCCGAGCGTGACCTGCTGAGGGAGAAGATCGTCTAAAGTGCAGACCAGCAGGAGGTGACTAGTGCCTTGTTGAAGAGGACTGGCGTCATCGTCAAGAAACTTATGGACGAGAATGACATGCTCCACAACGAGCGCCAAAGGCTGGTGGAGGAATCCGTGGATGTTCTCAAGCAGCATCTTGAGGACACAAAAGAGCTCATCGCCGCTCGCCGCGGAGACTAGGTCCCGCGGCCTGCAGCAACGCATCAAGAAAGTAGAGATCAGCGAGCCAGATCCTTGTCTTCCTTCTTCTTTTGCCCTTGTGTATTTCGGACGTAGCCGCATGTGGCTTTTTAAATTATCTTTCTAATTATGTAAGACAATTAATCGTCCTTATCTGTGGAAGATCAATTTTGCAAGGCTGGAATGAAGAAAACTCTTGCTGTGGCGACCCTGGCGTTGCTGTTCTTCTAGTTGCTGCTGGGCTTCCTTCGGTTTCCTGGTTTATTTTGATGTAATAATCAGTTTAGGATGTGGATTGTGTCGTCGGTTGTGAAATGTTGGGTTCTAGCGCGGATGTTTGGCCTTTGTTGGCCTCTTGGGATGTTGCGATTCAATCTGGTACTCCCTCCGTCTCATAATGTAAGACATTTTTTGACACTATACTAGTGTAAAAAAGCGTCTTATATTATGGGACGGAGGGAGTAGCTTTTAGTCCTTCGTGTTAGGCTGGAGTTGTGCTGAACTTCTTGTGAATTGTGGTGGTTTTCAGTAAGGAAAATCGGAAGGGGCAAGCCCTTCTTTGATAAAAAAAATCGTCCTTATATATTCATCAGTCTTGCTATAAGTCGCAGTAGATGCTATATAGGTCCGTCGGATCTTACATCAAGATCTGTGCTGTCAGATTTTCTTTTTTCTCTCTTAAATCTCAGTCGAGTGAGACATAGCCACGACATTAAATAGAGGCTCGGGCGCCATTAATGGAGACCTTGGGAGAGAGGTGGATGGCAGATGGAGGTCAAAGGGCTCTCCTCCCGATAAGCACGCGCATGGGTCTGATTGCACGCCTCTCGTACTCAAATAGCTACCCTGCACGGTGCCTCCTAGCTAATAAAAAATGGGGACGCGTGGTGGCACGTAAATGGTACTAGTAAGTACAATGCCCACGGTTTCAATAATACTTGTGTTTCCGATTGTAACGTGACAGCACTTGTTCCAAAATGACTTTGTTGATTGTTAATGTGTGCGCCTTTGCAAATCGGACTGCAAATTTACCACAACATGTTGGTGCCATGTCATGGCACCAAGCCAATTTTCATTATTTTCATGCGTGTTTTGGATTTACAGGAATTTAAAAACTAAGTTTCTCAATGTTTCCAACCCAGCCACGACGCTCAGAATTTTGAATTTCATTCCCATTTCTTGCATGGAACCTAGAAATTTACCCGAGGACACACATGTGATTTTTCAACCAACTTTGGTGCACTGGAACATGTGCTTGTATTTCAAATTTGAATTATGCACACAAAGGTGACACGTTCCCTCCCAGAACCACGAGCCTTCTTGAGAGAAGCTCCGATTTGCAAGAAGCTTATACCAAAATTTGTTCCTATTCGGCCATTTTTTTACCACGGCATGGTACTACCATGACATGACACCATGCCAAGTTTCATGATTTTAAAACCAAGTTTCTCAATGTTCTTGACCGAGCCACGATGCCCAGATGTTTGAATCTTATTCTCATTTTTTGCATGGGAGTAGAAATTCAGCCGAGGACACAAATGTGATTTTCAACCAACTTTGGTGCACAGGAGCATGTGCTTGTAGTTCAAATTTGAATTATGCACATTAAATGACCAAAAACTCAATTAATGTGTGAATAAGGCCAAACGAAGCCAGAATAATTCCAAAATTTAACAGGGCACTCATGTAGTTCTATGTTGCCTTTGTAAATAAACTCAAGGGGGACAACATATATTGTTTTGCACTCAAAGGTGACACGTTCCCTCTCAGAACCACGAGCCTTCTTGAGAGAAGCTTCGGTTTGCAAGAAGCTTATACCAAAATCTGTTCCTATTCGGCCATTTTTTTTACCACAACATGGTAGTACCATGACATGACATCCATGCCAAGTTTCATGATTTTCAGACGTGTTTTGGATTTACAAGAATTTTAAAACCAAGTTTCTCAATGTTCTCGGCCGAGCCATGATGCCCAGATGTTTTAATTTCATTCTCATTTCTTGCATGGGACCTAGAAATTCACCTGAGGACACAAATGTGATTTTTCAACCAACTTTGGTGCACGAGAGCATGTGCTTGTTGTTCAAATTTGACTTATGCACATTAAATGACCAGAAACTCAACTAATGTATAAAAAACGACAAACGAACCCGGAATAATTCCAAAATTGAACATGGCACTAATGTAGTTCTATGTTTCCTTTGTTAAGAAACTCAAGGGCGGGGGGGGGGGGCACGTTCCCTCTTAGAACCACGAGCTTCCAAATTGGCCCAATTTTTTACCACAACATATTAGTGCCATGACATGACACCATGCCAAGTTTCATTACATGAATTTAAAATCTAAGTTTCTCGATGTTCTCGGTAGAGTCATGACGCCCAGATGTTTGAATTTCATTCTCATTTCTTCCATGGGACCTAGAAATTCAACCAAGCACACACATGTGATTTTTCAACCCACTTTGGTGCACCGGAGCATGTGCATGCAATTCATATTTAGATTATGCACATTAAAAGCCCAGAAACTCAATTAATGTATAAAAAGGCCAAATGAACCCGAAATAATTCCAAAATTTAACAGGGCACTCATATAGTTCTATGTTGCCTCTGTAAATAAAATCAGGGGGGAGGCAGCGTATATCGTTTCGCACACAAAGGTGACACGTTCCCTCTCGGAACCACGAGGCTTGTTGAGAGAATCTCCGGTTTTGCAAGAGGCTTATACCAAAACTTGTCCCAATTTAGCCAAAAAATATACGTATGAAAACAGGGTTTAGATTATCCCGAACATCTCGCTACCTAGACCAATAATGTACTATGATTTGAATTCAACATAAAATGGATACAGATATTTGAATTGGAGAGCGTATGGTACATGTAGTTCATAGTGAAATATAATTACTGCTATATGCATGTCTTTTTGTTATCAAGATAATATTTAAATTATTGTATAACTTGACAACAATCGTATTCAAATAAGGAAAATTGATTCAAATTTAGTCCATATGGTAGATGACAATATATATGTTCACATGGTGGAGTAAAATGTTCATATATGATGGAAGATCAAAATGTATGACTACATCAATTATAAATCGCAAGGTCACCTAATGATATATTCGAATTCAACATAACGTGGATTCAAAAATTGAAATTCGAGATCATGGCATCTGTAATCATATAAAAAGGGACATTACTCTTTCTTTGGTGGGAATTGATTTGTTTTTTGTTGTTGTTGAGGGAAGTGCGAATCGATTTGGTACTGTGCAGGGTAATCATGTTCTCCCGATTTTTTTTACATTTTTCTTGTAGTTTTTTCAATGGCATCTATAGCAATATAGTAAAAGGGGGCATGACTCTCTTGTGTCTTGTATGATTTTTTTACACGTTAAGTTTGTTCTGCCGAACAAGGAATCCGCACCTTGTTATCCCGAAATTTTCAAGCTCGAGTATCTTTTGTCTCACCTGCTTTGAAACTCTCGCTTCTTTAACCTGCGCCGCGCCTTGTTATCCCGAAATTTGGACGCGCCCGAGAACTCCCTCCTCATCCGAAATTGCTCCCCCAGCCCAGACACGCGAAATCCCCTTCTACCCCTCAGTCGGAAATGAAGCTCCACGTCACGGTGTCAAAACCGGTGGGGGTACGCTGGTAACTTACCCTACATTTCGGACAAGCGCGTCCCTAAGCTTGGCCCCCCCTCCCCCCATTCATACACCGAGGCCGCCAAAACCCGCGAAACCCCACACTCCTCCATTGGCCTCCCGACCGCCGCCCAGCCGGAGACTCTTCCCCGACTATGTCGTCCACCGCAACAACTCGCCGTCCCTCATCCACCGCACCGGATGAGGATCCGTTGTCGATATCGTCGTCTCGCCGGATCAGCCGCCTCGTCCTCCACCTCCAAGGAGCTGCCCCGATGTTCGCCTCGTCTATCACGCCACCTAAATCCCCATAGCACCGCCTTGACCTGCCCCACCGGAACCGCATCACCCTCACCAATTCCTCCGATGAAGCCGAGGCCAACTCGGCGCCACCAAGGAGGTTCTGCACTCACCGCTACATTTTATCTTTTATTCAATCTCACGGGGCTGCCGGTGCTCGATACCGAGAAGACATGGCGTCTCCATCGACGGCGCCATCGCCGGCCACATCATCCACGACGTCTCTCCCCCATGTCGTTGCTTCCTCGGTGGCGACTTCCACAACAACACTAGCTACAGCTACTCCGGCTCTCGCTCGCGCTACGGCTCTGTTCTTGCTGTCGGTCGTGCTGCCGCACTACTCCTGCTTTCATTCATGCTGCTGCTCTGCTCTTGCTCTCGCTTGCGCTGCTGCTGCTGCTACTGCACGACCTCCGGCAGCTACAGGAGTTGCTGCTTTAGCACTCGCTCGCGGTGCTACTGCACGACTTGCTCTCTGCTAGTGCATTCCCTGCTCGAGTGTTTGCTGATTTAGATCACTGCTTCTCTGCGACTAGTGCTCGAACGCCCTAAACATCTATTGCAATGCTCTGTTACTAGTTCAATCAGTTTCGACAGTAAAATTCAGTTTCAACTGTGAAGTTCATTTTCTTCAGTTAAGTTCAGAGTGAACAGTACTTACAGCATCTGTCAGAGCGGCCGTGGCGCGGCTGATGCGTTTTACATATAGCACTTTTTGGTGATGTATCTTACATCATCTATTGCAAATGATATTAGGGTCCCACTTCATATTAAAGTTGTCTGTCTTGTCATGCTTCAGCCTCATCACCGTACACCTTAGCGGAGCTGCTCCAACGATGGAACCGTCCATCACAGCGGAGCAGTACCCTCGGCGTCGTTTCCAGAGGCCTCGGATCTTCTTCCCCGCCTCCGACAGTCACACCAGCATCATCACCATCCTCCACGTCCAACCCAATGATGCTGAGGTCCACAAGGCTATGCCAAAGAGGTTGTACACTCGTCGCATCACTTTGTTTCTCCATTCCTCTGTTCTTCCAATTCATGTGAGCCAAACACCCAGGTTGACTGAAATCCTATGTTTCCAAATGCTCTGCTTTGCACGTGCATTCCTGCATTTCCAGATTGTATTCTGTCATGACCGGTTTTCCAATAAAAATATTTATTGATAAACCAGTCTTTTGAGTCCAGTATGAGAGAAATCCTCCTCACTGGTAGACAATTTCTTGATACAATAAGCCAGTAGCGTAAAATATATTACAGGGTTGAACTGCGGTCGCTCAACCAAATTATTACAAGCACGCCAATAATCATACATAATGGCGGACAGGACACAGTGGTGTGGAGACATACTACTGACTCATGGATAGGCTGGTGGTGGTAAAACACAGCGGGAAGGGAAATACAAGACTCTAAGGATATCATTTCATCGAACATCGAGGTGAGGCTCGATAAATTTATTTGGTAGCGGAAGCGGATATAAAACAGTGACCAAATCCAGGGTCGCACGAGACTGACTGGGACTCCTCTAAGTGTCGGACTCGCTATCGAACTCTTCATCCATGAGATCGCCTTCGTCAGCATCTGGCCAAATCAACAAGCCAGTGAGTACTTTGAAAGTACTCGCAAGACAGTTCAGATGTAAGATATAACAAATGCGTGCATGGATGCAACATGATTAATTCCTTAATGCACAATAAAATAAAATTGGCATAACGGGTAAGTAAAAAGGGAAACGGCGGTAGTCCGCCTGAAATCCCACAGAGCATAGATAAGGACCGATCGGGTGTCTGAAGCGACGCCTCGAAAGGTGAACAAATAAAAATAAGGAAAAGATGCCACAGTCGGGCATCTTAGCGACACCACATAAAGGGCTTTAAAAGAAATGCCACGGTCGAACGTCTGAGCGACATCGCAGAAAGGGCTTTAAAAGAAATGCCACAGTCGGACGTCTGAGCGACATCGCAGAAAGGGCTTTAAAAGAAATGCCACAGTCGGACGTCTGAGCGACATCGCAGAAAGGGCTTTAAAAGAAATGCCACAGTCGAACGTCTGAGCAACATCGCAGAAAGGGCTTTAAATTCACCAGTAAATAATACTCATAATAAACATTCAATCCATGAGAATAAACGGGTTAGTCCATCCACAGGGATAATCATTCAACCGGACTTAGCACTCATGCGACTCACCGGAGTCTCTGTCATCAAAGCTGACAATTGATTAGGATAAGATGGAACGAAACTTGACATGGAATAGATGATTTGGAGGAATATATGACTCTGCAGAGTTTGTACAAAATTTTTCCCACAGCCAACGGATTTCCGTAGTCACGAAGGACTAGTTCCGTTTACGGTATTTCGGAAGAAAACACAGCTAACCGGTACACACCCATCCTACCTCTCGATGCTAGGAATCACCCTAGTCATCGTCCAAGAAAAACTTTTGAGACGGGGAGATCACAATCTCGAATAGCATGGGATCAAATTTATATACGTGCGTTCTAAGGGGTGCCCCCCTCTCGGCCCCAATCGGAAACACCCATGCCCCCTGACCGGATGACTGGCTTTAATCCAAGGCCATGGAACCATCATCACGGCCTCTCCTCTTTGGTGTGTACCATGAAAGCGGTTTGCAACTCACTAAACCATATTCCTTGCGGAAAACATGTGGTAGTACAAGGAAGGAAATGATAGGTACTGGACCGATATGGTTTGACACTGAAGTCACATAGTTTGGCGTAAGACTGGCATGCTACAACACTGCCATCGTACCCATCCTCATGCCAACACATGGCCATTCATATCCACATTCATCCACGTATGGATCATCGAACTCACTTGCCTTATTATCACATAAAATAACGTTCATTGGTATGCTCACCAACATGCCATGAAACTAACTAAATGCAAAACATGCCAAGACACTCATCATATCAAAAGTTCAAACATGCTTGCCTGGTTCAGAGTAGTCGGAGCCTAGCTCGGTGAAGTTCGCGGCTCCGTCACCTCCTTCGGTATCTACGGTTTAAAGAAAATATATGCGCTAACATAAATACCAAGGAGTGCACAGAAGGTAAACCAAATATTTCTCAAATAAATCTGATAAAAAACTAGACAAAATTTTAAAGAGAACAGAAAAAGAATCAATCAAAAATAGTTTTCTGATTAAAAGTTATAAGGATTTTTGTCCAGGGACTTATCTGTATTGAAACAAAAGATTTCCAGGGGCTAGTTTATAAAAACAGAAAACGCTTCGGTAGCGACTACGCCAGCCCGAAGAGAAAACGCATTCTGCCCAAAGGCGCTTCCAGAAAACGATTCGAAGAGAGAGCAGAGAGGCTGACGGTGGGGTCCCACCCGTCAGGTTCAAATGTTCAAACGGGGCGGCAGAGTTCGCCGGCGCCCGAGAGCCGCGGTGGTCACCGGCGGCGATCCACGGCGAGGCAGAGAGATCGGAGAGTACCTCCGTGCTCAGGGCACCCTTCCGCGTCAGTTGATGGTGGTGGAGTCGGTCGGCGAGCACCACGTCGACGGCGAGCTCTGCTCCGGCGGACGGCGGCTCGGGTGGTCGAGGGGCTCGTCGGAGAGGGCTGCAAAGGTTAAATTGAAGAGGGGGTTATGCTCCTGGCAGCTAGAGAGGGTAACGAACGGGGTTTGAGCGCCGGAGATGGCCTCACTGGAACGAATCGGGCTAGAGGCCGAGGCGGGGCGAGGCGGCCGGAGCTGGGGGAGGAGACCTCCTCGAGGTCCCCCTAGTGGCCTGGCGGGGTGTTGGTGAGTAGTGGAGGTGCTGCGTGCACGAGAGTGAGCTCGGGACCCCTTTATATAGGCGGTCCGAGGCGGTTGCCATGAACGAGGATCACCGGCGAGCGATTACGGTGGCGCAGTGCTCGGTCGGGGTGGTTAGGGGGTCGAGCGTCATCACGGAGGTTCAATGGGTCCATTTTGGTGTTAAACTGGCCGGGATTTGGGTGTTAAGGGCGAGCTCGACGGAATGGGGATGGCACGGGCCCATCGGCGGCGGAGAGCGCGTTCCGTGCTTGCCGGCCACGGTGGCTGTGCTACGGGCGTGCGCTGGCGTGCATGAGGCCACGCGGAGAGCCAGGGAGCGATGGGCGGCGCGGAACGGCGTTCTGCCGTGGTGTGCCTCCTGTCGGCCGCCACGGGAGGTCCCGACGCCGCAGAAGACGCCGACGAGGGCGAGCCAGCGCGCTACCGACGCCAGGAAGGCTCCACGCACGCGTGTGCAGCTTCGAACAAGAGGAAGAGGCGGCAAGGAACGTGCCAAGGGCACTGTGGCCGCGTGACTAAAACTGACGGACGGAAGATGACACTGAAACTGAATTTTCTGAACTTTGAACAGTAACAATGCCCACAAGGTGTTCGACCGAATGAAATTGGCCTCTGGTGATTTTTCCTTGAGCTGATTTTTGGTGGAGTGGCTTCTCCTTGCTCAAGTAGGCTGCATGATTTTTGGTGGAATTTTTGGAGCAGTATGGATATGAATTTCACCAAATTTGGCAAATCTGGTCCAAACTTGCAGAGACTGTATTTTGAAAAAATTTGAAAAGAGGAGGAGTGGATCAAGATGGTTCTGGGTTGTGGGTTCAAAGGACAATCCAGGAGAATTGGTTTGAGTTCAAAACTCAAATGAAAAAGTGTACTTGCTTTGAAAATCCCTCAGGCTCCAAATAATTTTCAGAATTGAATTGAGGGGGAAAAATAATTAGAATAAAATCCAAAACCAGTTTGGATTAGTTGTGACAGAGGATTTAGGTTGATCACAAGGGGGAGGGAAGGTTTTGGAGGGGTTTCATCTCATGGGCAAAAATACAAAGCCAAGGGTGGCTTCAAAGATAAGAAAATCCCAAATTTTTATAGAGCTTCACTTAAAAATAAAACAAATTAAAACTCCCAAAAAAATAAATCTTTAGAGGGAACTAACAGAGAAGAAGTTTGCAAAAGATCAACCACCAAAGTTTGAAAGAAATAAAATCCTTGCCAAGGCAAAAGGAGGTTTTTTAAGAGGAAGGTTTTTCTGAAAAAGAAAATTTTTAAAAAGGTCTCTCCTCAAAACCACAAGGTTTTTGGTGAAAACCAAATAAAATTTTTGGAGTGTCACAACACCTACCCCCTTAGGAAAAATCTCGTCCCCGAGATTTCAGCTGATCCTTAAATAAATGTGGATGCTCTGTCCGAAGAAAATCCTCGCTTTCCCAAGTTGCTTCACTGTCGGTGTGATTGCTCCACTGGACTTTGAAAAACTTGATGGTTTTCTGTCGGGTCCTCCTTTCAGACTCCTCTAATATTCTTATGGGACGTTCTCGATAAGTGAGGTCTGGCTGTACGTCAATGTTCTCATGGGATACTTGTTTCTCTGGGTTGCTTACGCACTTCCTTAATTGAGAGACGTGGAACACGTCGTGAATGTCGGACAAGTCTTCGGGTAAGTCTAGCTGGTAGGCTACAGTGCCTCTTCGTGCCACTATGCAAAATGGTCCAATGAATCTTGGTGCTAATTTTCCTTTAATCTTAAACCGTTGCAATCCTCTCATCGGGGATACTCTCAAGTATACGAATTCACCGGGTTCGAAGCTGACCCTACGATGTTTCTGATCATAATAACTTTTCTGTCGACTTTGAGCGGTCTTAAGTCGGTCCCTGATTAGCTTGACTTTTTCCTCGGCTTCTCTGAGCATATCTGGTCCGAAGATGCGGCTGTCTCCGGTCTCTGACCAATTTAACGGGGTACGACATCTCCTTCCGTATAGGGCTTCGAAAGGAGCCATTTGCAGGCTGGCCTGGTAACTGTTGTTGTATGCGAACTCGGCATATGGCAGGCTGTCCTCCCAACTGGTTCCATAGGTGAGGACACATGCCCTCAGCATGTCTTCTAAAACCTGGTTTACGCGTTCTGTTTGTC
This sequence comes from Triticum dicoccoides, assembly GCF_002162155.2. Lineage (NCBI taxonomy): Eukaryota > Viridiplantae > Streptophyta > Magnoliopsida > Poales > Poaceae > Triticum > Triticum dicoccoides. The sequence goes on from NC_041391.1 coordinate 181,899,064, forward strand.
CATCAGTCTGTGGATGGTATGCGGTACTGAAGGCTAGTTGGGTTCCCAGAGCCTGTTGTAATTGGTCCCAAAATCTTGAGACGAACTGAGTGCCTCTGTCGGAAATTATAGTCTTCGGGACACCGTGCAGACAAACTATGCGGGAAAGATAAATCCTGGCAAGCCTCTGAGTGGTGTAGGTTGTCTTCACTGGAATAAAGTGGCCACTTTGGTCAACCTGTCAGTGATGACCCATATGGCATCATTCCCGTGTCGTGACCGAGGTAATCCGACAATAAAATCCATCCCTATTTCATCCCATTTCCACTCAGGTATTTTGTTAGGTTGCAGTAGTCCGGCTGGTCTCTGATGTTCAGCTTTTATGCGTTGACATGAGTCGCAACATGCAATGAAGGCGGCTATGTCCCTCTTCATACCGTGCCACCAAAATCTTTCCTGAATATCCTTATACATTTTGGTTCCTCCAGGGTGGATCGAATATGGAGTGGTGTGTGCTTCAGTTAAAACTTGCTGTTTAAGGTCTTCTATGTTTGGCACGCATAGCCTTTCTCCGTACCATAATATTCCTTCATTGTCTATGACGAATTCCGAGGCCTTGCCCATACTCAACTTCCTTTTAATTCCTTCAATGCTGGGGTGACCGGACTGAGCCTCTTTAATTTTCTCCACAAGGTGTGGTTGTATTTCCAAGTTTGATATGGTGCCTTCTACTACCATTATCAAGTTGAGCTTGACAAATTCTTGATGGAATTCGGGCCTCAAGCTGTGCAGATAGTTCCCGTCGGAGCTGGGGTTCCGACTCAGGGCATCGGCCACTACGTTTGCTTTCCCTGGATGGTAATGGATACCAACATCATAATCCTTTACCAATTCCAACCAGCGGCGTTGCCGTAAATTTAGTTCTGGCTGCGTAAAAATGTATTTGAGGCTTTTGTGATCCGTATATATCTCACATCGATTCCCAAGTAGGAAATGCCTCCATTCCTTGAGTGCATGAATAACTGCTGCCATTTCTAAATCATGAGTGGGATAATTTTCCTCGTGTTTGCGAAGTTGCCTTGAAGCGTAGGCGACAACCTTGCCTTCTTGCATCAACACGCATCCGAGACCCTTTCTGGATGCGTCACAAAATACTTCAAAATTCTTGTGTATATCGGGTACAATTAATACCGGTGCTGTTGTTAATTTCCGCTTTAGCTCTTGGAAACTTTTCTCGCAGGCTTCTGTCCATTCAAACTTCTTATCTTTCTTGAGTAACTGTGTCATAGGCTTTGATATGGTGGAAAATCCTTCAATAAATCTGCGGTAATATCCTGCCATTCCCAAGAAACTTCGTATGTCTGTTACGCTGGCTGGTGACTTCCAGTCAAGTACGGCCTTAACTTTCTCTGGGTCCAGTGCTATACCGTCTTGAGTCAGCACGTGGCCTAGAAAACCTACTTGTCTTAGCCAAAATTCGCACTTGCTAAACTTGGCATACAATTGGTGTTTCCTTAGCTCTCCTAGTACAATCCTGAGATGTTCTGCGTGCTCTTCTGGTGTTTTGGAGTATACCAGAATATCGTCGATGAATACTACGACGAATTTGTCCATAAACTTCATAAATACTTTGTTCATGAGGTGAACAAAATATGCCGGGGCGTTAGTTAATCCAAATGGCATCACTGTGAACTCGTACAGTCCATATCTGGAGGTGAAGGCTGTTTTGGGGATATCTTCCGTTCATACCTTCAATTGATGGTATCCTGACCTTAAGTCAATTTTTGAGAATACCTTGGCCTGAGCAAGTTGATCAAACAAATCGTTTATCCTTGGCATCGGGTATTTGTTTTTGACTGTGACCATGTTAAGTGCTCGATAGTCGATACACAATCTCAGGGTCCCATCCTTCTTCTTGGCAAATAAAATTGGTGATCCCCAAGGTGAGGAGCTGGCTCGAATGTATCCTTTTTCCAGTAATTCCTTTATTTGCTTCTTCAATTCGATCAACTCGGATGGTGCCATTCTGTATGGTTTCTTGTATATGGGGGTGGTTCCTGGTGCTAGCTCAATGCGGAATTCTATTTCTCGGTCTGGTGGCATGCCTGGCAGCTCTTCAGGGAATACATCTGGAAAAATTCGCACACTACTGGAACCTTGTTTAGCTCAGAAACGTCCACCTTATTTAATCTCGGTTGCCAGGGTCTTTTTCCTTCCTTGGCTGATACTCTTATTGTCTTCCCTTGGTGGTGTGTGAGAATCATGGTCCTGTTGAAACAGTCGATAAAACCTTTATTGGTGGTTAGCCAATCCATCCCTAGGATGACATCCAGTCCTTTATTTTCCAATACAATAAGATTTGCGTAAAACTCCAATCCTTCAAACTCAATGACCACATTCTGACAGTAATTCTGAGAAACTTGCTGAATCCCGGGGGACTTGATTATTATGGATTTCTCCAAAGGAAGCATCGAAAAATTATTTTGCAAAGCAAAACTTTTCGAGATGAAAGAGTGAGAAGCTCCAGAATCAAACAAAACCATTGCAAGTATTGTGTTGACAGGAAACGTACTGAGTACGATATCCGGAGCATTTTGTGCCTCCTCTTTGGTTACGTGGTTCAGATGACCCTTCCTGTGGTTATTGTTGGGATTGAAATTGTTTCGCTTGGGCGCTGAATTACTGCCGCCGTTGTTCGGCTTTGGGGTTGAGTTCCTTGGCTTGGGGCACTGTTTGGCACAATGCCCTTCTTCTCCACAAGCGTAACAAGTAACGCCGGGGCGATAGGTGAATTCCTTGTCCCTTGTATGAAAATTCTTGATTGGGCGTGAGACATTGGATGAGAATTTGGGTGTCCCACCCTTTTTAAAATCTATCTTGCTTCGGTGATTGCGAGTGTGATTAGTCTGGTCCCTTTTTCGCTTGCGGATATCTTCCAGACTGCGTCTCTCATTTTCCAGAGTAATGGCCTTGTCCACCAGCGTTTTAAAATCAGGAAAAGTGTGCACGACCAGTTGGCATTTAAGCGCGGGCGCCAGACCGTCAAGGAATTTCTCCATCTTCTTGATTTCAGTCATACGCTCCTCATTGGCGTAGCAGGATAATAGGGTAAATTGACTGTTGTAATCTGACACTGTCATGTTCCTTTGTTTGAGGTCATCGAATTCTCTCTTCTTGATTTTCATAATACTCTTAGGAATATGTGCACCACGGAAACCTTCCTTGAAATCATCCCAGGTTATGTCATTTTCGTTGGGATGCATGTGCAGAAAATTCTCCCACCACGATGCGGCTGCTCCTGTGAGATAGTGTGGAGCATATAGTACTTTCTCGAGGTCTGAACACTTTGCAATAATTAATTTCCTTTCCATATCTCGAAGCCAGTCCTCGGCTTCAAGAGGCTTGTCAGTGTGAGAAAATGTTTGAGGACGTGTCTTCTGTAGCTCAGACAACTTGGAATGTTGCTGATACTGTCCATGATGATTCCCCATGTTGATGACTTGGTTCATCATCTCGCGATGTTGTTGCTGACTCTGTTCATAAAGGCGGCACATTTGTGAAAGTGCCGATTCACTGCCTTGTTGGCTTGACTGTCCCTGAGTGAACTCATTGTTGGGTTGAGTATCAAAAATTTCCTCTGGTGGAGTTGGCATGGAACGTGTCCAAGGACGAGACATTTTTCACTCTGGGAGAAATATTTTTGTAAAACTCTTAAGAAAAGCGGAAAGAGTCGCAAAAATAAAACCATAAATGCATAAAGCTGGCAGATATAATTAAATACCCAAGCTTACTTAAGAAAAACAAATCGACTTGCGCACGGAGAAGGACTGCTCATTACATATCTTACACGCGGGCGGTAATTATACAGTACATCACTCAGGATATGCGTACATAATCCTGACATGTTATTAAGGCTAGTGCACTTCTCCAGATCCTACATGATGCGCAAACAGGCTACTTTTCACAACCTATGCACATATCTTACAAAGCGGTACAATACATGGCAGCTAAGCGTACTCAGGCAGAGATGTTGACGACCTCCTTTGCCCTGCCGAGGGCGAGGCGTAGCGAGGTTGGGGACTCGACTTCCTCCTCGCTAATGGGCTCCATACGTGTAGTGTTGCGCAGAGCGGACGGAGCGGTTGCCAGGGGCGGAGCAACACGTACAGGAGTGGGCGCGAAGGTTGGTGTAGTGCGCGCTGGAGTGGGCGCAATGACTTGGTTAAATTCTTCGGTAGAAGGCAGGCGACGAGTAGGCGTGAAAGATGCTGATGACGAGACAAAAGTCAGTGGCGGTGCGATGGGTAGGAGCTCCCTCCTGTTGACAGCACAGCCATGGACTGAGTCCATGCGGGTAGCTATGAAGTCGTCCACCAGGTTGTCGAAGGCTGCCTCCAGGGCCCGGAGATACTCAATGAGCATCTCAAAAGCCTCGTCTCGTTCTCCTCTGGGGCAGGAGTATGCGTAGTGACAGGTGTAAGGCACATGGCACGGAAGATAATGGTAACGACGAGTCTTCATCACGGGAAGGACATCCCTGAGACAAGCTATCGCCTCGCGGGCTGCCATCTGCATAGCATGCCTCTCCGTAGGCATGGCTCTTCCCACGAACCGGAAGCGGCATAACTCACCACGCCCTCCCCTGAACTGCACCGCGGCCTGGTGCATGGTCAGACTGTCGTTGACTCGGTGCTGGTAGAGTGTGAAGACTGGGCGCACGGATGGCCCCATCGCGACCTGAACGATGGAAGAAAGAAGCTTGACGAACCCATCGGGCACGTTGGCGAAGGTCTGAGACTCGCAGCTGTTGTCGGCCATCTACAAAAGTAGGCAAAATTCTGCAGGGTCAGATCATAAATTTATGCTGACTGACAGAAAATGACTACAATTGCAAAAACATAAAATAGCTCTGTCATGCTAATAACTAATTAGCGATCGCACCTAGTGGCTTCCTACAGTCAGCCTGGCTCTGGTACCAAGCTTGACACGACCGGTTTTCCAATAAAAATATTTATTGATAAACCAGTCTTTTGAGTCCAGTATGAGAGAAATCCTCCTCACTGGTAGACAATTTCTTGATACAATAAGCCAGTAGCGTAAAATATATTACAGGGTTGAACTGCGGTCGCTCAACCAAATTATTACAAGCACGCCAATAATCATACATAATGGCGGACAGGACACAGTGGTGTGGAGACATACTACTGACTCACGGATAGGCTGGTGGTGGTAAAACACAGCGGGAAGGGAAATACAAGACTCTAAGGATATCATTTCATCGAACGTCGAGGTGAGGCTCGATAAATTTATTTGGTAGCGGAAGCGGATATAAAACAGTGACCAAATCCAGGGTCGCACGAGACTGACTGGGACTCCTCTAAGTGTCGGACTCGCTATCGAACTCTTCATCCATGAGATCGCCTTCGTCAGCATCTGGCCAAATCAACAAGCCAGTGAGTACTTTGAAAGTACTCGCAAGACAGTTCGGACGTAAGATATAACAAATGCGTGCATGGATGCAACATGCTTAATTCCTTAATGCACAATAAAATAAAATTGGCATAACGGGTAAGTAAAAAGGGAAACGGCGGTAGTCCGCCTGAAATCCCACAGAGCATAGATAAGGACCGATCGGGTGTCTGAAGCGACGCCTCGAAAGGTGAACAAATAAAAATAAGGAAAAGATGCCACAGTCGGGCATCTTAGCGACACCACATAAAGGGCTTTAAAAGAAATGCCACGGTCGGACGTCTGAGCGACATCGCAGAAAGGGCTTTAAAAGAAATGCCACAGTCGGACGTCTGAGCGACATCACAGAAAGGGCTTTAAAAGAAATGCCACAGTCGGACGTCTGAGCGACATCGCAGAAAGGGCTTTAAAAGAAATGCCACAGTCGGACGTCTGAGCGACATCGCAGAAAGGGCTTTAAAAGAAATGCCACAGTCGGACGTCTGAGCGACATCGCAGAAAGGGCTTTAAATTCACCAGTAAATAATACTCATAATAAACATTCAATCCATGAGAATAAAC
>NC_041391.1:181905082-181954931 GCF_002162155.2 Triticum dicoccoides
CAGAAAGGGCTTTAAAAGAAATGCCACAGTCGGACGTCTGAGCGACATCGCAGAAAGGGCTTTAAAAGAAATGCCACAGTCGGACGTCTGAGCGACATCGCAGAAAGGGCTTTAAAAGAAATGCCACAGTCGGACGTCTGAGCGACATCGCAGAAAGGGCTTTAAAAGAAATGCCACAGTCGGACGTCTGAGCGACATCGCAGAAAGGGCTTTAAATTCATCAGTAAATAATACTCATAATAAACATTCAATCCATGAGAATAAACGGGTTAGTCCATCCACAGGGATAATCATTCAACCGGACTTAGCACTCATGCGATTCACCGGAGTCTCTGTCATCAAAGCTGACAATTGATTAGGATAAGATGGAACGAAACTTGACATGGAATAGATGATTTGGAGGAATATATGACTCTGCAGAGTTTGTACAAAATTTTTCCCACAGCCAACGGATTTCCGTAGTCACGAAGGACAAGTTCCGTTTACGGTATTTCGGAAGAAAACACAGCTAACCGGTACACACCCATCCTACCTCTCGATGCTAGGAATCACCCTAGTCATCGTCCAAGAAAAACTTTTGAGACGGGGAGATCACAATCTCGAATAGCATGGGATCAAATTTATATACGCGCGCTCTAAGGGGTGCCCCCCTCTCGGTCCCAACTGGAAACACCCATGCCCCCTGACCGGATGACTGGCTTTAATCCAGGGCCATGGAACCATCATCACGGCCTCTCCTCTTTGGTGTGTACCATGAAAGCGGTTTGCAACTTACTAAACCATATTCCTTGCGGAAAACATGTGGTAGTACAAGGAAGGAAATGATAGGTACTGGACCGATATGGTTTGACACTGAAGTCACATAGTCTGGCGTAAGACTGGCATGCTACAACACTGCCATCGTACCCATCCTCATGCCAACACATGGCCATTCATATCCACATTCATCCACGTATGGATCATCGAACTCACTTGCCTTATTATCACATAAAATAACGTTCATTGGTATGCTCACCAACATGCCATGAAACTAACTAAATGCAAAACATGCCAAGACACTCATCATATCAAAAGTTCAAACATGCTTGCCTGGTTCAGAGTAGTCGGAGCCTAGCTCGGTGAAGTTCGCGGCTCCGTCACCTCCTTCGGTATCTACGGTTTAAAGAAAATATATGCGCTAACGTAAATACCAAGGAGTGCACAGAAGGTAAACCAAATATTTTTCAAATAAATCTGATAAAAAACTAGACAAAATTTTAAAGAGAACAGCAAAAGAATCAATCAAAAATACTTTTCTGATTAAAAGTTATAAGGGTTTTTGTCCAGGGACTTATCTGTAATGAAATAGAAGATTTCCAGGGGCTAGTTTATAAAAACAGAAAAAACTTCGGTAGCGACTACGCCAGCCCGAAGAGAAAACGCATTCTGCCCGAAGGCGCTTCCAGAAAACGATTCGAAGAGAGAGCAGGGAGGCTGACGGTGGGGTCCCACCCGTCAGGTTCAAATGTTCAAACGGGGCGGCAGAGTTCGCCGGCGCCCGAGAGCCGCGGTGGTCGCCGGCAGCGATCCACGGCGAGGCAAAGAGATCGGAGAGTACCTCCGTGCTCAGGGCACCCTTCCGCGTCAGTTGATGGTGGTGGAGTCGGTCAGCGAGCACCACGTCGACGGCGAGCTCTGCTCCGGCGGACGGCGGCTCGGGTGGTCGAGGGGCTCGTCGGAGAGGGCTGCAAAGGTTAAATTGAAGAGGGGGTTATGCTCCTGGTAGCTAGAGAGGGTAACGAACGGGGTTTGAGCGCCGGAGATGGCCTCACCGGAACGAATCGGGCTGGAGGCCGAGGCGGGGCGAGGCGGCCGGAGCTGGGGGAGGAGACCTCCTCGAGGTCCCCCTAGTGGCCTGGCGGGGTGTTGGTGAGTAGTGGAGGTGCTGCGTGCACAAGAGTGAGCTCGGGACCCCTTTATATAGGCGGTCCGAGGCGGTTGCCGTGAACGAGGATCACCGGCGAGCGATTACGGTGGCGCAGTGCTCGGTCGGGGTGGTTAGGGGGTCGAGCGTCATCACGGAGGTTCAATGGGTCCGTTTTGGTGTTAAACTGGCCGGGGTTTGGGTGTTAAGGGCGAGCTCGACGGAACGGGGATGGCGCGGGCCCGTCGGCGGCGGAGAGCGCGTTCTGTGCTTGCCGGCCATGGTGGCTGTGCTACGGGCGTGTGCTGGCGTGCATGAGGCCACGCGGAGAGCCAGGGAGCGATGGGCGACGCGGAACGGCGTTCTGCCGTGGTGTGCCTCCTGTCGGCCGCCACGGGAGGTCCCGACGCCGCAGAAGACGCCGGTGAGGGCGAGCCAGCGCGCTACCGACGCCAGGAAGGCTCCACGCACGCGTGTGCAGCTTCGGACAAGAGGAAGAGGCGGCGAGGAACGTGCCAAGGGCACTGTGGCCGCGTGACTGAAACTGACGGACGGAAGATGACATGAAACTGAATTTTCTGAACTTTGAACAGTAACAGTGCCCACAAGGTGTTCGACCGAATGAAATTGGCCTCTGGTGATTTTTCCTTGAGCTGATTTTTGGTGGAGTGGCTTCTCCTTGCTCAAGTAGGCTGCATGATTTTTGGTGGAATTTTTGGAGCAGTATGGATATGAATTTCACCAAATTTGGCAAATCTGGTCCAAACTTGCAGAGACTGTATTTTGAAAAATTTGAAAAGAGGAGGAGTGGATCAAGATGGTTCTGGGTTGTGGGTTCAAAGGACAATCCAGGAGAATTGGTTTGAGTTCAAAACTCAAATGAAAAAGTGTACTTGCTTTGAAAATCCCTCAGGCTCCAAATAATTTTCAGAATTGAATTGAGGGAAAAAAATAATTAGAATAAAATCCAAAACCAGTTTGGATTAGTTGGGACAGAGGATTTAGGTTGATCACAAGGGGGAGGGAAGGTTTTGGAGGGGTTTCATCTCATGGGCAAAAATACAAAGCCAAGGGTGGCTTCAAAGATAAGAAAATCCCAAATTTTTATAGAGCTTCACTTAAAAATAAAACAAATTAAAACTCCCAAAAAAATAAATCTTTAGAGGGAACTAACAGAGAAGAAGTTTGCAAAAGATCAACCACCAAAGTTTGAAAGAAATAAAATCCTTGCCAAGGCAAAAGGAGGTTTTTTAAGAGGAAGGTTTTTCTGAAAAAGAAATTTTTTAAAAAGGTCTCTCCTCAAAACCACAAGGTTTTTGGTGAAAACCAAATAAAAATTTTGGAGTGTCACATATTCCAGAGGAAGATAACTGTTCAAATGGAGATTCAGAAGGAGCCGGCCATGCCTGTTTACCACCTGAGGTGTTTGCTCTAACCTGGCATGCTGATGTTGGTCATATCATGCATATGGCGCCTTGCATTGCTTACATTATACATCTTATATGTCATCAGCTTAGTTTAAATTTGCTTTGTGTGAATGCCACCTGTTTGGTTTCTATATCATACTCCCACCATTCCTAAATATTTGTCTTTTTAGAGATTTCAACAAGTTACTACATACGGAACAAAATGAGTGAATCTACACTCTAAAATATGTCTATATATATATCTGTATGTGGTAGTCCATTTGAAATCTCTGAAAAGACACATATTTAGGAATGGAGGGAGTATATGGGAATTATGCAATGCCATCTTCTTTAGCCAGGCATCATATACGTGAATCATGTAATACCATCCTGTTTAGCCAGTCATCGTATATGTGAATTGTATCGTGCCATATTTTTTCCATAATGTGTTCCATTTGTCAGCAATGTTTATACATTAATCTACTCTTCCTGTGCATCAGACATTTGAGTCGGTCATGGGAAAATCTGGAGTGAAAACAAGGTCTTCTGAGCAGTCAGTGCTACCTGTCGATGCAGATTTCTTGCTAGTTACAGATAGCTCCTCAGAGGAGGATTCAGAGAGAGATGACTAGTCATATCCCCCGCCCTGAGGTGCATGATCTAACTTGGCTGGGTTATATTGCTCATATCACGCATATGGTGTCTTGCATTGCCATGCCATCTGCTTAGATTAGACATGCTTTGTGTGAATGCCTCCTGTTTGCTTTCTATATCAGATATGTGAAATATGCAATGCCATGTTTTTCAGCCAGTTATCATATATGTGAATTATGCACCGCCATGGAGCCAGGCATCATATATGTGAATTATCTCATGCCATCTTTTTTTTTCATTAAGTATTCCATTTGTCGACAATCTGTGTATATTGAACTACTCTTCATGTGTATCAGCCATTTGAGCCGGTTATGGAAAAATCTAGAGTGAAAACAAGGTCTTCAGAGCAGGCAATGGTACCTGTTGAAGCATATATCTCGATGGTTACAGGGAGCTCCTCAGAGGAGGATTCAGAGATAGATGACCAGTCCTATATCCCACCTGAGGTGTATGCTCTAAGTTGCAATGTTTATATTTCTCATATGATGCATATGATGTCTTGCATTGCTTAGTTTAGACATCATATGCACAATATTGAATTCTCTCTGCTTAGTTTAGAGATCATACATGCGAGTGCCAGCTGCTTAGTATATGAATCAATTATGTCAATTATATCATGCCATTCTGTATACTTAGACAACATGTATGTGAATATTTCATCCCAACCTATTTTGGAAAGACATCATATAGTTTTGTCATGTCATCCTGTTTAGGTACTCATCATATGTTGAATTATGCCATTATATCTTGTTAGGTTATCCATCATATATCTGAAACTGTGTCATGCTATCCTGTTTAGTTAGGCATCATATATGTGAAATTGTGTCATGTTGTCCTGTTTGGTTAGACAACATATATGTGAATTACCACATCTGTCTATCATACAATGTCTGTACGTTCAATTTCGTTTCTTGTTTATCAGCCATTTGAATTGGAGGGGGTGATGGCAGTATCTAAGGGAGCAAAAACCCGTTCTTCACAAAAGACAGTGCTACCCGTCGATGCAGATAGAACCATGGTTGTACTAGCCCACAAACTAGCCCCAACACACATAATCGAGACTCTTCCAGATTGCACACTTACACTGTTGGGCAGAGAACCAGCTACAACCCATCTAACCGCAACCCCAGCGGATATTAACCCACTTATAGTTGACAAAGCACCATGTCCACCATAGAGTACCCCCACACGAGCAGTTTGTAAAGCTACTGCAGTGCCCAAAGCACGAAGACCACCACAGCTAACCCAAACTCCACATTTAAAGCAGAAGAGCAACTGTTCTCAGGTCAGATTCCGTAGCTATGGTCCATACTCCTTTGCTGTTGCATCACTGTATTTACTCATACCAACTACTTTCGAATTTGAAGGATCCAATTGAAACTCCAATGGCGCAACAGGTATGTTTTAAACCTATTTCTTTAACTGGATTGCTGTTCTAACTTCTTGCTCTATGTTGATTTCAGTTTAAGTTGTATAAACAGTTATGTTCTCATGTGATGCACATTACAAGTGCTGCCAATGCTGTGTAGTTTCTCACACTTATATTCTGTCTATGTTGCTGTGTCTTAAAAATATATGAGTTGAACTATGTCTCTATCTTGATTAGGGAACATAAACTAGAATGATATGGACAATACAGTGACCATAGTACATAGATATATGTTTGTTTCATGCTGTTATCCCGTCCACCTTACTACTGAACCGGTTTACCAAAATGAGTTTGGTATACTACAAGCTGAACCTGTGATGTGTCTGCTTGTTTCTCTTGTAGTATGCAAACAAAATATTGAAGAAGAGCACCCCACTATGCAATGGTAGAGAAAGTAATGCAGATAAGGTTCAAGATAGTGAGACAACCCTGTTGGTCTCCAAGAAAGGTGATAAAAACAATCTTGTAGATAGTGAGAAAACCCCACAGTCCTGCGTTGATGTAGTGTTCAAGTTACTGGCCAGTACCGCTGGCACAAGCTCTTCAAACTCGCTGCCTGAATCACTCCGGCTTCTTCAGTCTCAGCTACAAGCTGAAAGGCATCAGTCATCTGTGCTGCGACAAGAAGCCGAAGGACTGAGGAAGTCCCTGTAGAATTCAGATGCGTACTTTCTTGTGCAACAGCAAGCGCTGGAGGATTTAAGCGCCAAACAAGAGAAAGTTAATAAGCTTGCTAAGCATCTTGCCAACATTGTGGGTACCCAGGATATTGTTTCTTGAACTCTTCCGAAGTGGTTTCAGTTCTGGACTTGTTTTGCTGCGGCGTTTATATGCTGTTGTGTTCCCTATATTTGCATTGGTGGTGAACTTTGATGCCCAGTGGATGTAATATGTGTAATAGCCGTGATAGCCTAGCATAAGTTGCTTGCTTATTTATTTCCTTGTTGTCTTGTTTATTTGTTTGCTTGTAGTCAGTGTAGTTCTTTTTCCGCGGTTTGCTAGTGGCTGCAATAACCTATTTTCTAAAACTAGGCCACAATAACCATGGGCTAATATTTACTGTAGTGACACTGGGCCTCCTACGGGCCGTAGAAATAGTGGGCCTTCTACAAGCCATAGAAACAGTAGGCCTTCTACGGTCCGTAGAAACATTGGGCCTTCTACGGGCCATAGAAACAATGGGCCTTCTATGGGCCCTATCATCAATGGGCCTTATATGGGCCGTATGATCGATTGGCCAAACATGGGCCAATAACAGGCCGCATTATGCCCGTGAACGGGCTAGAGTTGGAATCGTCCGTTCATGGGCCGACCATAATGGGACATCGTTAATAGGCTATATTTGATGACGCTATGAAAATGGCCCAATGTATTAACGGACCACAAACGGGCCGACTGTAACCACGGGCTGAATTTGGCCCACAAGAAGAAAATTACAGTAATGGGCCGTAAGTAAACGAATGCTCGAAATGAGCCCAAGAATAAATGGGCTCTGAGAAGGCCGAAAGATAACATGGGTTGGAAATGGCCCAACTGAATAACGGGCCATTAATAGGTATAAAGTGACACACTGTTCATTACGGGCCAGTTTCACCACGGGCCGTTAATGGGTCTAAAGTGATACACTGTTCATTGCGGGCCAGTTTCACCACGGGCCGTTAATAGGCCAAGAGTTACATAGGGCCTCATATGGGCCGAAAGACGTCATGGGCCATACATGGGCCAGAAGTGAAAACAGGCTGGAATCATATTGGATGGCCCAGATGACGCTACTGGGCCTAATTCGGGTAGGGCGTAATGGGCCTTGGGTTAGTGGGCTGTAAATGGGCTATATGCGACATGCCGTTAACAGGCTTTCCATGGGCCGGCCCGTCACCTTTTGACCAAGTCAAACAGGCCGGCCTTTTCACATGAATGGGCCTCTGTTGGGCCGGGCCACGTGTCGACGTATCATAGGCGCCTTCTGTCCAATGAGTGGATGACATCTGTCCCAACAATGAGCCGACACGTGTTTCCTCCAGCCAATGATGATTTTACACGTGGAAAATCCCCATTGGTCGGGGCTGTTAACGGGTTATCGGATCCAAAACCCGACTCGATAGCTTAACGGCGTTCCGTTATGGTGGATGCCACGTGTCGGTCACCCTTGACGAAAGCACTTCTGTGACGCGCGATTTATCGTCATGGAAGTGGACACTTCCGTGATGATAATTTTGGTAATGTCATGGAACACTTCTATGACAGCACAGGTATGACTATCTTGATTCTGTCATAAATTTGTCATGGATGTACATGCATGATAAAAAACACGACCTACTGTGACAAACACGTATCATCACGGAAGTGTATTTTTTTTGTAGTGTGATGCTCTCTTTATGTTTAGATTCTTATCTTTTATGTGAGCATCATTGAAATCATCATGCCTAGCTAAAAGGCATTAAAGAAAAGCGTTTGTTTGGAGACTACCAATATCTACCCTTACTGTTTTTGTGTGTTCACATGATTAAGCTAATGTAGTAATCATGTTTTATAGCTTTTGTTTCAATAAAGTGTCAAGTAAGACCTTTGAGAAGACTTGGGTGAAAGTTAATGTGTGCTGTAAAAAACAGAAACTTTGCGCTCACGAGATTAGCTGTCATTTTTTTACAGAAGAGTGATTTTGAGTTGATTATTTTTGCAAAAGATTAATAGACAGATTCCTCACGTCCAAAAATTTATTTCATAATCTTTGGAGTAGCAAAAGTATGGTTGTTGTTCAGATCATTGCTGACTATTCTGTTTCTGACAGATTCTGTTTTCATTGCATAGTTTGCTTGTTTTCTAGTTTCTATGGCTTATATTCCTCAATATAAATTGTAGAAATGATATGGTACAGTAGGCATTGTGTGAGAACAATTATAAATCTTGTCTTTGACAGTACCAAAGTGAATGATTTACTCTTTATCATACTAACCTACCTCACGAAGTTCCATTAAGTTTTGTGTGATTGAAGTTTTCAAGTTTTGGGTGAGATATCGATATGAGGAGAATAAGGAGTGGAAAGACCCTAAGCTTGGGGATTCCAACAGCACCCAAACGTAATATTCAAGGAATACTCAAGCGCCTAAGATCGGGGATGCCCCGGAAGGCATCCCCTCTTTCGTCTTCAAAACTATCGGTATATCTTACGCGGAGCTATATTTTTATTCGTCACATGATATGTGTTTTGCTTGGAGCGTATTTTCAATTTTACTTGTTTGAATAAAAACATTGGATCTGAAATCTTAAATGATAAGGAACCCTCCCATGGCTAGTTAATTATTTGACTACTCAGTGTTCTTCACTTATATCTTTTTGGAGTAGTTTGTCATTTACTCACGTGCTTCACGTATATCCTATGCGTAAATGGTTGAATGAATTGAATATCATAAATCTGAATTTATATATGTTTCATATGCTTATACCATGGGGAGTAATGACTTCACACATAATAAGTATAGGTGGTAAATTTATTGAAAGTTAGCAAACGCAGAATTGGTCACGTGAACAATTCATGAAAGAATATTGAAGGAAGAGATATTTCACATATAAATATACTATCTTGGACATCTTTTGTAATTGTGCGCAGTCATTAAAATATGACATGCTAAAAGGTTGATGTTGGACAAGGAAGACAATTTAATTGGTTATGTTTTCCTATATCTGAAACGTTATATTGTCTTGGATCATCCAACATGTTGAGCTTGCCTTTCCCTCTCATGCTAGCCAAATTCTTTGCACCAAGTAGAGATACTACTTGTGCTTCCAAACATTCCTTAACCCAGTTTTGCCATGAGATTCCACCATACCTACCTATGGATTGAGCAAGATCCTTCAAGTAAGTTGTCATCGGTGCATGCAATAAAAAATTGCTCCTTAAATATGTATGATCTATTAGTGCGAAGAAAATAAGCTTTATACGAACTTGTGATAGGGAAGAAATAAAAGCGACGGACTGCATAATAAATGTCTTTATCACAAGTGGCAATATAAAGTGACGTTCTTTTGCATTAAGATTTTGTGCATACAACCATAAAAGCGCATGACAACATCTGCTTCCCTCTGCGAAGGGCCTATCTTTTACTTTTACCTTCTACCCTTATACAAGAGTGTCGGTGGGAAATGACACCTATGGGATCACAAGGATCCCTACCATGGTTGCGGGGCGCTGGGTTGTGAGGAGAGCAAGATCAGCAGTCAGCACGAGCACGCGGATCGTTTACCCAGGTTCGGGCTGCAGAGATGCGTAACACCCTAGTCCTACTTTGATGTGTGTATTTGTGTCCTTGAGGTTCTTGAACTAGCTACAATGGGCGTCCCTTGTCCAAACGTCTGAATCCTTCTCTTGGATGCCTTGGGCCTCCTTTTATAGGCAAGGGGATCGCCACAGTGGCACACAGGAGGTGGCATCGGGGTACTGTGGTTAAGCCTATCACTAGCTATTACGGGACAAAGTGCATTTAATGCACCTCTGACGGGTCCCCTTCACTTTACCGCCGCTTCGCCCTGTCTCGACACGAGCCTGGGCCAGCGAGGCGGCCAGCGCCATGTAGGCTGGTAGGCTGCTAAGGTGACGCGGTGGTAGGGCCTTCACGAAGATTTGCATGCCACCACGTAGGCATGCGCTGAGTTGGCTGAGAAGCCTTGTGCCGACACACAGGTGCCTGCCCAGCTGGTGGGCTAGCAGCTGCATGGGAGCGGTTGCAAAGGCTTGGCGGGTGCGGGCCTGGCTGTGGCCTCGCGGACGTCCCCGGCAAGGGCCTTGCCGAGGCCCGCGGCAAGGGTCTTGCTGCGGCGTTGCGGCCGTCCCCGGCAAGGGTCTCACCGAGGGTCTTGTGGGTTTCCTCGGCAAGGATCTCGCCGAGGTTCGTCGTCTTCTGCCCTTCTGATTTGAGGTGTTCCTTGTCTTCACAAAGATCTGCATGCCACCATGGAGGCGTCTCCCGAGCCTATGTTCCAACGTGGTTGGTGACGCTAGAGGAACTTGGGCTCAAGGGTGGTGCGCCCTACTGGCGTCAGGTAGGCTGCCCCAGCAAGGGTCTTGCCGGGGTCGTGGGAGCTGCCCCATCAAGGACCTTGCCGGGGGAAACCACTTTGCCTTCTTGCTCTTTATGCTTCTATCTTGGCGTTGCTTTGATTCTGTGTTTCCGCCCTGCCTGAGCGTGGTTGCAGACGCGGCTCTGACTGCCCGTGCACAAATAAGGGGTACCAAGGAGCGCCCCTACTTTAGTACATCGACAGGAGCCCCCGGGCCTGGGCCACACATAAGCGCGACACGTTGTTGGGCCAGGCCTAGAACGGTGCGCGGGCAGGCGAGACATTTTTTTTACCGTGGTATCTTTCCGTACGCTGCGCTTCCACACGACCCGCGTTGAATGCGTGACATGGGGGTTGCACGTGCGGGTGACCGAAGTACGCTTGTGTCATCTGGCGGTGAACAGTAAAGAGGCGGCTTGCGTGTCCCTTCAAGACTGCAGGGCCGCCGCTCATTTATTGTCTTTACTTGGGAACCGTTGTTCCACGTGTCCCATTACCCCGTCTCTCGCGCCACGTACGCCGCATGCATGATGCAGGGTGAATGACAGGCGTGCAGGATACGGGAAGACGTGCACGCGTGGGTCGATCCCCACACGCCTTCAATTGGGCGGGGAGGGCGGTCGATGACCTCGCCCACTGTCACCTTTAATGAGCCGGATTGACCGAGAGGGGCGGCCGAGCCTCGCCCCTGTCTCTTTATAAGGAGGGGAACGGGAGGAACGGCGCCTCTCAGTCCTTCATCATCCGCCTCTCCCCATTCCTGCTCCTTCCGCTCTTCTACCATGGCGAGAGGGCGCGGTGATGCTTCATCAGTGGCGGCGAGGGTCTCTGCTCGACAATGCGTCGCCCCTCCTCAAGAGCTCATGGCGGCGGAGCCAGCCGTTAGAGGCAGGGGGCGAGGTCGAGGCCGTCACGGCGCTCGGGGAAGAGGAGGACGGGGAGGCGCATCGACCTCGCCTCCGCCAGCGGCCCCTCCCCCGGTGGAGGGCCATGTCGGGGACAACCCCTACGAGTTCTTCATCAGGCTGCGCCAGCCGCCGCGCCGTCGTCTTTGCCTCCCGACCCCATTTGCGCGGGAGATGGAGCTGGACCCACTGCAGGCACTGCGGCTGCATATGAGGGGCTGTGGGAACAACAGCACATGGGCCGACGTCGAGTTCCCAACCCCTCATGTCATGTACCTTCGCCGGGGGTGGAAGACCTTCGCTCGCATCCACAGCCTGACGGAGGGGCTCACTCTCCATTTCAAACTAATGGAGAGTGGCCTCCTCTCCGTCAAGGTCTTCGGACACTTCGGGACCCACGTAAGGTGCCGCGTGGAGAGCTCTTCTGATGATGAAGATTCCTCCTCAAGCAAAAGTGGCGAGGAGGACAGCGGCAACGACGACGAGGTTAGCAGGCGGCAGGATGACGGGTCCGACTAAGCGTCGGGCGCGCCGCTCCGGGGCGACACCGGTGACCCCATCATCTGTGTCGCCGGCTTCTTGAACTTCTCAGGGTCGCCTCCTTGGGCGGCTGGCATAGGGAGGCTGGAGAAGGCGAAGAAGGCAGGTGGTGGCCGTCAAGTCGGAGTACGATGGCACCAACACCTTCATAGCATATTGACGGACCACTGCCTCATCTTCCAGCTCTTCCTCCGGCACCACCACCGCCAACCCTCTCCTAGGCGACCGCCGGCATGTTCTTTTGGCGCCTTATGCTGCTCGTACATCGCCTAAGCGCTCCTTCTGCCTTTCTGCCTTCTTGTTTCATTTCCTGAGGAGAGGGACAAGAAAGGGATTACGGGCATCTTATCTTTTTTTCAATTTGTAAGCCCACGTGCCTTATTTAGATCTAAAACCTGTAATCTCCCTGTTCATGTTTATATTCCATACGAACTATACCTGCATGGAACGTATTAATGGAAAAAGGGTGCTTGCCGGGTCTTGTGTGTGCGTGTGAGCAAAGCCCATACCACGGAACAAATCCTTGTTATTTTCAATATAAACACCGCTGCCCAGCAGCAGGCCTTGCCGTTCCCCCACTCCGTTCATCCATACTCACGCCTTTGGTGGAGGCAGGGACGAAGTGGGGGTGGGCCCTACGCTTGCTTCCTTGCCGCCGCGGCTACAACCATATTCCAAACCAAGAAGCTCATGGGTGATAGGAACGAGGGGAGCACGACAGCCTTGGAACAAAACGAGGTTCCATAGGGAAATGCATGACAGGGGATGGGAAAACTTATCTGAATCTGCAGCCCCGGCAACCTGACTTGCCGTGGGTGGACCTTCGTGTCTTCAGCCCCCGACAAGCTTGGCTTGCCGGGCCCAGGGCACCGACTTGTTCTTTTCCTTCCACTTGGCTTGGCAGAAACACATCATGTACCCTGAGTACCAAAGAGGATGGATAGGAACAAAATGACGCAAACTTGACCTCTATGCTAGGGGTTAGTCGCCGCTAAGCACTATCAACCCTAACCGAGGGAGAGACTCAATCTAGCATGCATGCTATAACTTAGGACACCAGCGCTTCCTTTATTTATGCTCAGGGTCTGCGCCTGGCTTTGTACAGAGGGTTACATGCCTTGCCAGCAAGGCTTGTAAAAAAGGTGGCTTGTTGGGGGGCCCGGCAGCCGCGCCTTATGGGTAAAACTTGCGAAGATGCTCGATGTTCCAGGAGTTGCTCACTGGAATGGCATCTTCGGTCTCCAAGCGGACTGCGCCAGGCCTGGTGACTCGTGTTACCTGATGGGCCTTCCCACTTTGGCGTCAACTTGCTGGAATTCTTGGCCGACTGAACGTGCCGAAGAACAAGGTCGCCTTCCTCAAAGCTTCGGGCATGAACCTTGCGGCTATGGTAGCGGCGCAAGGCTTGCTGGTAGCGTGCTGCTCTCACAGCCGCCAGGAGATGATCTTCCTCAAGGAACATTGCGTCATCTTGCCGCAATCGCTCTTGCTCAAACTCATCATAAGTGAGCACTCGAGGTGACCCGTATATGAGTTCCGTGGGGAGAACTGCTTCTGCCTCATAGACCAGGGCAAAGGGTGTCTGGCTGGTGGCTCGATTTGGCGTTGTTCTGATCGACCAAAGAACCACCGGCAACTCGTCAATCCAGCGCCTTCCATTTTTGTGCAGCCTGTCAAAAGTCTTCGTTCTTAAGCCTCGCAGAACTTCAGCATTTTCCCTCTCTGCTTGGCCGTTACTTCGTGCGCGTGCCACGAAAGCAAATTAGACCTTGCTGCCGAGATCCTCGATGTACTGCATGAAGGCGTGGCTTTTGAACTGTGTGCCATTGTTGGTGATGATCCTGTAGGGTACACCAAAATGGCAGACTAGCCCTTTGAAGAACTTGATGGTTGACTGCGCTGCCACCTTCCTCACTGCTTCCACCTCAGGCCACTTTGTGAACTTGTCGATTGCAACGTACAAGTACTCAAAGCCCCCGACGGCGTGGGGGAAGGGGCCCAGTATGTGGATCCCCCAGACCGAGAATGGCCAGGAGAGAGGGATCATCTACAAGGCTTGAGCTGGCTGATGAAGTTTCTTCGAATGGAACTGGCATGCTTCACACTTGGTTACTAGTGCCGTCGCATCCTAGAGGGCAGTGGGCCAGAAGAAACCTTGCCAATAAGCCTTGCCAGCAAGGGCCCTTGACCCTATGTGGGAGCCACATATGCCTCCATATATCTCTGCCAACAGCTCCAGCCCTTCCTCCCGGGAGATGCACTTCAATTTCACCCCATTCGGTCTTTTTCTGTACAAGACGTTGTCAATGAATTGGTACGGAGCAAACCGGCGGGCTACTTTCTCTGCCTCTTCCCGCTCCTTAGGAAGATCTCCTATTTGGAGGAATCGGACGGTGTGCTGCGCCCATGCCGGAGCCTGTGGCTCGACGGCGAGGCCCAAAGGCATTTCCTCTGCCGCGGGAACGGTTGCCTCCGCGGCAAGGGCCTGGCGCCCCGCCGGAGTTGGTTGTCCCACGACAGGCTCGGCGTCCACGGCAACTCCTTCGCCGGCAGCTCCAGGGAGTTTGGTGGGGAAGTACTTGCCGGGGCCTAGTTTCCTCCGCTTGTTCTGCCCTGTCGGTGGTTCGACGGATGGTTGAGTTAACCAAAGCACAAAAGTACCTAGTTTCATAGGTAGCTTGAGGGCGGCACGCTTCGACAGATAGTCGGCGACGTCATTCTCCACTCAGGGGACATGCTCCGCCTGTATCCCGTCAAAGCGCTCCTCCAGTTTCCTCACTTCATCGACGTATGCTTCCATCAGCGGGCTTTGACAATCCCTGTTGATTTGCCTGACGACGAGCTGTGAATCACCCCTAACGATGAGCTTTCTGACTCCGAGATCCGCTGCGGTCCTGAGACCGGCAAGCAAGCCCTCGTACTCGGCGGTGTTGTTAGTTGACATCTCCCGAGGAAAGTGCATTTGGATGACGTACTTGAGGTGCTCCCCGATGGGTGCGACAAGCAGCACACTAGCACCAGCGCCTTGCAGCAAGAAAGCCCCATCAAAGTACATGATCCAGCTGCGGCTTGTTTCCTAGCTGGGGAGAGTGGTCCCATGTACCTCTTCGTCGGGCGTCGAGGTCCATTCTGCAATGAACTCCGCCAAGACACTGCTCTGAACCGTCGAGGTGCTCTCGAACTTTAAACCAAAACTTGACAGCTCCAGGGCCCATTCCACGATCCTCCCCATTGCTTCTGGGTTATGAAGTATCCGTTGCAATGGGAGGCAGGTAACAACGGTGATCTCGTGCGCTTGGAAGTAATGATGCAGCTTCCTCGAGGCCATAAGGAGGCCGAAGAGCAATTTCTGCACACCAGAGTACCTCGACCTAGCCCCCTGCAAGAGGGAGATGACGAAGTAAACTGGGTGCTGCACCATTTTCTTCTTCTGCACCACTTCACCTAGCCGTACGGGCCCTGTTGCGCTAGCTTCAGCCCCTGCCGGGGACTCAGCCTTGCCGGGATCGAGCCCTGCCGGGGAGGGTTCCAGCTTGCCATCCGTTGATTATGCCACTGCTGCTGCCTCTTTGTCGACCTCTCTCTGCGCCACCAGTGCGGCGCTAACCACCTAATTCGTCGCTACTAGGTACAGTAGCAACGGTTCTTGTGGTTTAGGCGCAACCAGCACTAGGGTAGAGGCGAGGTATTTCTTCAAATCCTGCAGCGCTGCCTCGGCTTCCGGGGTCCACTCCATTGGGCCTGCCTTCTTCAAGATCTTGAAAAAGGGAAGGGCACGCTCCGCGGACTTGGAGATGAATCTTCTCATGGCGGCAACGCAGCCAGTGAGCCGACGCACGTTTTGATCTGCTTAGGTGCCTCAATCTTCTTGATGGCTTTGATCTTATCTGGGTTTGCCTCAATCCCACGCTACGACACAAAGAACCCGAGAAGCTTGCCGGACGGAACACCGAAGACACACTTCTTAGGGTTCAACTTGAGGTTGATCTTGCGTAGGTTTGCAAACGTTTCCTCCAGATCTTGCACAAGTGTTGCCTTGTCCTTGGTTTTGACCACTATGTCATCCATATAAGCTTCCATATTTCTATGTAGTGGGCTCAAAACCAATTTGGACTGCTCTCGCAAAGGTTGAGCCATCACTTTTCAACCCGAAAGGCATCCGTAAAAAGCAATACGTACCACATGGGGTGATGAATGTTGTCTTCTCCTTGTCTTCTTTTGTCATGAAGATCTGGTGGTACCCTGAGTAGGCGTCGAGGAATGATAACAGGTCACACCCAGCCGTGGAGTCAACAATCTGGTCGATGCGCGGTAAAGGGAAGGGATCCTTTGGACAAGCTTTATTGATGTCTGTGTAATCAATACAAAGTCTCCACTTCCCGTTTGCCTTGCGCACCACTACCGGGTTGGCCAACCATGTCGGATGGAGCACCCCCCTTACCAAGCCTGCCGCATCTAGCTTTCTGATCTCCTCCGTGATGAACTCCTGCCTCTCCAGAGCTTGCTTCCTGACCTTCTGCTTGACGGGCCATGCATGAGGACAGACAGCAAGATGGTGCTCAATCACTTCCCTGGGAACGCCGGGGATGTCGGATGCTTGCCATGCAAACACATCAACATTCGCCAGCAGGAAAGTGACGAGCTCGCTTTCCTATTTGCCATCGAGGGTGGAGCTTATGGTAAAAGCCCCTCCCGTGTCGTCCTCCTTGACGGACACCTTCTTGGTCTCTGGTGGTGCAGCTCTCGACTTCTTACTCTTGCCGGTGGAGCTCTCTGGCATGTCCTCGATGGGAGCACAACACCCCGAAGAGGTGCGCTTGTCAGAGTGGGTGCGAGGAGTCTCGCCGGTCTTCTTTCCTCCCGGGGCTCCGTTGGCAGGAGCAGGTGCCTTGGCGGCAGCTGCCGCAACCGCTTCTTGGTAGAGTTGGTCGACGCAAATCAACACGTCTTTCTTGTCGGAGGGTACGATGATGATGTTCATCGGCCCGGGCATCTTCAGCGTGTTGTAGGCGTATTGACAAGCCGCCATGAACTTTGCTAGTGCCGGGCGGCTGAGAATCCCGTTGTAAGGCAAGGGGATCTCAGCTACATCAAAGACAATCCTCTCCGTCCTGTAGTTCAACTCGCCTCCAAACGTCACGGGCAACATGACCTTTCCCTTTGGCTGGCTCCTCCCTGGATTGACCCCTTGGAACGTGCCCGTCTCCTCGAGGTCTCCATCAGGGATCTGCAGCCTCTTGATCACAACAGGTGAGATCAAGTTTAGACCGGCCCCGTTGTCAACTAGCATCTTCGTCACCTTGAGGTTGTGGATTGTTGGTGAGACCTGCTACGTCTTGAGCTTGCATTGGTTTTCCTCGAAGAGGAGAGGGTGATGCAGCAATAGTAGCGTAAGTATTTCCCTCAGTTTTTGAGAACCAAGGTATCAATCCAGTAGGAGGCTCCTCAACAAGTCCCACACGCCTACACAAACAAACTGAGAACTTGCAACCAACGCGATAAAGGGGTTGTCAATCCCTTCATGACCACTTGCAAAAGTGAGATCTGGTAGAGATAGTATGATAAGATAAATATATTTTTGGTATTTTATAATATAGATGCAGAAAATAAAGATGCAAATAAAAGTAGATTGTAAACAAATATGATAAGAGATAGACCCGGGGGCCATAGGTTTCACTAGAGGCTTCTCTCGAGAGCATAAGTATTACGGTGGGTGAACAAATTACTGTCGAGCAATTGATAGAAAAGCGAATAATTATGATGTTATCTAGGAATGATCATGTATATAGGCATCACATCCATAACAACTAGACCGACTCCTGCCTGCATCTACTACTATTACTCCACACATCGACTGCTATCCAGCATGCATCTAGAGTATTAAGTTCATAAGAACAGAGTAACGCATTAAGCAAGATGACATGATGTAGAGGGATAAACTCAAGCAATATGATATAAACCCCATCTTTTTATCCTTGATGGCAACAATACAATACGTGTCTTGCAACACTTTCTGTCACTGGGTAAGAACACCGCAAGATTAAACCAAAAGCTAAGCACTTCTCCCATGGCAAGAAAGATCAATCTAGTAGGCCAAACCAAACCGATAATTCGAAGAGACTTGCAAAGATAACTCAATCATATAAAAGAATTTAGAGAAGATTCAATTATTATCCATAGATAAATCTGATCATAAACCCACAATTCATCGGATCTCGACAAACACACCGCAAAAAGAGATTACATCGAATAGTTCTCCACAAGAGAGGGGGAGAACATTGTATTGAGATCCAAAAAGAGAGAAGAAGCCATCTAGCTAATAACTATGGACCCATAGGTCTGTGGTAAACTACTCACAACTCATCGGAGAGGCAAGGATGTTGATGTAGAAGCCCTCCGTGGTCGATTCCCCCTCCGGCAGAGTGCCGACGAAGGCTCCAAGATGAGATATCGCGGATGCAGAAGGTTACGGTGGTGGAAATTGTGTTTCGTCCTGCCCCTAGATGTTTTCGGGGTACGTAGGTATATATAGGAGGAAGAAGTACGTCGGTGGCCACCTGTGGGGCCCACGAGACAGGGGGCGCGCCCTATAGGGGGGCGCCCTCCTATCTCGTGGGAGCCTCGGCTGCTTCTTGACTTGCACTCCAAGTCCTTTGGATCACGCTCATTCCAAAAATCACGCTCCCGAAGGTTTCATTCCGTTTGGACTCCGTTTGATATTCCTTTTCTTCGAAATACTGAAATAGGCAAAAAAACAGCAATACGGGCTGGGCCTCCGGTTAGTAGGTTAGTCCCAAAAATGATATAAATGTGTAAAATAAAGCCCATAAACATCCAAAACAGGTAATATAATAGCATGGAACAATAAAAAATTATAGATACGTTGGAGACGTATCAAGCATCCCCAAGCTTAATTCCTGCTCTTCC
This sequence comes from Triticum dicoccoides, assembly GCF_002162155.2. Classification (NCBI taxonomy): domain Eukaryota; kingdom Viridiplantae; phylum Streptophyta; class Magnoliopsida; order Poales; family Poaceae; genus Triticum; species Triticum dicoccoides. Next base: position 181,923,902 of record NC_041391.1, read on the forward strand.
TCGAGTAGGTAAATGTTAAAAAGAGAATTTTTGATGTGGAATGCTACCTAGCATAATTTTTGATGTAATTTTCTTTAATGTGGCATGAATGTTCAGATCCAGATGATTCAAAATAAAAGTTCATATTGATAAAAGAAATAGCAACACTTCAAGCATACTAATCAAAGTAATCATGTCTTCTCAAAATAACATGGCAAAAGAAAGTTCATCCCTACAAAATCATATAGTTAGGCTATGCTTCATTTTCGTCACACAAAGATGTTCCCAACTTCTATACCCCCGATGACAAGCCAAGCAATTGTTTCATACTTAAATAATCTCAAACTTTTTCAACCTTCATGCAATACATGAGCGTGAGCCATGGATATAGCACTATGGGTGGAATAGAATATGATGATGGGGATTGTGTGGAGAAGACAAAAAAAGGAGAAAGTCTCACATTGACGAGGATAATCAACGAGCTATGGAGATGCCCATCAATTGATGTCAACATGAGGAGTAGGGATTACTATGCAACAAATGCACTAGAGCTATAAATAAATGCTCAACAAAAGAAAACTAGTGGGTGTGCATCCAACTTTCTTGCTCACGAAGACCTAGAGCATTTGAGGAAGCCCATCGTAGGAATATACAAGCCAAGTTCTATAATGAAAAATTCCCACTAGTATGAAAAGGACAACTTATGAGACTCACTATATGAAAAACATGGTGCTACTTTGAAGCACAATATATGAGACTCACTACATGAAGAACAAGGTGCTACTTTGAAGCACAAGTGTGGAAAAAGAGATAGTAGCATTGCCCTTTTTATTTATTTTCCCTTTTTTTCTTTTTTTCTTTTTTTTCTTTTTTTTCTTTTTTTTTCTTTTCTTTTTTCTTTGGCCCTTTTTTGGCCTTTCTTATTTTTTTTCTTTGTGTAATGCTCTAAAAATGATGATCATCACACTTCTATTGATTACAACATATGAATTACAACTCAAAACTAGAACAAGATATGACTCTATATGAATGCCTCCGGTGGTGTACCGGGATGGTGCAATGAATCAAGAGTGACATGTATGAAAAATTATGCATGGTGGCTTTGCCACAAATATGATGTCAACTACATGATCATGGAATGGCAATATGACAAAAGTAATGTATGTCATGATGATGAATGGAATGGTGGAAAGTTGCATGGCAATATATCTCGGAATGGCTATGGAAATGCCATGATAGGTAGGTATGGTGGCTGTTTTGAGGAAGATATAAGGAGGTTTATGTGTGATAGAGCGTATCGTATCACGTGGTTTGGATGCACTGGCGAAGTTTGCACCAACTCTCAAGGTGAGAAAGGGCAATGCACGGTACCGAAGAGGCTAGCAATGGTGGAAAGGTAAAAGTGCGTATAATCCATGGACTCAACATTAGTCAAAACAACTCATATACTTATTGCAAAAATTTAGAAGTCATCAAAAACCAAGTACTACGCGCATGCTCCTATGGGGATAGATTGGTAGGAAAAGACCATCGCTCGTCCCCGACCGCCACTCATAAGGATGCACAAGCTAGCTACACGTCATGTTTCAAATTTGTTACATAACTTTAACCATACGTGCATGCTACGGGACTTGCTAACTTCAACATAAGCATAATTTAAATTCATAATCACCCAACTAGCATGACTTTAATATCACTACCTCCATATCTCAAAACAATCATCAAGTATCAAGTTGATCATAGTATCCAATTCACTTCCTATGATAGTTTTTATTATACCCAACTTGGATGCTCACCATTCTAGGACCAAATTATAACCATAGAAAATACCATTCTGTTCTAAAAGACTCTCAAAAAAATATAAGTGAAGCATGAGAGACTAGCAATTTCTATAAAATCAAGTCACCACCGTGCTCTAAAAGATATAAGTGAAGCACTAGAGCAAAAACTATCAAGCTCAAAAGATATAAGTGAAGCACATAGAGTATTCTTAGCAAATTCTAAACAAATAGGCTTCTCCGAAAAGGTGTGTACAGCAAGGATGATTATGGTAAACTAAAAAGCAAAGGCTAATATAATACACGATGCTCCAAGCAAAACACATATCATGTGGTAAATAAAAATATAGCTCCAAGTAAAGTTACCAATGAACGAAGACGAAAGAGGGGATGCCTTCCCGGGGCATCCCCAAGCTTAGGCTTTTGGATATCCTTGAATATCTTGGGGTGCCTTGGGCATCCCAAAGCTTAGGCTCTTGCCACCCTTTATTCCATAGTCCATAAAAGCTTTACCCCAAACTTGAAAAACTTCACAACACAAAACTCAACAGGAAATCTTATAAGCTCCGTTAGTGAAAGAAAACAAAACCACCACATAAGGTACTGTAATAAACTCATTCTTTATTTATTTTGGTGTTAAACCTACTATATTCCAACTTCTCTATGGTTTATAAACTATTTTACTAGCCATAGATGCATCAAAATATGCAAACAACACACGAAAAACAGAATCTGTCAAAACCAGAACAGTCTGTAGCAATCTGTAACTAAGGCAAACTTCTGGAACTCTAAAAATCCTACCAAAATAAGAAGTACTGGAAAATTTGTTTATTGATCAGCAGCAAAAAGATTCAATGCCAAATCACGTTTCTATGATTTATTGAATTTGTTCTCGTGAGCGCAAAGTTTCTGTTTTTCAGCAGAATCAAATCAACTATCATCATAGTTTATCCTATAGGTTCTACTTGGCACAAACACTAATTAAAAGATAAAAACACATCTAAAGAGAAAGTAGATGCAAAATTTATTACTAAACAGGAAAAAAAACAAAAAACATAAAGAAAATTGGGTTGCCTCCCAACGAGCGCCATCGTTTAACGCCCCTAGCTAGGCATAAAAGCGAAGATAGATCTAACGAGTGCCATCTTTGGCACTTGGTTCATAAGTAGCCCGCATGATAGATTCATAAGGTAATTTGACTTTCTTTCTTGGAAAGTGCTCCATGCCTTTCTTTAATGGAAATTGGAATCTAATATTCCCTTCCTTCATATCAATAGTCGCACCAATAGTTCTAAGGAAAGGTCTACCAAGAATAATAGGGCAAGAAAGATTGCAATCTATATCAAGAACGATAAAATCAACGGGCACCAAATTTCTATTTGCAATAATAAGGACATCATTGATCCTTCCTATTGGCTTTTTAATGGTGGAATCCGCAAGGTGCAAATTTAAGGAGCAATCATCAAGATCATGGAAACCTAGAATATCACATAAAGTTTTCGGAATCGTGGAAACACTAGCACCCAAATCACACAAAGCGAAAGTCTATCAACGTTCAAGGTAATTTGGAAGATCTAAGTTTAAGAGAATCAACATCAAGCGAAAGTCTATCAACGTTCCTAGCCAAATCATCAACTTTGAGCAATTTTTCTTCAAGCAAAGCATTAAAATTCTTTTGAGAAATCATAAACTCTTTCACACTATTCTCAAAATCAGAGGGCATCTTATTGAAATTACCATAAGAATTATTGTAGGAATTTCCATAATTATTAGAGGAATTACTAGGGAACGGTTTAGCATTAAAGTTTCCTCTATAAGCATTGTTTCCAAAATTATTCCCGCCAACCAAATTCACATCCATAGATTCATTATTATTCTCAATCAAGGAAGACAAAGGCATATCATTGGGATCAAGAAGAGTATTTTTAGTAGCAAAAAATTTCATAAGTTCATCCATCTTTCTGCTCAAAACATTGATTTCTTCTATAGCATGTACTTTTTTACTAGAAGATCTTTCGGTATGCCATTGAGAATAATTAGCCATAACATTATCAAGAAGTTTTGTAGCATCTCCTAAAGTGATTTCCATAAACGTGCCTCCGGCGGCCGAATCTAAGAGATTTCTAGAAGCAAAGTTCAAACCGGCATAAATTTTTTGTATGATCATCCATAAATTCAAACCATGAGTAGGGTTTGTCAAACCGAAGCATCAATTTCATTCTTTCCCAAGATTGGGCAACATGCTCATGATCAAGTTGTTTAAAATTCACAATATCATTCCTAAGAGTGATGATCTTAGCGGGAGGAAAATATTTAGAGATAAAAGCATCATTGCACTTGTTCCAAGAATCAATACTATTTTTAGGCAAAGATGAAAACCAAACTTTAGCATGATCTCTAAGTGAAAATGGAAATAACTTCAATTTGACAATATTGTTATCCGTATCTTTCTTCTTTTGCATATCACACAAATCAACAAAGTTGTTTAGATGAGTAGCGGCATCTTCACTAGGAAGGCCGGCAAATTGATCTTTCATAACAAGATTCAGCAAAGCAGCATTGATTTCACAAGACTCAACATCATTAAGAGGAGCAATTGGAGTACTAAGGAAATCATTATTATTGGTGTTCGAGAAATCACACAATTTGGTATTATCTTGTGCCATGGCAACAAGTAATCCAACACACAAGCAAACAGAAAAAGGCAAGCGAAAAAGAGAGAAGGAGATTGGGAAAGAGAGGGCAAATAAAATGACAAAGGTGAAGTGGGGGAGAGGAAAACGAGAGGCAAATGGAAAATAATGTAAATGCGAGGGAGATGAGTTTGTGATGGGTACTTGGTATGTCTTGACTTGAGCAAAGACCTCCCCGGCAACGGCGCCAGAAATCCTTCTTGCTACGTCTTGAGCTTGCGTTGGTTTTCCTCGAAGAGGAGAGGATGATGCAGCAATAGTAGTGTAAGTATTTCCCTTAGTTTTTGAGAACCAAGGTATCAATCTAGTAGGAGGCTCCTCAACAAGTCCCACGCGCCTACACAAACAAACTGAGAACTCGCAACCAACGCGATAAAGGGGTTGTCAATCCCTTCATGGCCACTTGCAAAAGTGAGATCTGATAGAGATAGTATGATAAGTTAAATATAGTTTTGGTATTTTATATTATAGATGCAGAAAATAAAGATGAAAATAAAAGTAGATTGGAAACAAATATGATAAGAGATAGACCCGGGGGCCATAGGTTTCACTAGAGGCTTCTCTCGAGAGCATAAGTATTACGGTGGGTGAACAAATTACTGTCGAGCAATTGATAGAAAAGCGAATAATTATGATGTTATCTAGGCATGATCATGTATATAGGCATCACATCCATAACAACTAGACCGACTCCTGCCATCTACTACTATTACTCCACACATCGACCGCTATCCAGCATGCATCTAGAGTATTAAGTTCATAAGAACAGAGTAACACATTAAGCAAGATGACATGATGTAGAGGGATAAACTCAAGCAATATGATATAAACCCCATCTTGTTATCCTCGATGGCAACAATACAATACGTGTCTTGCAACCCTTTCTGTCACTGGGTAAGAACACCGCAAGATTGAACCCAAAGCTAAGCACTTCTCCCATGGCAAGAAAGATCAATCTAGTAGGCCAAACCAAACCAATAATTCGAAGAGACTTGCAAAGATAACTCAATCATATAAAAGAATTCAGAGAAGATTCAATTATTATCCATAGATAAACCTGATCATAAACCCACAATTCATCGGATCTCGACAAACACACCGCAAAAAGAGATTACATCGAATAGATTTCCACAAGAGAGGGGGAGAACATTGTATTGAGATCCAAAAAGAGAGAAGAAGCCATCTAGCTAATAACTATGAACCCGTAGGTCTGTGGTAAACTACTCACAACTCATCGGAGAGGCAAGGATGTTGATGTAGAAGCCCTCCATGGTCGATTTCCCCTCCGACAGAGTGCCGGCGAAGGCTCCAAGATGAGATCTCACGGATACAGAAGGTTACGGTGGTGGAAATTGTGTTTCGTCCTGCCCCTGGATGTTTTCGGGGTACGTAGGTATATATAGGAGGAAGAAGTACGTCGGTGGCCGCCCGAGGGGCCCACGCGACAGGGGGCGCGCCCTACAGGGGGGGCCCTCCTATCTCGTGGGAGCCTCGGCTGCTTCTTGACTTGCACTCCAAGTCCTCTGGATCATGTTCGTTCCAAAAATCACGCTCCCGAAGGTTTCATTCCGTTTGGACTCCGTTTGATATTCCTTTTCTTTGAAATACTGAAATAGGCAAAAAAAAAACAGCAATACGGGTTGGGCCTCCGGTTAGTAGGTTAGTCCCAAAAATGATATAAATGTGTAAAATAAAGCCCATAAACATCCAAAATAGGTAATATAATAGCATGGAACAATCAAAAATTATAGATACGTTGGAGACGTATCAAGACCTACAACAGCAAGCACTCGACCGCAGTAGTGCGGTCAGGGTGATCCTTAGTGTCGAAGATGATGGGCGTACTAGACCACTTCAGCGGCTTCCATCCATCGAGCGACGGCTCCACTGCTGTGATCTCACGCGCCCACTGCTTGAGCTGGCGGTGGGATGTGTGCAGCGAGGCGCCACCATCGAGGCACATGGCCTATGTAGTTTTTTGGAACTCGTGGTCGCCGGACTCATCGTCCTTGTCATGATCATCGTCTTCCTGCTTCTTGTCGCGGCCCCAGGCGGGCCTCTGGTGCTAATTATCTTTGCTGCGGCGGCCTCCTTGGCCGCCACGCTTCTTACCGGATCCCTCGGCACCCTCTTGGCCCTTCTCCTTGTCCCCCCGCTCCTACTCGGCTTTCTGCTTCTCAGCGAGCAGCTCAACTTGCCGGCAGTTTTGGAGGTTGTGGCCCTTGGCGTAGTGGATCTTGCAATACTGCTTGTCGGAGCCCACTGGCTTGTCGATAGCCGCCAAGGCCCAGCAAGCGACACACCCGACAACCTCCTTGCCGGGGTCGCTCGCCTTGGCCTTCTTGGTGGCGCCGGTGTGGTCGGACCCCTCAATAGCAAGCACGGTCTTTCCCTTGCGCTTCCTGTTATGGCGCCGGCCCTTCTTTGCCGGGGTGGCGGTGTCATCCGTGGAGTCTATTTCTGCGCCAGCGTCTTCGCTGGGGTACTTCCTCCCCTCTTCAGCTCGAGCGCACCGATCGGCCAGAACATAAAGCTCGGTCACATCCTTGACCTTGTTCATCGCCAGCTCCTCACGCATCTTGCGATTGCGCACATTCTGATGGAATGTACTGATCATGGCGGCATGATGAACGTCGGGAATGTTGTATTGCACTCGGGTGAACCTTTGGATGTACTTGCGCAAGTTTTGTCCTTCCTTCTGCGGGATGATATGCAAGTTGCTCGCCTGGACATGAGCTTGGTGGCCTCCAGTAAAGGCGCCAACAAACTCATGACACAGATCCGCCCAAGAAGAAATGGAGTCCACCAACAAGTGCATCAACCATGACATAACATTGGGCTTGAGTGCCAACGAGAAGTAATTGGCAAGCACCTTATCATGGCGAGCCCCAGCAGCTTGCATTGCGATGGTGTAGATGCTGAGGAACTCCAACGGGTGAGTCTTGCCGTTGTACTTCTCGCCAACGTCGGGCTTGAACGTGCGGTGGGAGGGCCACTAGAACTGCCGCAGCTCATGGGTGAAGGCCGGACAACCCACCTCGTAGGGTAGGCCGCCATAGCCTCCCGATGCTGGGTGGTCCATGGTGGGCCCTGCCCGTCCGTCTGACTGGTGGTGCGCATCATGTCGGTGCTCGATGGTGGTTCGAGCATCTTCATGAGCTCGCTCCCGAAGAACTTGACGTTGGTCGCGGTGCATTCGCGGGTCGGACGACGCTATGGAGATATCATCACGAGCGTCATCGTGATGGATCGACACCCATGGTGGCTGATATGGAGGAGGGGAGTGCATCGTGGCTGCATCGCCTCCGGCCCGTCCACCGCTGGCATGCAGTGGCTCGACGGAGCGATGCCCTACGGGCCCTGCTGTTCGCAACTCATCTTTGTTGGCGATGCCGACAAGACTCCGAATGGTGGCCCTCCATTCGCCGAGCTTCTTCGCAGCGGGTGGAAAGTTGAGGAGCAGCTGCGCGCGTGCTAGGGCTTCTGCTGGTGTGGATGGCGGCAAAAGCTGCATGGACCGTGACGTGCTCCGACTTCTAACTACGTTAGAAGGAGCTCCATCATGGCCCTGCGGCTGTCCGCCACCTCCGCCAACACCTCGGCGCGCATGCTGGCCCTCCTCGTCACGTGAAAGGCGCACGAGACTCTTCCCAGGGCGGCGCCCAGGGTCACCAGCGGGGCGGCGCTGCTCATCACGCGCGAACTGAGAAGAGCACGCCGTGGGCGCCGGTGTTGGTGTCTTGGAGGTCGCCGCGCCGCCTCTGGCAGCACGACGACGCCCTTGGAGGGCCCCGCGCCGCCTGCGGGGGGCCCAACTCCGTCTCTGGAGTTCGTGACATGTGGCTCGTCGTCTGGCGCACGAACAACGCCGCTTACCAGGCCCCGACTTCCAGGGTGATGTGGATGTTCGCGGGCTGCGCCACGGGTTCTCTCCGCGACTAGCCCGACACTGGTCCGCACCGGTACAAGCAGTCCGGTCCCGGACGAACCGATCACCATGGTCGTCTTCTTCTTGGGAGCCATGGTAATGAAGAGCTGTGCCACTGGCTGCAAAACCAGATGCTCACTACTGCGCCCCCTACCTGGCGCGCCAAAGATGTCGGTGGGAAACGACACCTATGGGATGACAAGGATCCCTACTACGGTTGCGGGGCACTGGGTCGTGAGGAGAGCAGGATCAGCAGTCAGCTCGAGCATGCGAATCGTTTACCCAGGTTCGGGCCACAGAGATGCGTAACACCCTAGTCCTGCTTTGATGTGTGTATTTGTGTTCTTGAGGTTCTTGAACTAGCTACAATGGGCGACCCTTGTCCAAACGTCTGAATCCTTCTCCTGGATACCTTGGGCCTCCTTTTATAGACAAGGGGATCGCCACAGTGGCACACAGGAGGTGGCATCGGGGTACTGTGGTTAAGCCTATCGCTAGCTATTACGGGACAAAGTGCATTTAATGTGCCTCTCACGTGTCCCCTTCACTTTATCACAGCTTTGCCCTATCTCGACATGCGCCTGGGCCAACGAGGCAGCCAGCGCCATGTAGGCTCGCAAGCTGCTAAGGTGGCACGATGGTAGGGCCTTCACGAAGATTTGCATGCCACCACGTAGGCATGTGCTGAGTTGGCTGAGAAGCCTTGTGCCGACACGCAGGTGCATGCCCAGCTGGTGGGCTGGCAGCTGCATGGGAGCGGTGGCAAAGGCTTGGCGGGTGCGGGCCTGGCTGTGGCCTCACGGACGTCCCTGGCAAGGGCCTTGCCGATGGCCCGCGGCAAGGGTCTTGCCGCAGCGTTGTGGTCGTCCCCGTCAAGGGTCTCACCGGGGGTCTTGTGGGTTTCCTCAGCGAGGATCTCGCCGAGGTTCGTCGACTTCTGCTCTTCTGATTTGAGGTGTTCCTTGTCTTCACAAAGATCTGCATGCCACCATGGAGGCGCCTCTCGAGCCTATGTTCCAACGTGGTTGGTGATGTTGGAGGAACTAGGGCTCAAGGGTGGTGCGCCCTGCTGGCGTCAGTTAGGCTACCCCGGCAAGGGTCTTGCTGGGAGCGTGGGAGCTGCCCCGGCAAGGACCTTGCCGGGGGAAACCACTTCGCCTTCTTGCTCTTTATGCTTCTATCTTGGCGTTGCTTTGATTCTGTGTTTCCGCCCTGCCAGAGCGTGGTCGTGGGTGCGACTCTGACTGCCCGTGCACAAGTAAGGGGTACCAAGAAGCGCCCCTACTTTAGTACACCGAGAAAGAGTCATGGTGATTTTCACCTTTCCTTTTTACACTTTTTCCAATGCCAAGCACTTTGTGTTGGAGCGGTCTGGATATATATATCCACTTGGATGTAGGTTTTCATAAATTATTATTGTTGCCATTACCCTTGAGGTAAAAGATTGGGAGGTGAAACTATAAGCCCCTATCTTTCTCTGTGTCCGATTAAAACTTTGAAACCATAAATATCACGTGAGTGTTAGCAATTGTGAAAGATTAAATGATAGTTGAGTATGTGGAGTTTGCTGAACCAAAGCTCCTACATAGACCCTTCCCGAAAATAAGATGAATTGCAATTGTTTGATGACTAAGAGCATGGTTTGTTAGTTTTCAAGAAAGTTTATGATCTATACTTTAACATGTGAATAACTTGTTACTTAATCATGAGAAGTTTTATGAGTTGAGCTAATGTTATGATATATAATGATGCTAGAAAAAGTGATTGAAACTATCATTGATCAAACTTAAACACTTGCTAGCATTCATGCTTCATAAATTATTTCTTTTATCATTTACCTACTCGAGGACGAGCAGGAATTAAGCTTGGGGATGCTGATATGTCTCCAACGTATCTATAATTTATGAAGTATTCATGCCATGTTTACAATAGTTTTATATGATTTTGGCATGATTTGATTAGAACTAACCCGGACTGACGTTGTTTTCAGCAGAACTACCGTGGTGTTGTTTTTGTGCAGAAATAAAAGTTCTCAAAATGCGCTGAAAATCAACGGAGATTTTTTCTGGAAAATATAAAAAATACTGGAACGAAGAGTTACCGGAGGGGAGGCCCATGGGCCCCACGAGGGTGGAGGGCACGCCTCCCCCCCTAGGGCGCGCCCTGCGTCTCGTGGAATTGTTCTCGATGCCAACCTCTCCTATAAATGCCCAAACCTCCAGAAAATAAGCTAGACCGGAAGTTCCGCCGCCGCAAGCCTCTGTAGCCATGAGAAATCAATCTAGGCCCTCTCTGGCACCCTGCTGGAGGGGGCCATCATCACCGGAGGCCATGGAGAAGGCTCTCGGAGGGGTCATCATCGCCATGAAGGCCAAGACCTAGAGGGAGAACCTCTTCCCATCCAGGGGGAGGCCATGGAGGAGGAAGCACAAGGGGGAGAACCTCTCCTCCTCTCTCTCGGTGGCACCGGAGTGCCATCGGGAGGGGAATCATCGCCGCAGTGATCATCTTCATCAACATCACCATCATCATCACCATCCTAATCTGTTTTACGCGGTCAGCTCTCCCGCACTCCGCTGTAATCCCTACTTGAACATGGTGCTTTATGCCACATATTATGATCCAATGATGTGTTTCCATCCTATGATATTTTGAGTAGATATCCTTTGTCTTTGGGTTGATTGATGATCTAGATTGGTATGAATTGTATGTTTTATTTTGGTGTTGTCCTATTGTGCCCTCCGTGTCGCGCAAGCGTGAGGGATTCCCGCTGTAGGGTGTTGCAATTCGTTCATGATTCGCTTATAGTAGGTTGCTTGAGTGATAGAAGCATAAACCCGAGTAAGGGGGTTGTTGCGTATGAGATAAGGGGGACTTGATATGTTAATGCTATGGTTGTGTTTTACCTTAATGATATTTAGTAGTTGCGAATGCTTGCTACAGTTCCAATCATAAGTGCATATGATCCAACAAGAGAAAGTATGTTAGCTTATGCCTCTCCCTCATATGAAATTGCAATGACGACTACCGGTCTTGTTAACAATTGCCTAGGATAATTCTGCACACCGACCCATCATTATTCCACACTCGCTATTTATAATATTTAGTAATATATTATAACTTTATGATAACAACACCTACTTTTATATCTTAGCTCTCCGATATCATGCAAAGTTATCCTCTTCATACCCACAACGTAGTTTTATTTCTCGTTTCTAGTTGGAAGCAAACGTTCGGTGTACGTAGAGTCGTATCAGTGGCAGATAGGACTTGAGAGAATATTGACCTTGCCTTTTGAAAGTTCAACTATCCCTAGGTGGTTTTGGTAATTCATAACAACATATAGCTCATTGAGCTAATGCTATTCCAAGACTATTATTTCAGGAAAGCTCAATGAATGGCATGGCATGGATGATGAAAGTGGATCCCTCAAAATATCAAGGACAAAGGATTGGCTCAAGCTCAAAAGCTCAAGACTCTTCATTTTACATTTTAGTGATCCAAGATCACATTGAGTCTATAGGAAAAGCCAATACTATCAAGGAGGGATGAGGTGTTGCTTAATGAGCCTCTTGCTTCATGTGCTTAGTGATATGCTCCAAATACCCTCAACTACTTTCTCACATCCACATATGACCTAAACCTAAAGTCAAACTCGGCCCTACCGATTCTTTCTATCCGGCGCCACCGAGTTCAAATGTCATAGCCACTGCCACAAACCCTAGGCAAATCGGTCTCACCGATAGGGATCTCGGTCTCACCGAGATGGGATTGTAATATCTTTGTTTCCCTTCGTAACATTTCGGTCTAACCGAAGTGAGCGATCGGTCCCACCGAGATTGCAATGTAAACTCTCTGTTTCCCTTTTGTAACTTTTCGGTCTCACCGAAAGAGCGAATCGGTCCCACCGAGTTTACCTGACCAACTCTCTGCTTAGCTAATTACCAGATCCGGTCTCACCGAGTTTGTGTAATCGGTCTCACTAAGATTACGTTATGCCCTAACCCTAACCATATCGGTCCTACCGAGTAGCATGTCAGTCCCAGCGAAAACCTAACGGTCACTAGGTTTACTAAATCGGTCCGACCGAGTTTATGATTCGGTCTCACCGAGTTTGGTAAATTGTGTGTAACGGTTAGATTTTGTGTGGAGGCTATATATACCCCTCCACCTCCTCTTCATTCGAAAAGAGAGCCATCAGAACAAACCTACACTTCCAACTTACCAGTTCTGAGAGAGAACCACCTACTCATGTGTTGAGACCAAGATATTCCATTCCTACCATATGAATCTTGATCTCTAGCCTTCCCCAAGTTGCTTTCCACTCAAATCTCCTTTCCACCAGATCCAAATCCTATGAGAGAGAGTTGAGTGTTGGGGAGACTATCATTTGAAGCACAAGAGCAAGGAGTTCATCATCAACGCACCATTTGTTACTTCTTGGAGAGTGGTGTCTCCTAGATTGGCTAGGTGTCACTTGGGAGCCTCCGACAAGATTGTGGAGTTGAACCAAGGAGTTTGTAAGGGCAAGGAGATCGCCTACTTCGTGAAGATCTACCGCTAGTGAGGCAAGTCCTTCGTGGGCGACGGCCATGGTGGGATACACAAGGTTGCTTCTTCGTGGACCCTTCGTGGGTGGAGCCCTCCGTGGACTCGCGCAACCGTTACCCTTCGTGGGTTGAAGTATCCATCAACGTGGATGTACGATAGCACCACCTATCGGAACCACGACAAAAACATCCGTGTCTCCAATTGCGTTTGAATTCTCCAAACCCTTCCCTTTACTTTCTTGCAAGTTGCATGCTTTAATTTTCGCTGCCTATATACTCTTTGCATGCTTGCTTCAATTGCGTGAAGATTGCTTGACTTGTTCAAAGATAGCTAAAATCTGCCAAAGCCTAAAATTGGGAAAAGGCATAGCTTTTAATTGGTCAAGTAGTCTAATCACCCCGCTCTAGACATACTTCAAGGTCCTACAAGTGGTATCAGAGCTTTGGTCTCCATTTGCTATGATTTCCATAGCTTTTGGTGGTCATAGCCTTGGTTTCACAACCTAGGAGAGTATGGCGTCTAGCGAGGGAAATTATCACCGTAGAGGTCCTTACTTTGACGGCACTAATTTTGCTAGCTGGAAGCATAAGATGAAAATGCATATTCTCGAACATATCCCCGCCGTTTGGGCTATTGTTTGTATTGGCTTGCAAGGTGAATTCTTTGATGGGAGAGAGCCGAACCATGAAGCTAGTGCGGATGAATTGAAGATGCTGCAATACAACGCTCAAGCTTGCGATATCCTCTTCAACGGTTTATGCCCTGAAGAATTCAATAAAATCAGCCGTCTTGAGAATGCAAAGGAAATTTGGGACACTTTGATTGATATGCATGAAGGTACCGACTCCGTCAAGGAATCCAAGTTGGATGTGCTCCAAAGTCAGCTTGACAAGTTCAAAATGAAGGATGGTGAAGGTGTCGCTGAAATGTACTCTAGGCTTGCTCTTATCACAAATTAGATTGCCGGCTTAGGAAGTGAAGAGATGATCGACAGATTCATCATCAAGAAGATCCTAAGAGCATTGGATGGAAAATATGATACCGTGTGCACATTGATTCAAATGATGCCCAATTACAAGAATCTCAAGCCAACGGAAATCATTGGTAGAATTGTTGCTCATGAGATGTCACTCAAGGATAAGGAGGAACTTCACAACAAGTCAAGTGGTGCTTACAAAGCCTCATGTGAACCCCCCACATCATCAAGTGAGAAACAAACCTTCAATGAAGAATTGAGCTTAATGGTGAAGAACTTCAACAAATTATACAAGAGTAGAAGCAAAGAAAGAAGCTCTAAGTCAAGGTCCTACAATGACAAAAGATCTTCTAGTCGAGAGCGCAATTGCTACAATTGTGGGAGACCCGAAAACTATTCCAATGAGTGTACGACACCCTACAAAATAAGATAAGATTCTCCTAAGAGAAGAAGTAGAAGAGAAGAATCACCACCAAGAGAGAGAAGGAGTAGATATGATCGTTATGGACGAAGACCCTCCCGGAGAAGCAAGGATTCGGAAAGGAAGGACAAGTCATCAAAGAGCTACACAAAACGAAGACATCAAGCTCATGTTGGTGAATGGGTATCCGGTTCCGACTCTGAACATCACTCCGAGAGAAGCTATCACTCCGACTCCGAATACACTCAAGATGAAGGTGTTGCCGGTCTAGCACTTGTGTCGACCAACTCCTACGACATATTTGACTCACCAAATGAAGGAATTGGAAGATGCTTCATGGCCAAAGGTCCAAAGGTAACACATCCCAAATATGTTGATTTCAATAGTGATGAAGATGACTTGCTAGGTGATGATGATTTACTTATTGACAACTCTAGTGATGAATACTATGATGAAACATCAATTAATCATGCTAATCAAGATAAAACGAATGACAATGATAAGGAGAAGATTGAGCTTCTAACTAAATAACTAAACACTCTTAAGTTAGCTCATGAAACTACCTTCGAAAATCATCGATAACTTTTGAGGACTCATGAGAAGTTACACTTTGAAAAGCTTAATCTTGAGAAAGAGCATGAGTTCTTAAAGGCAATCAATGATGATCTCCATAAGAAAAGTTCTTCTTATATTTCCAAGCGTTTACTCTTATCTACTTACATGCCTCAAGTCAAATCTAGTAACAAGTACAAGAAAGATTCTTCCTCTAGTAGTAACAATGATAATGCCAAATCCAATATTGTTGCTTCTAGTAGTTCTCTTGATTCCACTAATGGTTCTCTTAGCCAAGTTACACTTGAGCAAGAAAATAGCTTATTGAAGGGAATTATAGAGAAAGGTGCATACAAGAGCCTTGCCGGGAGTAAGCAATTCGAGGAAATTGTACGCAAGGAAGGAAGGCACCGGAAGAATCAAGGTGTTGGTTTTGAACGAAAGTTCAATGCCAATGGAGTTGAATGGGAAGAAGATCAATACCCCAAGACGAAGTTTGTTCCTCAACAAGAGAAGTATGATCCTACTTCCTTCAAGGGAACACAAGCACAAGATGATCTTCCACCACAAGACCACAAGAACAAAGGCAAGGATAAGCTTCAAGAGGAGATTGATGCATTTGAAGAAGCACCTAAGGCCTTGGTCAAGTGGGTTCCCAAGACTACGTCAAGTTCTACTTCATCAAGCACAACTACTACACCAAGGATTCCCATCAAGATGATGTGGATCCCAAAGAAGAAGAACTAGAGAGTTCTTGAGGGTGACTCCGCCAACATTTTTCACTCATATCATTATGGCAAGGACAAGTGCAATCAACTTCCACATCTTGGACTAGTTCAAGGAGTCACAAACCCTCATGTTGGTAAGGCAAGGGACAAGGTAACCTAATGATTTCATGGACATCATTTTGTGTGTGCATCACTCTATGTCTGTGGATATTCTTGTTTGTTCCTTGTGGGACTAACCCGTGTAGGTATTGAAAGTGCAACTCACTCCAAAGGATTGCTCCAAAAGATCTACATTAACATTGAGCATCCACATCTTCAACACCTACATGAAGTCATCATCGACAAAACCCAAGGTTAGTTTATCCCTCTAAGGGGGGATCTCACATCTAGGGGGAGCTTAACTCTAAGAATTGAGTCAAAGCAACTCTAATGATGTGAACACATAAATGCTTTATGTAAAAGTGGTAAACCCACTTGAGCTTAAACGATGAGTATGACCTATGATCAAATGTTCTCATTTGACTCCTAAGTCAATATACTCATATATAGATGACCTAGTCATCGCCAATTGTTTGATAGATGCTAGAATTGGTTGTGCATGCTTTGTCACATATTTCATTTGTCATTTTATTGTGTGAGCATGTTGGAAGCATATTTTACTCATTCGAGGACATCCACTTGTTGTTTTGATTGATTGACTTATTTTTCTTTGGCCAAGTGGATGGACAAGAATGCCTAAGAACCTTCTCTAGCTATCTATGCTTTTCTCGTCTCAAACTCTATTCATGCTACATCACAAAATTTGATCAAGTCAGATTCGAACCACTCTATGTGAGGAGCACTCGGAGTCCCTGATTCGTCATAGACTTAAACTTCCAAAACTTCTTTGTGATTTTTGGTCTGACCGATTCCTCCATTTCGGTCCTACCGAGATCACTAAGTCGATCTAGGTTTTCAATCTTGGTGCAACTGATTTGAACTTTTCGGTCACACCGAGTTGCTGTAACTGTATAAAGTTATGCATCTCGGTGCCACCGAGTTGTTCCACTCGGTCACATCGACAGTGTCGGGCTATATATTCACACGGGAAAATTTTGGAAAACTTTCTCCGAAACTCCTCGCCCACGCATAGCTCGCGCTGCCTACTAGGTCTACGGATCGTCGACTTCGTCGCCAGCCGCCTCCTGTCTCTGGTCTCCACCGCCGTCAACGGAATTCACCCCCGCCATTGCCGCCGTAGCGAGTTCATCGCCAAGCTAGGGTATGGACTCGATCACAGTGCTATCCTCGTCTTATTCCTAGCACATTGTGTTCATTATAATTCTTGCCACGATTGAAACACTCCTATCCAGTCAATACAATCCTTAGAATAGATGCGATTTGAAAATTTAGGGTTAGGTTTTCGCCGAAACCATCTCAGACCCACCGAGTTGAAAAACTCGGTCCCACCGATTTGGCTAATGCCATTGCACTAGTAAGTCTCGTCTAACTGAGAATTACAAATCGGTTTGACTGATTTTAAAACTTTGTGAAACCCTAGCAGTCTCGGTGCCACCGAACTGTAACTCGGTCCTACCGAGTTCACCAGTTTAGGTTCCAAAACTGCTTTGGTATCACCGAATTTGAAAATCGGTTGATCCGAAATGCTTTCTGTGGAAAACTAAAACTAAGTTTTTTGAATCATTCTTTTGCAAAAATCTCTGCATTTTGTGATGCTCATCCACTCTACCTCATCTATAACTATTCACAGGGTCAGCAGTCAGTGATTTGCAGCATGTCAGACCAAAGTGATAGTCAGAACAAGTCAGAAGAGCAGATTCACATGAGTGAGGGCACTAGTCCCTCAAGTTCTTCAGATGATGGCAGCAGGAGCACCCCAAGCAATCTGCCTAAAGCTGCCACCAGGACAAGGAAGAAGAGAACCTCAGAATCTGAGGATGAGGATTATATGGCAGAAGAAGATTAGGCTACTTCCAAGAAGGTAGTGCTCAAAAAGGAGTATGGCTCAACAAATACCACAAAGCCTGGACTTAATAGGAAGGTTCCTACCAAGAGGACACCTATGCTGAAGGTCAGAGGATCAACACAAGTACCTGAAAAGCCTGATCCCAAAGAGCCAGCTGCTGAAGGAAAGAAAAGGAAGGAAAGGGTCAAAAAGACCATGGCCAGAGTTGTTGGTCAACCTTCCATGATGGAAGAGGAAGAAGAGGTTGCACACTAGCACCCAAGGCACAAAAGCTAATGGGTGATGCTATAAAGTCAGGGGCTGCAACATCAAAGCCCAAAGAAGCACCCAAAGCTGCCCCCGAGCCCAAGATTGCACCAAAGAGGAATACCAGGAGTATACCAGCAGCTGAGAAGAACAAGGCCCCAGTGCTTGAAGTTGCTGCTGAGGAAGATGAAGAAGGGCAGATCTTAAGGAAGCTAAAACCCAAGATTCCAGACCACAATGATGCTCATCATGTGGCTGAGAACATGAAGATCAGGAGAGACTCAGGGTTGAGGCTATGGAGAATGACAGATCCATATGCCACCAGGAGAAGGACTGCTGTTGATTACAGGTTCCATACAAAGGAACAACAGGACTTCTATGAGACAATCTTGTTGGACAAGAAGCCCATAGTGTGTGATATGAGGTGGGTCGACTGGATCTACATGAAAGAAAATGAAGAACACTATCCTGAATTGCAAGACAGTTTCATTGCATGTGGAGTTGCAGATTTTGTTGGGCAGAAGCTCACCAACTGGAATGATTAACTCATTATGCAATTCTACTCCACAACACATATCTATCCAGATGGGAGGACAGTTTGGATGTCTGAAGGTACAAGGTACCAGTCAACCATTGAGGAATGGGCCAATCTGATCAATGCCCCAAAGGAGAGTGAAGATGACTTGGATATCTATGCCAAGAATAAAATGGATCATAACTCAATGTCACAGATGTACAAGGAGATCCCTGATGATGCACTTGAGACTTTCAAGTTTGGATCAGTTCATTTTCTTCTGTCAGGGCTGCCAACGATCAACTGGATCTTAAGGCACACTCTTTTGCCCAAGTCAGGTGACCACAACACGATTAGAGGGCATGCTATAAACTTGCTATATATATTTGATGTGCCACAAAAATTCAAGGTCATGAGCCTCATAGTTGAAACTATCAAGAGGACAGCAGCAGACCAAAAGAGGAGTTGTGGATATGCCCCACAGATTCAGGAGTTGATTAACTCAAAGATGGGCACAGGAAAATATCTGTTGGATAAGGAACACTTTGCTCTCTATCCAGACTTTGAGGACAATCAAGTTGTCATGACTGAGAATGAACCATCATCAGTACAAGCTCAAGAGAAGAAGGAGAAAGCAAGGAAAGAGAAGGCTGCCAAGATGCCAACTCAAGAGGAGGCATCTGAGTACTTTTTGAAGAACAAGCAGGACCAGATTGGTTACTTGATAGCATCAACACTGAGGATTGAGAAGGGGTTGGCCACCCTAACTCAAAACTAGGAGAGCCTAGAAAGAATCATGGAACAAGAATTCTATGATCTAGATGTCAAAGTAACTGAGATTCAGTCAGTTGTGGAGCAGCTTCAGGATGACATGCATGAGAGGAAGGGCAAGACAACCACTGATGCATTTGCCAGAGTGCCTAGAGCTCAGAGGTCAGCTGCAGTGCCTGTGACAGACACTAGAGCCACATCATCTGCACCAGCTACATCTCCTACAACTCCAGTACAACCAGCTCCAGCACCAACTCCTCCAGCTCCATCCAGATCTACTGAAGTCTTCGACCAAGGAGCCATCTCTACACCACCACCTGAATACCAAGCCTGAGAGACTATAGATATAGTCCTATGCATTTTCTATGAACTTTTTGGTAACTTGTTGCCAAAGGGGGAGGAAAATGTATAGATCACAAGCTTCGAGAGAGAGAGTGTTGCTTTTGTTCTCTCTTGTCTTCTTGGTTAAACTTTTTTCCTTTTGATTGCTTGAGATACTATGCTATTACCTGTGAGACATTGATGATCATGTGTTTGATCATAAGCTACACTTATGCCTGTTTGATGATATTATCTTACCTATCCTTATATGATCATTCACTTTGCTTGGTGATGAGTGCATGTATTCAATCTTTATTATTTTGAGCGCTCCACCAAGATGTATGGACATGGAAGAGTAACCCATGAGCCTAATTCCTTGTGCATTTGCAGTCCAAAGCAAATCTTGAAATATGCACAAATTTAGGGGGAGCTCTTGCTTATCACATACTTCTCAAAGCAACGATGTTTTTCAATCTTATTATCATTTGTCGAAGCTTTGATCTATATGTTGTCATCAATTACCAAAAAGGGGGAGATTGAAAGTGCAACTATCCCTAGGTGGTTTTGGTAATTCATAAATATAGCTCATTGAGCTAATGCTATTCCAAGACTATTATTTCAAGAAAGCTCAATGAATGGCATGGCATGGATGATGAAAGTGGATCCCTCAAAATATCATGGACAAAGGATTGGCTCAAGCTCAAAAGCTCAAGACTCTTCATTTTACATTTTAGTGATCCAAGATCACATTGAGTCTATAGGAAAAGCCAATACTATCAAGGAGGGATGAGGTGTTGCTTAATGAGCCTCTTGCTTCATGTGCTTAGTGATATGCTCCAAATACCCTCAACTACTTTCTCACATCAACATATGACCTAAACCTAAAGTCAAACTCGGCCCTACTGATTCTTTCTATCCGGCGCCACCGAGTTCAAATGTCATAGCCACTGCCACAAACCCTAGGTAAATCGGTCTCACCGATAGGGATCTTGGTCTCACCGAGATGGGATTGTAATCTCTCTGTTTCCCTTCGTAACGTTTCGGTCTAACCGAAGTGAGCGATCGGTCCCACCGAGATTGCAATGTAAACTCTCTGTTTCCCTTTCGTAACTTTTTGGTCTCACCGAAAGAGCGAATCGGTCCCACCGAGTTTACTTGACCAACTCTCTGGTTAGCTAATTACCAGATTCGGTCTCACCGAGTTTCTGTAATCGGTCTCACCGAGATTACGTTATGCCCTAACCCTAACCATATCGGTGCTACCGAGTTGCATGTCAGTCCCACCGAAAACCCTAACAGTCACTAGGTTTACTAAATCGGTCCGACCGAGTTTATGATTCGGTCTCACCGAGTTTGGTAAATTGTGTGTAACGGTTAGATTTTGTGTGAAGGCTATATATACCCCTCCACCTCCTCTTCATTTGAAAAGAGAGCCATCAGAACAAACTTACACTTCCAACTTACCAGTTCTGAGAGAGAACCACCTACTCATGTGTTGAGACCAAGATATTCCATTCCTACCATATGAATCTTGATCTCTAGCCTTCCCCAAGTTGCTTTCCACTCAAATCTTCTTTCCACCAGATCCAAATCCTATGAGAGAGAGTTGAGTGTTGGGGAGACTATCATTTGAAGCACAAGAGCAAGTAGTTCATCATCAACACACCATTTGTTACTTCTTGGAGAGTGGTGTCTCCTACATTGGCTAGGTGTCACTTGGGATCCTCCGACAAGATTGTGGAGTTGAACCAAGGAGTTTGTAAGGGCAAGGAGATCGCCTACTTCGTGAAGATCTACCGCTAGTGAGGCAAGTCCTTCGTGGGCGACGGCCATGGTGGGATAGACAAGGTTGCTTCTTCGTGGACCCTTCGTGGGTGGAGCCCTCCGTGGACTCGCGCAACCGTTACCCTTCGTGGGTTGAAGTCTCCATCAAAGTGGATGTACGATAGCACCACCTATCGGAACCACGACAAAAACACCCGTGTCTCCAATTGTGTTTGAATTCTCCAAACCCTTCCCTTTACTTTCTTGCAAGTTGCATGCTTTAATTTCCGCTGCCTATATACTCTTTGCATGCTTGCTTGAATTGTGTGAAGATTGCTTGACTTGTTCAAAGATAGCTAAAATCTGCCAAAGCCTAAAATTGGGAAAAGGCATAGCTTTTAATTGGTCAAGTAGTCTAATCACCCCTCCTCTAGACATACTTCAAGGTCCTACACCTTTATCTCCTTGTGGGTTCGACACTCCATACTTAGCACTTCCACCTTTGGGAATTGCTACGATGATTCGCTGCACTTGGGGATTATCAGTAGTACCCGGGTCTTCCACAATTGTAGCAATTTCGCTCACGAATAGAAGATCTTTTGTCATTGTTGGACCTTGACTTGGAACTTCTTTCCTTGCTTCTACTCTTGTAGAATTTGTTGAAGTTCTTCACCATTAAGCTCAATTCTTCATTTGATGATGTAGGAGCATCACATTAGGCTTTATAAGCACCACTAGACTTGTTGTGAAGCTCTTCTTTATCCTTGAGTGACATCTCATAAGCAACAATTCTTCCAATGACTTCGGTTGGCTTGAGATCTTTGTAGTTTGGCATCGTTTGAATCAAAGTGCACATGGTATCATATTTTCCATACAAGGCTCTCAAGATCTTTTTGATAATGAATTTGTCAGTCATCTCTTCACTTCCTAAGCCGACAATGTCATTTGTGATGGGAGCTAGCCTAGAGTACATTTCAACGACACCTTCACCATCCTTCATTTTGAAATTGTCAAGTTGACTTTGAAGCACATCCAACTTGGATTCCTCGATGGAGTCGGTACCTTCGTGCATATCAATCAAAGTATCCCAAATTTCCTTTGCATTTTCAAGACGGCTGATTTTGTTGAATTCTTCGGGGCACAATCCGTTGAAGAGGATATCGCAAACTTGAGCGTTGTATTGCAACATTTTCAATTCTTCCATAGTAGCTTCACGATTTGGTTCTCTCCCATCAAAGAATTCACCTTGCAAACCAATACACACAATATCCCAAATGGTGGGGTTATGTCCAAGAATATGCATTTTCATCTTATGTTTCCAACTAGCAAAATTAGCACCATCAAAGTAAGGACCTTTATGGTGGTAATTTCCCTCGCTAGACGCCATACTCTCCTAAGTTGTGAAACCAAGACTATGACCACCAAAGCTATGGAAATCAAGGCAAATGGAGACCAAAACACTGATACCACTTGTAGGATCGAAAGTATGTCTAGAGGGGGGGGGGGTGATTAGACTACTTGACCAAATAAAAACTAAACCTTTTCCCAATTTTAATTCTTGGCAGATTTTAGCAACTTAGCACAAGTCAAGCAATCTCAACACAATTCAAGCAAGCATGCAAAGAGTATATGAGCAGCGGAAAGTAAATCATGCGACTTGCAAGAAAGTGAATGGGAGGAGTTTGGAGGGAGCAAACGCAATGTTGACACGGAGATTTTTGGCGTGGTTCCGATAGGTGGTGCTATCGTACATCCACGTTGATGGAGACTTCAACCCGGCCACGAAGGGTAACGGTTGCGCGAGTCCACGGAGGGCTCCTCCCACGAAGGGTCCATGAAGAAGCAACCTTGTATATCCCATCATGGCCATCGCCCACGAAGGACTTGCATCATTAGGGTAGATCTTCATGAAGTAGGCGATCTCCTTGCCCTTACAAACTCCTTGGTTCAACTCCACAATCTTGACTGAGGCTCCCAAGTGACACCTAACCAATCTAGGAGACACCACTCTCCAAAAGGTAATGGATGGTGTGTTATTGATGAACTCCTTGCTCTTGTGCTTCAAATGATAGTCTCCCCAACACTAAACTCTCTCTCACAGATTTGGCTATGGTGGAAAGATGGTTTGAGTGGAAAGCAACTTGGGGAAGGCTAGAGATCAAGATTCTTGTGGTTGGATTGGAATATCTTGGTCTCAACACATGAGTAGGTGGTTCTTTCTTAGAAAATGAATGCTGGAAGTGTAGGCACGTTCTGATGGCTCTCTCCATGAATGAAGCATGGATGGAGGGGTATATATATAGCCTCCACATAAAATCTTATCGTTAGACACGAATTCCCAAACTCAGTGAGATCGAATGGTCAAACTCAGCCAGACCGATTCATGTCAAAATATGAATATTAGGCTTTTTGGTGGGACCGACACAGTCAACTCGGTGGGACCGATGCGCCAGGGTTAGGGCATAACGTAATCTCGGTGTGACCGATCACATGAACTCGATGGGACCAATATCAGTAATGTGCACAGGGAGTTGGTCAGGAAAACTCGGTGGGACCAATTTTCTCACTTTGGTGAGACCAAAGTGTTATGAAAAAGAAACAGGGAGTTTGCATTGCAGACTCGGTGGGACCGATTCGCTCATTTTGGTGGGACTGAAATGTTACAAAAAGGGAACAGTGAGTTTGCAATCCCATCTCGGTGAGACCGAGATCCCTACCGGAGAAACCGAAGTGACTAGGGTTTGTGGCAATGGCTATGTCAAATGAAACTCGGTGGTGTCGGATAGATCAAATTGGTGGGGCCGAGTTTGACTTTTAGGTTTGGGACATATGTCGAAATGAGAAAGTGGTTGAGGGTTTTGAAGCATATCACTAAGCATTTTGAGAAAGTAAGCCATTAAGCAACACCTCATCCCCTTTTAATAGTACTGGCTTTCCTATTGACTCAATGTAATCTTGGATCACTTAAATAAAAATGTAGAGTCTTGAGCTTGTTGCCAATATGTGTCCTTAGTATTTTGAGGTGTCCATATCTCTAGTCCATGCCATGCCAATCATTGAACTTTCTGAAATGATCATCTTGAAAGAGTATTAGTTCAATGGGCTATATGTTGTTAAGAATTACTAAAACCACCCAGGGATTAGTTGCACTTTCACCCGCTATTGATAGGTGGTGTAGAGGCTCCATTATTTTCCGGTAGGGTATTAGATTCATGTGTAGTTCTCTTCCCTAGAATAGACAAATCTTCCATGCAAACATATTTAGCTTGTATTTTCTGCATGAGTTCCGTTAGATCCTCCATTGCGATCTTCCCGGTACACACCTTAAGTTTCGTATGCACCTTAAGTTTCACCCTAATCCAGACAAATTCACCTATAAACCTCGCTTTTTTTGAAAGATCCGGGGTTTCCGGCTTCATTGATTTAGAAGAAAGCAACGGAAGAACAGGGGGTGATCAAGCGATCAAGGTTACAGTAGAGAAAAGAAACTAGAGCTACAAGGTGACCGACATTGCCCTCGGTCTATTCTCTCCCTACATACTCCCCAAAAGGGGGCTCTAGGCATCTTGCTCCCGCCATTCTCCATAGTTAGATCGTGTTTCTGATAGCATGAAACACGTCGGCGGCATGGGGGTAGCTTGCTATTGAAAGTACATGCATTTCTCTCCTTCCATATCTCCTAGGCTATCAGCATCATCATCGTCTTTAAACCTTTCCTGGTGCTTGCTGGTGCTAGCTGGACTGTTTTTTTCCAGTGTCTCAGTGAGGAATGGCTTGTTTCTCTAGCAAGCTGCAATGCTGCACATCCATTCTAGGTGGCTGCTGTCTCCGCGTGTGAGTGGGCAGTCCCAGAAGAGGTGCGTAGAGCTCTCAAGATTTCTGAGACATAGAGCACAGAAGTAACCATTTGGCCACCTGCACCGCTGCAGGCGATCGTTGCACCATAGTCTGTCTTGAAGAAGTAGCCAAGCAAATATCTTTACAGTTCCAGGGGCCCAAACCTTCCAGATTGCCGTCTTGATTCCTGGATTAGGTGCATCGCCAGTTTGCAGTTTGTAAGCAGCACAGGCAGTGTAAGCGTTTCCACCACCCGCCACCCAGGCGATCGAGTCCTCCTCCATTGTTAGTGTGACATTGGCCCTGTGCAGCTTTTGCCACAGCTGCAGGTACTGAACCACCATTTCGCCCGTATTGCTGTGCTACAGGTCCTGAATCCATTTGTCATTTGTCAGGGCTTCTTGAACTGTCCTACCCTTTCCACGCGAGTGCTGGAATAAAGTTGGGAACTCGTTGCAGAGCGGCCTTGATCCCAACCAGGAGCTTGTCCAAAAGCTGGCTTTTCTTCCGTTTCCCAGCTGAACTGAGGTGGCCGCGGCAAAGAGCAAAAGATCATCGTGATCACATGGGATGGGAAAGCTCATCCAGGGGCTTTGTTGTTGCTGCCATGATAGCCAGAGCCATCGCATCCGCAGGGCCTTGCCAAAACGGTGGAGATCCAGGATGCTGAGTCCTCCCTTGTCCACCGGCCGGCACACCTTATCCCAAGCCACCTTGCATTTGGCCCCGGTGATTTTCTCGTCCTGCGCCCATAGGAACTGCCTGTGAGCCTTGTCCGCTTCTTTTAGGATTTTCTTTGGGACTTTGAGGACAGTCATGGCAAACACCGGCAGTGCAGTTAGCACCGCACGCACGAGTACTCGCCTGCCCACCATGCTCATGAGCCGGCCCTTCCATCCCGCCAGCCTAGTGCGTATTCTGTCGATTATGAATTGGAAATGCACCAGCCTTAATTTCCTCGTGGATATGGGCAGGCCAAGGTAGGTGGTTGGAAAAGAGGTTTGCTGTCCTCCGAAACTGGCAAGCTCCTCGCACAGCTGAATGTCACTGCAGTTTATTGGAATCACCGAAGACTTTGCCTGGTTCAGTTTGAGCCCTGTGCAGTCGCCAAATTTGTTTAGCAGAAAAAGCAGCGTCTCCACTTCTTCCTTCTCTGGATTTGCAAAAATCACCGCATCATCCGCGTATAGGCTGGCTCTCATGCTAATCCTCCGACCTAGCAGCAGTGCCATTGTTCCCTCCACTGCAGCGGCTTCAAGCAGGTGATGAATCGGGTCAATGGCCATGATGAAGAGCAGCGGTGAGAGGGGATCGCCTTGTCTGAAACCGCACCCGTGGGTGATCTGCTGCCCAGGAACTCCATTGAGCATGCATGATGACGATGCCGAAGAGAGCAGCAGCGCGATCCAGTCACGCCATCTTGGGGGAAAGCCCATCCGTTCTATCAGCTCGAACATGTACTTCCAGGAAACTGAGTCAAAGGCCTTTGCTATGTCCAGTTTGAAGAACAAAGCCTTCTTCTTCATGCGCTGCAACATTTTTACTGAACTTTGCACGTATTGGAAACTGTCGTGGATGCACTTTCCTTTTTGGAATGCCGTCTACGCAGGAGAGATGATTGCACCGAGGGCCCCCGACAACCTGGATGAGAGAACCTTCGAGATTAGTTTTGCAATTGAGTGTATGAGGCTGATCGGCCGAAAGTGTCCCACTTCAGAAGCTCCATTTTTTCTTGGGCAGGAGCACAATCTGGGCAGTGTTGAGGGTTGCAAAGTTTTGCCCTGAGAGGTGATAGAATTCTTGAAAGACTGCCATGATGTCCTCTTTGATTATATGCCAACATGATCTAAAAAATTGGCCATTGAATCCATCCGGATCCGGGGCTTTGTCCGCTGGGGAGTCCACTATCGCCGCCCAAACTTTTGCATGCGAGAAGGGAGCATCCAAACCCTGCGGGTTTATCCTCGGGACGTTTAACCTATCCCAGCATAGAGTTGTTTGGCGCGGTTCCTGCTTGCCCAGACTACTTTGGAAGTGATCATGAATCATTTTTTCTTTTTCCTCGTGCTCGTAGACCACTGTGCTGCCGTTTGCAAGAGAGTGGATGTGGTTTTTCCTGCTTCTTGCTCGCATTTTTGCATGGAAAAACTTTGTGCTTGCATCACCAGCCCACAGCCATGTGATCCTTGAAGCTTGCCTCCTTCGTGCTCTCTCGATGGCTGCCATGCCTAAGACCTTGAGCTTTAGCTGCTTTCTGAGGTTGATCTTTGCTGCCGACAATCTTCTGCTCTCCTGGGCTATATCAAGCAAGTGAATGACTTCGTTTGCTATGTGAAACTGCATGTTTGCCCTCCCAAAAGTGGCTTTGCTCCAGATCTTCAGGTCCGCTGCCGTCCGCTCAAGCTTCTTCTTTACCCTGACGAAAGGGCAATCATGGTGTACTGGCCGCTGCCATGCTCACAGGACGGTTTCTGTGAAGTGGGGGAAACGCGGCCAGAAGCTCTCAAACCTGAAACGCGCCTGTCTGTATGGCTTGCTTGCGGCTGTCAGATAAAGTGGGCAGTGATCCGAAAAGGATGTAGAGGCAGCCATTAGGATGTGATCAGGGTGCATTTCTTCCCAGTGCTCGTTGCAGAACACTTTGTCAATGCTGCAAAGGGTTGGCACTTCTCTTTCGTTGCTCCAAGTGAAACGTTGGTTTTTGCATTTTATTTCCCTCAGTCCAGCTTGATCTATGGCCCTTCTGAACTTTCCAATCATTCTTCTGTTAATATTGGCATTGTTCTTGTCTGCAACCTGGTAGATCATGTTGAAGTCGCCATTGATCATCCAAGGCTCAGCCGTGGATGGAGCCGTCGCAGCGATTTCAGCCAAGAAGCTATCCTTCTGGGTATCATCTGTTGGCCCGTACACTGTGGTGATCCAGAAGTGGAGCCTTGAATGAAGCTCAAGGACCCTTGCCGTAATGGAGAATCTTCCTATGCTATGAGAAACTATGTCGACTACCGTCTTATCCCAGAAAATGGCCGCACCCCCTCTAGTACCTACAGCTGGAAGGACGACGCATCCTTGCAGCGAGGAGCCACCAATCTCCCTGGCCTTCGCCGTCGACCACACCTCTATCTTGGTCTCCTGCAGACACAACATTGCTAATCTATGCGCGGTGGCCACGCCGTTTATCGCAGTACGCTTCGCAGGGCAGTTTAGCCCCCTGACATTCCATGACATGAAGTTCATGGTGTTGTCATCCATCTGAGAAACAATTGTTGCTCCGCCAACCGAAGAAACTACTAACGAAGAGACAATACACCAACACATACAACCTGGGGCAGCGACGGCCACCAGTAGGCCCAAAACCCCGTTGCCATGCAACTAACCACATCATCCAGGAACTACACATGAACACTAAACCTAGCTCAAGCCGCTTGAAGACCAGCCGCTGACGGAACCTAGCTACATTTGAGACTACTGACATTACTGCACTTGCATGATCTCCTCAGCGTCGGCCAGACCCGCCATGCCCGCCGCGATCTTCAGTGCGCCTTGATCGAGGCCGGTGAGCTTTGCAATGGCAGCAATGTCACCCTCAGACAGTGGCTCTTGGAAGCACTTCATGATCTGGGTGGCCGCTTTTGGCGTCATCTTGTCCTTTGGGCCGAGCTCACCAAGCTCCTGGATGAGGCGCAACACTGCCCTCTGTGCCACGGGGGTGGTGATGCCTGCCGCAGCCTGGCATGCACTCCAACAAGAGGGGGCCGAGAATGCCCTGGACTTTGGCGGAGCAGGGTGGCGAGGGCATGGAGGCAGGCTTGGAAGGATGGGTGCGGGCACCGCCTCGAACAGCTGAGCCGCCTGCTCATTGCGGTTGTCGATCACCATCTCACCCACCTGCTGAGTCACCGCTTCCAGCTGAAAGCCCACCGTGGCTGCTGCAGGGGAGTTGACGTAGGGCAGCAGGCATGGCAGCATCTCTGGGCTCTCGAGCTCCCCAGGCTTGTTGCTCTGGCGGGATGGAGGGGAGCGTCCACCGTCTTCAAAGGCCAGTGGGGTGCGCAGGGCTTCGACCATCGCGTTCTCCATCTGCATCTGCATGCAGTCCATGCGCGGGGGCGGTGAGAGGGCACGCCCTGAGTCGGAGAAGGAGAAGAACTGGGCCACTGGGTCCGCCTCCGCCGGAGTGGCCTGCGCCGGGCGAAGTGGCTTAGGCGGTGTGGCGCACAGAGTGATGGCGTTGGGGCTCGTCCCCTCCTCCTTGCGGCCCACGGAGCGGCGCCTTCCGACTGGGGTGCGGCTTCGCTGGCGATGCACGCTGGCGACGACTCCGTCGCCGCTGCTCCTGGTGTGGCAGTCGTGCCCAAGCAGCCGATCCCTCCAGGACCGGCTCGAACCTCCGCTCCCACCATCGCCATTTCGGTCACGATCGGCGCCGCCCAGGATCGGGCCACAGCTAGTCGGGTCGACACGCGGTGCAGAGCTGCGTGCCCGGCCCTGCCCGTCCTCCACACGGGCGACCCAGGTGCCCGACTCGGTGCGGGGGAGAGGGCGGTCGTCGTTATCTTCTGAAGATGGCAGGCCGCTCTTCCCCGAGTGGGAGGATCGCGGCGATAGGGGTGACTAGTCCTCGAGCAGGTCGACGTGGATCAGCATGTCGTAGCGGCGGGCTCCAGGCGGTGGAGGAACACAGCGGTCGTCGGGGGCAATGCCGATGATCTCATCTGAGCGGCCGGTGCCGCGCTTCAACACCCAGAGGGCGCGCCTGGTTGGGATGTGGGCAACATCCCAGACCCAGAGCCAGCACGCGAAAGTTTTGGTGTGTCCCCTCTCGAGGGTGCGCGAGTCTAGCCGATCGACGCGGCCGATGTCGCCGAGGGCCTCCTCGGCGCCCGTCAGGGTCCAAAACTATATCGGCAGGTCTTCAATCACCACACGCACATGGTGGTTGAACTTGAGGATTGCAGCGTGGTCATCTTCATTCCACGCCCTGATGAAGTACTTGCAGCCGTCAACCTTGATGACGGCGCGCCGCACGGCATTGTTCCGGTGGGTGGGGAGGTCAAAGTGGATGAGGAAGGCTTCAGGCTGGTGCATCGTGACGCGCAGCTGGTGCGGGCCGGTGGAGAGCTGCTCGAAGATCACTCTGCCGACGGCCGCTGGGGTGGTGGAGTGCGAGCGGTCGGCAGCGGTGAGGGTGACGGCGTGCTGGCGCAGAACATGCTCCTCGAACTCCAGCGCCGGGGTGGCCACGATGACCCGGTGGCTCTCACGCGGCCGCCTGGCCGGATCGCACAGGAGCAGGCGGTTCATGTCGGGGGGGGGGGAGGCTCCACTGGGAAGACGAGGCGGTCCCGGACCGGGGCGCGCGCGGTGGCGGGCAGCTTCAGGCGATCGTGAGCAGGACCCCCGGGCCCCCCGTTCCGAGGGTTCTGCGGGCACTCCTTGCCGTAATGCCCAGCGCGCTTCCAGATGATGCAGCGGAGGGGGTCACGATAGTCTACACGGCGGTGGAGCTCACTGAGGCAGCGGAAGCATTTGCCTCTGAATCGGCTTAAGAAGGCCTCCCTGCCCCCGCCCGCAGTGAATGAGTCGTGGCGGTCCGAGCGCTGGCGCAGAGGGCGCCTCCTTTGATCCGACGAGCCTGAGCAGGATCTCCCCTTCTTCCGGGATCGGACCTCCGTCCATCCATCGCCCGTCGCTCCTGCTTGGCCCGAAGAGGAAACAGGGGCAAGGGAATCACGGCGGACAACCAGGGATTTAAGGCACACCGGCCCCCCGCAGGGAGAGCCGCAAGGATCTGGCGGTCCCAGCGACGCGCCTGCCATGGAGCGGCCTTCCCGACGCAGGATTCGCGGCGTCGAGGCCGGATCTGACGCGGTAGTCGTCGAGGCCGCGGACCAGGGGGGGGGGAGGGCGAGGGCCTAGCGGACCGAGGCGCGGCTCCAGCAGGCAGCGGGGAGCACCGGCCGAGGCGGGCAGGGTCTCCGGCGGAGGAGCTGGCAGTCATAATG
>NC_041391.1:181955258-182008204 GCF_002162155.2 Triticum dicoccoides
CAGGGGAGGGGGGGGGGGTTGGGGAGGACTTGAGGTTTACTCAACCACCCTGGGAGCAGAAGTGGAAGTGGAGGAAATTATGGTGGGAAGCCTCGCTTTTTTTAGGATCACCTATAAACCTTCCTGGAATCTTGAGTTACACATCTAGAACCTCTCCCATCGACCAGGACATAGCTCAGATTTGACAATCAAATAAGAAAACACCTGAGCCCATACAATCAGTTTATCCAATACAACTGATCTAGGGTTTGCAAAACTGGCATATATACTCTTCAATCAACAAAGCCCGATTCCCAAACAACCATGGCCCCATGTTCATTGCTTTGTTCCAATCACCCAGTTCAACCGAATTGAATAGTGAAAAGATTTTGACCAATTCTTCTCCATATCACATCCTTAGCCGGCTTCCATGCCGACCGCATGTCCTCAAAGAGTGAACTAGGCTAAATCCTCTGGACGTGAACTAGGCTAAATCCTCTGGACGTTGGACCTTCGTGATGGCTTACCACTTGGACTTCTTCGGTGATTTGGAAATTTCATCATCCCAAATGAAATCGTCAGCATCTTCCTCATGTAGCGTTAGCCATCCCAGTAGATCATCAACTTGATCCTTTGCAGCACTGCTTGACTCGTCTCGTTCTCCCATAGTCGCGGACTATAGCGATCCATCCACAACAAACCCTGACTTCGCCTCTGCTGGGCCGTGGGAATCCAGCGCACCGAGGCCCGAGGATATGTGGATCGGGAACCGAGAAACTCTCAACGGGTGGGTCATCGCCGAAGGTGATGGAATCCTAGTTTTTTCGCTATTTTTTTGGCTAGTAGTTTGATAGGAAGCATTAGTGTACGGGGACTTGGGGCTTAGTTTTGGGGTAAATTCATGGTTGACGAGGATGTGGTGCGATGGATGATTGGGGAGGAAACAAAGCGCACGAACTTCCTTTAATAGCAGAGATCTATAGAAACTCCAACAACTCCCTATCGGTAAAAAATTCTCGTTTACAAGAAGCTGGGGCAAAAATCCTGTGCAATAATTCACGTAAAACATTCATAGGGACCCTATAAACTAGACTCTTTCTTCCCCGGGTTTATGGAAAGATAATCTTTCCGTACAAATTTGGGTGGCTAGAAACCGCCCGAAACTTCACTTGACGCCTTGCTAGGACCTTGCCGCAACGGCGCGCCACCGCCACCCGTACCGCCCCTCGCCCGCGGCTGTCATGCATGTCATGATTGGCAGGTCCTAGGCTATTACGTATTTTTTAAAATTTTAAAATAAAATAAAAAACGGATTTAGGTAAAGAAGTTTATGGGAATCGACCAAAATAGCTCTCACACAATTTCTCCTAAACTTTAGGATTATCCCGTAAAACCAGTTTTACATGCGTTTTTAAGGCACGTAGGAAACTAAACATACGGGCCAGACCAGGTCTCGTCATGTAAACCATCGTCGCCTCCAAGTGTGCCGCTATGGACGCTCCTCTCCCTTAGCCGGTGGAGTGGAGGGACTGAGGGGGGCTGCCCAGTAAGAGCATCTACATCCGCGCTCCCAACAGGGCCTTTTCAGGTAATTTTTCTGCGTCGACGCCTAAAAATCGGCTCAGTCGCGCCCCCAAGAGCCTGCTTTTCGCCGGTT
The DNA here is from genome assembly GCF_002162155.2 of Triticum dicoccoides. NCBI lineage: Eukaryota > Viridiplantae > Streptophyta > Magnoliopsida > Poales > Poaceae > Triticum > Triticum dicoccoides. The sequence goes on from NC_041391.1 coordinate 181,956,895, forward strand.
TGGGTCGAAATTGATGCCGGCGTACCCAGGCCGAACCCGGCACGCCGGGGGCCGCCCGGGGGCGCCGGGCAAGCGATTTTGGCGCGAACGCACTGCGGGTCCGCCGAGTCAGCGGCACTCGCCTCGTCGTGCTCACAACGCCTCGGTTTCCCACGGGGAATCAATGGCAAGGCTGCCGCCGGTCAGCCTTCCATTAATTCCTCGCGGGCGGCGCGGCAATGCCCCCCTTCTGCCATGCGTACAGACGGTGCCCGACTATAAAAGCAATGCCTCTCCCTCGCCTCTGGCCACACCCGCCATCAGCCCTGCCGCCGAGCTCTCTGCCTCTCTCCCCGCGCGCAGCCGCCAAACTCCACCTCTCTCCCCCCTCTCTCCCCCGTGCCCTCCTCCCAGAGACTATGGCCGAGCGGTTCCCCGGCTACGGGCCGGCAGCGAACGGCTTCGACGCCACACCCTTCATGAGTGGGAGGCTTACCTGCTCTTCGAGCCAACATCCCGGCGCCTCCCGACATGCGCGCCGGGCTAGGGGTTGGAGGCTCAGCGCCGGCGGCGTCCCCATTCCCCCGGTGCCCGACGTCGACGCGTGCCCCGACCTCTTCGCCACCGAGGGCGACCGCGTTCAGGCGTCACTGACGGATGAGCAGCGAGCCCTCCCGTAGTACGCCGCCGGCAACCACGAGGCGTGGGCGGCGTACTTCCAGCACCGGCAGGCGCAGTGGATCGCCTCCACCAACGAGGCGCCGGTGGTCAGGGGCAGACAAAATAGCTAGCTGCGCCGCCTGTGGTGGGGCTCCCCCTGCCGCTCGCTTCACGCCGTCCTACAACACCTCGAGGGCGGTACCGACCCACCCATGACCTACCCTCCCGCCCCGGCCCGGATCGACGACCAGTGGATGCCGAGGAGGGCGACATCCTCTTCTTCCTCATCCTCCCGTAACTCCTCGTCAGGGTCGCCAGCGCTGCTCAGCGTCAAGGCCGAGCCCGGCGAGACGCTGCTCGGCCGGCGAACATGCAATCTCGGCATCATCATCAACGATGGCGGGCGCGCCTCCTCCTCGGCCCCTCCCCGCTTCATCAGGCCGAAGACGGAGCCCGGGCCTGCCGCGGTGAAGACGAAGCCGGGGCTTGCCGCGGTCAAGATAGAGTCGGGCCTCTCCGAGGAGGCAGCGTTGAAATGGGCGCGCGAGGACTGGGCACAGACGGAGCTAGAGCGCTAGTGTCGCGCCCTAGAGCAGTACTCCGCTCGGTGCCAGGGCCGCGATGAGGGAGGAATCATCGTCCTCGACAACGACGACGACGACGCACCGCCACCGGTCCGCCAGGGCGACGACGGAGGGGTCCAGCAGGGGCGGCGGCGGCCGCGTCAAGGAGAAGAAGGACGATGACGATGGCGGCGACGGCAACAGCAAGGGCGACAAGGACTTCGTCGCGCTCAATGTGTTCTTCATGTAGCTAGGCTTTTATTTTTTAAGTTTGCTATATAAAAAACGGTTAAGCGCTGAAGTTTATTTTTAAGTTTGCTTTGTTTCACCGAAGTTTATTCCTGTTTGCCTAGCCGAACGTATGTTAAAAGATATATAAAAAAACCTTCTGGGTCGACCCTGGGGCTGGCGGCTAGGAACCCGATCAGCCCCAAGCCGATTTTTTCGCTGGGTCGCCACTAGTGAGCGAATTTTCAAGCCCCATGAGGGGCAATCGGCTGGAGATGCTCTAACATCATGTGCGCGATCCTCAGCCGGCTCCCACAAGCCAACATCCTCCGCGAGGCGGGAGTTGAACTCGCGTGCAAATTGTGGCGGCGGGCAGCCGTCGAGGAGGACCTGCTGTGGCGGCGCATCGATCTCGTCGCCCCCAAGACGTGAATTTTTTGTCGAAAGAAACCACCTGCCCAACACAATTGCCAAAAAAGACCCCCTTCGAATGAAACTGACAAAAAAGACCCCCTCAACCGTGGCGGCAGGCACACCGGGCGACATGTGGCATTTGCCACCACGGTGCGAGGCGGCAGCCCCTGCCGCCACCGCGTCAGGCTGCAGGCTGGCTGGAACCAGAATCAAAAGGGCTGGCGCGGTGAACCTTGCCGCGTGAGGGGCTGGCGGCAGCCCTGTGCACGCTGCACTGCCATTTAGCTACGAGGAGTACCTGCTAATTAACCTGACAAGACGGCTGCAACACTTGGGCTGTCGACTAACGATTGACCATGAAAGGATTCAAGGGTTAATCACGACAGGCACATAGACCGACTACTAACCCATCAATTAGTACTCCTCCTAATTAGCATACTGGCAGAGACAGAGACCATCAATTAGTACTCCTCCTAATTAGCATACTGGCAGAGACAAAGACCATCAATTAGTACTCCTCCTAATTAGCATACTGGCAGAGACAGAGACCAGTGCCAAGAACGAGAGATGTTCTAGTAATGAATTTTTGCATGCAGACCATAACGACAAATAGGGGAATCGGCAGCGCGCAGTGTGCACAGGCCTGCCGCCAGCCCCTCTGGCGGCAGGGCCCACAGCGCCAGCCCTGTTATGTTACGGGTGCGGATCCCCGTTCTGGCCAGCCTGCCGCCTGACCCGGTGGCGGCAGGGTCTGTTGTCGTGGTTCTAAGTCTGACAGTAGTGTAGGGGGTACTAAAGGAGAGGCAAGATCCTAGCTATGGAGTAGTTGTACACGCAAGAGTTTTACGAGTTCAGGCCCTTCTCGGAAGAAGTAACAGCCCTACGTCTCGGTGCCTGGAGGCGGTCGACTGGATTATATGCGTGTGAGTTACAGGGGTGCGAACCCTTTACACTGAGGAGGGGGTGGCTTATATAGAGTTTGCCCGACTCCTCCGGCCCTCAGTTATGCAGGGTTTAAAGTACATTAAGTCAGGGGGTTACTGGTAATGCCCTCATAAAGTGCTATGAAGACCATAAAGGCTACTTAATGACAGACCGTTACATGTAGAGTGACTTTAGATCTCCTAGCTGTCGAGTGGTTAGCTTCATGGTCGAGTTGTTATCTTCATGGTCGAGTGTCCTCGAGTCCGTCGAGTGGATCACCTCTAGGTCGACTGACAGGTAGTTTCTTCTAGAGATGTCCTTGGTAGGGTAGCTTAGACAGGTCCATGACCCTATCCTAGGTACATAGCTTCATCATTAGCCCCCGAATGGATCGAGGTTTGAGTGGGAAAGGAGTTGAGAACTCTTCCGACCCATTTTTCGTGCTATGAGTATGTCTTGTCTTGGACCAATGAATTTTTAGGTGACGACATCAACTTCTTTTTCAGTCGCCTTCATCCATTCTTTATTTCTGTCGAGTGAAGTTTTCACCTGGAGAGGTCCGAGTGACGGAGTGGAGGGGATCTTCTGCCCGACGAGCTGTTCTGCAAATCATGGATTTTGTGGGATTCGAAATTTGGGAAGCGCGCGGGACGGGGCGTAGCCGCAGCAATCGGACGGGATAAGGCAGGGGCGCCTCGATCTCCGCGCCACCTTTTTCGCCATGTATCACGCACGCGACTGTTGCGAGATTTGACATGATCGTCCGGGCCTACATGTTAGCCACTCGGAAGCAACCTTATATAAAGCGCCGGACGGGGTTTTTTCAATAGTACGCCCTCATTCTTCCCTCTTCTCCAGATTTCTCCGCCGCGTTTGCTTCTGCCTCCATGCCGCTGCTCCGTGCGTGCTCTGCCGGCAACGATGGTGAAGGAGAAGACGGCGGCCCTGGAGCGGGCGAAGAAGGCGATGGCAAAGGCGAAGGGGAGGGGAACCAGTCGGAGTGGCTCTTCATCGAGGATCGGCCTGCCGCCGGGCTGGATCCAGGGCGACTGGATCCGCTCGATAATTAGTCAGGCGGATCTCGACGACCTGGCTGACGGAGGGCTGATCCCCCATGGATCGGCGCGTCTCCCGGGGAGGGAGTCAGAGCCGCAGCCCCAGGAGGGTGAGTGTGTTCTTCTGGCCACCCACGTCGACTGTGGGTTTTATTTGCCGCCCTACCCTTTCTTCAGGGTTTTTTTGAATTTCTGTTGTCCGATTTCTAACAGATCCAACGCCTCCTGGCGTTCTTGCTTGTTGTCCGATTCAACATAATTGGCAACCCGGGGCGAATCATGACGAATATCACTTGGGAGGACCGCCTCTGCCCCGTACACCATGAAGAAAGGTGTGTAACCCGTTGATCTGTTGGGAGTTGTGTTGATGCTCCATAACACCGAAGACAATTCTTCCACCCAACAACCCGGCGTCTGCTTTAAAGGAACTGTCGGTGTCAAAACCGGTGGATCTCGGGTAGGGGGTCCCGAACTGTGCGTCTAGGCGGATGGTAACAGGAGACAAGGGACACGATGTTTTTACCCAGGTTCGGGCCCTCTCGATGGAGGTAAAGCCCTACTCCTGCTTGATTAATATTGATGATATGGGTAGTACAAGAGTAGATCTACCACGAGATCAGAGAGGCTAAACCCTAGAAGCTAGCCTATGGTATGATTGTTGTTCATCCTACGGACTAAAACCCTCCGGTTTATATAGACACCGGAGAGGGCTAGGGTTACACAGAGTCGGTTACAATGGGAGGAGATCTACATATCCGTATCGCCAAGCTTGCCTTCCATGCCAAGGAAAGTCCCATCCGAACACGGGACGAAGTCTTCAATTTTGTATCTTCATAGTCTAGGAGTCCGGCCAAAGGTTATAGTCCGGCTATCTGAACACCCCCTAATCCGGGACTCCCTCAGTAGCCCCCGAACCAGGCTTCAATGACGATGAGTCCGGCGCGCAGATTTGTCTTCGGCATTGCAAGGCGGGTTCTTCTCCAAATCCCATATACCTATTGAATAGTGTCCGGCTTCTGGTAAATGTTGCGCTCCTTGGCTTCTGCGCCCAATAATGGCCATCTTCCACGTGTCAAACGAATGCGAAAAGCCAGGGTGTTTTTTCATTTACCCCCCTAGCTGCGCAAATGGGCCGCCTATAAAAAAGACAGGGATTTAGATCCGAATCACACCATCTTCCCTCCGCGAGCATTCATCGGAGCGCATTCGACAGAGATCCATTCCATCATGGCCGGTCGATGCAGCTCCTCCTCTCGCCCCCAGCCCTCATCCTAGAGATTGGGAGAGGTGTTCCGTCCCGCACAGCGAGCTAGTGGCGCTCCAAGCCAAGGGGCTTCTCCCCCCAGCCTACATGGTCCCGGTTCGAGCCGGGCTTGCCACCTATAATGGCGGAGAGCAAGCGGAGAGTGTCCCCAATCCCTCCAAAGGAGAGCGGGTATGCCTTGTCCCTTATTTGATAAGAGGGCTTGGATTTCCAATTTATCCATTTCTCCAGGGGCTCCTGGAGTTCTATGGCCTCCAGTTGCACAACCTTACGCCTGCCTCCATATTGCATATTGCGGGCTTCGTAGCCCTTTGCGAGCTGTTTTTGGGCATCGAGGCCCATTTCGCGCTGTGGAAGAAGTTGTTCTGCCTCATGCCCCGTTCTTAGGAGGGGTCTATATATCAAGTGGGCGGAGCCGAACAATGGCGCATCGCTGGGACCGGATATCTATCTGGAACCCCAAAGAAGCCGTCCGAAGACTAGCCTTCAGAATGGTTTTATGTAGAAGACGTCCCCCTGCCGGACCCTGTTCGGATCGGCCTCCCTGAGTTTGATAATGTTCCTTTGAAGAAGCGCCTAAGCTGGCGTCCACGGAGCCCTCAGAAGGAAAATGACAAGGACGTCCTTTACCTGATGAACCGGATAAGGCTGTTAGCTCATTCTGGACTGACCATGATCGAGGTCATGGCCACATGCATTATGCGGGGGGTGCAGCCGCTTCAGTATTGGGGCCACCCCATGTGGGATTTCAACGGGGAGGACGATGCCACCCGGTGCGGCCGTAAGGGGCCAGAATTGGCTGCCGGTCTAATAAAGATCTTGTCCATTTTGTACAAGGGAGAAGAGGAGGAATTCCTCCGCGTCAACCCACGGGGCGTATTTTCTATGTACAATCCTCCAAGCTGGGTAAGCGGACACTTTCACTCGCCCATCGGTTTCATATTCCCGTAGTTAAGTATTCAGTCTAGCAATTTCAACGCAGGAGCTACGCCAAGCTGTAAAGGAGATAAACAGCCCTCCTCCACAACCCGAGGACCCGGAACGGTCCTTCGACCCGGACTCCCAAGAGGACCCGGACTTATGTGTGGAGCTGATCGATGGGGTGTTTCATCAATTGAGCAAGGACAACACCTTAGTGGCCATTACAACTGATTATCCCGGACTACTTCCAGCCTCACAAGTAACCGAGACTGAAGTCCCAGTACCTTTAAGATGATCCACCCGTGCTTATTTTTGATCACCGTATACCAGTGGCATCTTTGCAGGGGAAGTCCTTGAGGCGGAGGGCCGAGCCTGCGGTGGCTAGCCAACAAGGGGCATCAAGGCCCAGCAGACTGAAAAGAAGTGCGGTCCGGATTGAGATGCCGGCACAACGGTATGGCGTGCCATTTTATTCCTAGGTTTTATTCCCTCAAGGCATACTGACGCTCGTGCTTTTTTCAGGAAAAAGAGCGCTCGCCGGACTATATTCGGAGAGGTTTCCAATCGCGCCTCCACCGGCCAGGCTCCAAGGCCGGGTCCGGAAGCGGAGGCGAACACGAGGCGCGCACCATACGCTCCTCCGACAGAGGATGCGGACGGGTTGTCTGCCACCAATTCCGAGGTGGAGAGTGCCATGAACCACAGGCGTCGCCGGACAATTCTTCGTGACGCTTGTTTCTCCCAAGAGGCATTGGATGCCTTCAATATGGGAGATGCGTACCTCCGTGCCGCTCAAAATGGTCTAGCCAGAGCCACAGAGCAGTATGTAAAAGACATACGGGTGAGAAAATTTGATGGTTATATATGTCAATAGCCCCCGAGACTTGAAATAGTTAGAACAACTGATTTAAGGATCATTTGTTATGCAGGATCTTACAGAAAAGAATACCCAACTGTCCCAGGAGCTGGAAGAGTGCAAGGCCCAACTTGAGGCCGCACTAGGCATGACAGGGGAGGCCAAGGAGACCCCCTCTGGTAATATATGCTTTGAAAGATAAGTATGTTGTGAAGTGCGGCATGTGTTCAAATCTGACAATAACATTGCAGATGGCGCCGGAGTGGATCCAGACAAGCAACAACTATTGCGTCGGTTAAAGGCCGTCGAGAGTGTGCTTACGAGGGTGAGGTAAGAGAAGAATAATCTCCAAGATGCCAAGACCCAGTTGGGCGAGGAACTAAAGGATGTTCGTGCTTAGCTGTCGGACTCCGTGAAGGAGAATCGGCGGCTTCGACGCGGCATTTTTAGTAAGTGCTTGAACGTACTTTGAATTAAAATTCAGCGAGGAAGTCGATTGATAGAGTTATGTCTGTAGGTATGCTGACAGGTCGGCCTGCAGAGGAAATGCCCGGTTCTATGGGTGACCTTCTTCCCGAGCTCTTACAACTGCACGAATGAGTTCGGCAGGTAATGCAAGGCGTCGTCCAGGCCTTGTGGCCATCCGTCTCCATGCCCGAAGGCCTTGGAGAGCTTGCAGAGAAGCTGAAGGGAGCGCGGCGGCGCTTCCGATTATGGAAGATATCGGCCTGCCGTCAAGGCGCCAGGGAGGCCTGGGCCATGGTAAAGACGCGGTACACGAAGGCTGACCCAAACCACATGGCCGAGGTCAGACCTGTGGGGCCTGATGGGAAGGAGATCCCTGTGAGTTTAGTGTACGGCCAGATAGAGTTGGCCGCCAAATATTCTCAACAGGACTGTAAACTAGACAGCCTATTGGATGGTATTGAAGAGGAATATACCCAGTCAAATTGACTATGTAATTTAAGATGACATGTAAAATACCTTCTAGCCGGATTGTAGATCGTTTGTCATGGCGGACCTTTTCTCTTCAACCTCGGGACCTGATAGTCCGGAGTGTGTCTGAATACCCTCTCGGTTATGTAAGAACCGGGGCATGCATGGAGACTAGGCGTAGGGGTCATTAGTGGTTGAACAGACAAGTGCCCAACTAGTTATGTTATATTACATGGTTAGTAAGAAACATCTTCCAGGGAGAATAGTTCCGTTAGGGGTTCCTTTCCCTGGGAGGCATGCCCTAAAGTGCATGTCCGGACTGCGAAAAAAGCAGAAAAGCATCTGGGGGCGGATAAATAAACGAGTGAGAAATCATCTTTAGTTCACCGACCGAATATTCCCTTAAGAACGCTAGCTTTCGGCTTCATCCAGTCTAGGGTACACATCCGACTGACCCAGCAGTAACAATCACAGAGGTGCTCCCTTTATCGCTTAGCCGAACAATCGGGAACGTAGGGGTAAGCACAGGAGCCAGGCAACCCAGCTTGGCAAAAACTTAAGTCATATCGATGCATATAATGGTGAATAAAAGGTACATGCGGAAGTGTGACACATGTGTTGGGCATGAGGCCCGTATAAACAAGCTTCTGTTAAAGAAGCCCCCAGGTATAATGAGCGTGGATAGCGCGTCAATTGTGTGCGAACAAGGCGCGAACGAGCCCTTAAAGGCTGTAAGAGAAAAGGAGGGAGAAGGAGAGAAATATAAGACAACTAATGTGTAAAAAGTAGACAGAGGAAGGAGACGAACACTGAGTCCGGCGCTAGGCGTAGAATCTTCGAAGATGGGCTGCGTTCCATGGGTTCGGCTAGAGTCGGTTATCCAATGCATCTCGCAGACGGTATGCTCCACCAGTCAGGACTTGGTCAATAATGAAGGGACCTTCCCATTTGGGCTTGAGTTTGTCCTTTTTCTTGTCCGGCAGGCGTAGAACTAACTCGCCAACATTGTAAGTTTTGGCCCGTACTTCTCTGCTTTGATATCTTTGAGCCTACTGTTGATAGAATGCAGAACGGTCTTTTGCCATGTCACGCTCCTCCTCCAAGGCGTCCAAACTGTCCTGCCGATCGAGTTTGGCTTCTCGTTCTTCGTACATGCGCACGCGAGGTGAGTCATGAATTATGTCGCAGGGCAGAACTGCCTCCGCGCCGTATACCATAAAGAATGGTGTGAATCCGGTTGTGCGATTCGGCGTGGTCCGCAGCCCCCAGAGTACGGAGTCGAGATCCTCTACCCAATGCGTGTTAGATTCCTTGAGGGACCGCACTAATCTGGGTTTGATGCCGCTCATGATTAGACCATTTGCCCGCTCGACTTGACCGTTAGTTTGTGGGTGATAGACTGAAGCGTAGTCGAGCTTGATGCCCATGTTTTTGCACCAGAGTTTGACCTCGTCGGCCGTAAAGTTCCTGCCATTATTAGTGATGATGCTGTGGGGGACGCCGTAGCGGTGTACGACCCCTGATATGAAGTCTATCACCGGTCCGGATTCGGCCGTCTTAACAGGCTTGGCCTCTATCCATTTGGTGCATTTATCCACCATGACTAGTAGGTATTTTTGCTTGTGGGTTCCTCCTTTAAGGGGTCCAACCATGTCAAGCCCCCAGACTGCGAAGGGCCAGGTGATGGGTATAGTTTGGAGGGCGGTGGGTGGCATATGGCTTTGGTTAGCAAAGAGTTGGCAACCGACGCATCGTTGGACTAAGTCCCGAGCATCTGCCCGGGCCGTCGCTTACAAGGGCCCGGGCTGCGGCGTGGTGCCCACCGAGTCCGGCATGAATTTCAGCTAGAAGATTCCGCCCTTCCTCTTCGGAGATACAGCTTTGAAGGACTCCGGTGGTGCTTTTCTTATAAAGCTCTCCTTCATGGACTTTATAGGCTTTAGATCACCACACTATGCAGCGTGCCTCATTTTGGTCCTCGGGGAGTTCCTGCCTAGTTAGGTAGGCTAGGAATGGTTCTGTCCACGGGGCAATGACTGCCATTATTATGTGGGCTGAGGATGTTACTTCATTGGCGAAGCCTCCCGTTGTATCAGAATGTTCGATGTCGGGCGGTGCGGTTGGGTCCGGGCTGTTATTTCCGGATTCCCCTTCCCATAATACGGATGGCTTGAATAGCCGCTCTAAGAAAATGTTGGGGGGGACTGCATTGCGCTTTGCGCCGATGCGTGCCAAGATGTTTGCTGCCTGACTGTTTTCCCGGACTATATGGTGAAATTCGAGCCCCTCGAGCCGAGCTGACATTTTTAGGACGGTGTTGCGATAAGCTGCCATTTTCGGATCCTTGGCATCAAAGTCTCCATTTATTTGGGAGATCGTGAGGTTCGAATCCCCATGCACCTTCAGGCGTTGGATGCCCATGGAGACTGCCATCTGGAGACCATGCAGAAGGGCCTCGTATTCGGCTGCGTTGTTGGAGTCCGTATACATTATCTAGAGTACATATTGAACTGTATCTCCTGTTGGGGACGTCAGAACGATGCCAGCCCCCAGACCAGCTAACATTTTGGAGCCATCGAAGTGCATGATCCAGTTGGAATATGTGCCGTACTCTTTAGGGAGTTCGGCTTCAGTCCATTCGGCGACGAAGTTGGCCAAAACTTGTGACTTAATAGCCCGCCGTGGCTTATAGGTTATGTCGAATGGGAGGAGCTCGATGGCCCATTTGGCAATCTGGCCCGTCGCGTCGTGGTTGTTTATAATATCATTAAGAGGTACTTCGGAGGCTACTGTTATCGAACACTCTTGAAAGTAGTGTCGCAGCTTCCGAGAGGCCATAAACACCGCGTACGCTATCTTTTGATAATGCGGGTACCGTGACTTGCATGGAGTGAGGACAGTGGACACATAGTAAACTGGTTTTTGAAGGGGGAATTTGTGTCCGTCCATTTCTCGTTCGACGACGAGCACTGCGCTTACAACTTGATAAGTTGCCGTGATGTATAATAGCATTGGTTCGCCGATGTTGGGCGCGGCCAGGACCGGGTTTGTTGCTAATATGGCTTTTATTTCTTCGAGTCTGGCCGTGGCGGCATCCGTCCACTCGAAGTGTTCGATGTGCCGGAAGAGGCGATAAAGGGGTAATGCCTTTTCTCCCAAGTGGGAGATAAAGCGGCTTAGAGCCGCCACGCATCCAGTCAATTTTTGTACTTGTTTGAGGTCCTTTGGAATATCCAATTGTGATAGAGCTCGAATATTGGCTGGGTTTGCTTCAATTCCTCTACCGGATACAATGAAGCCCAAGAGCGTTGGCACGACGAAAACACATTTTTCTGGGTTAAGGTTGATGTCATATGTTCGAAGGTTATCGAATGTGAGCCTCAAGTCGTCTAGTAGAGTTTTGACATGCTTGGTTTTGACGACCACGTCATCCACGTATGCTTCAACTGTTTTGCTGATCTGGTTTGCTAGACATGTTTGAATCATGCGCTGATATGTTGCGCCGGCGTTTTTGAGCCCGAAGGGCATTGTGTTGAAGCAGAATGGGCCGTATGGGGTGATGAATGCCGTTGCGGCTTGGTCTGGCTCTGCCATCTTAATTTGATGGTAGCCGGAGTATGCGTCGAGGAAACACAACGAATCGCGTCCTGCGGTAGCATCGATAATTTGATCGATGTGGGGGAGGGGGAAGGGATCCTTTGGGCAAGCCTTGTTGAGGTCCTTGAAATCAACACATAGGCGCCAGGATTTGTCCTTCTTTGGTACCATCACCAGGTTTGCTAGCCAGTCCGGATGTTTTATATCTCTGATGAATCCGGCCTCCAGTAATTTGGCTAGCTCCTCTCCCATGGCTTGTCTCTTAGGTTCGGAGAAACGCCGAAGAGCCTGCTTGACAGGCTTGAACCTTTTAGGATCTTTAGGCTGTGCTCGGCCAGCCTGCATGGGATTCCTGGCATGTCTGAAGGATGCCAGGCAAAAATGTGCCAATTTTCGCATAGGAATTCTCGGAGTGCAGCGTCTACATCAGGGTTTAATTGCGCCCCGATGGAGGCCATTTTTGTAGGGTCTGTTGGATGGACTTGGAATTTGACTATTTCGTCCGCCAGTTTAAAGGAGGTGGACTTGGATCTTTTATCGAGTATCACGTCGTCCCTGTTCATCGTGGAGCACAGCGCAGTCAGTTCCTCGGCCGCTAGGACTTCGGATAGTGCCTCAAGGGCCAATGCGGCTGTCTTATTTTCGGCGCGGAGTGCTATGTCCGGGTCACTAGCAAGAGTGATGATTCCGTTGGGTCCGTGCATTTTGATCTTCATGTACCCGTAATGGGGTATAGCTTGAAAAATTGCGAATGCCTCTCGCCCTAGTAGAGCGTGGTATCCGCTACTGAACGGGACCACTTGAAACGTGACCTCCTCTGACCTGTAATTATCCGATGTGCCGAACACCACATCCAGTGTGATTTTTCCTGTACAGCACGCTTCCCGACTGGGGATTATTCCTCTAAAGGTTGTGTTGCTTCGCTCAATGCGGGCTCCAGTCTATTTCCATTTTTTGAAGGGTTTCCTCATAAATGAGGTTCAATCCGCTACCACCGTCCATGAGTACCTTGGTAAGGTGAAAGCCGTCCACTATTGGACTGAGGACCAATGCGGCTGGTACTCAGGCTGTTCGGAATTTAGGTTCATCAGTGGCATTAAAGGTAATAGCCGTGTCACTCCATGGGTTTATTGTTGCTACTTGGTAGACTTCGGCAAGGCTGCGGAGTGTTCGTTTCCGCATATTATTTGATGCGAAAGTCTCGAAGACTGTCAATACCGTACTGGTATCCCTGGGCTAGTGCTCTGTGAGTTCTGGAGTTAGAAGCTCCTCGCCACTCCTGGCCACCTGCCGGAGTATCCAACATGCTCTAAGGCTATGACTTGTTGTGGCGCCCTCTGTACTATGAATTTTACAGGGTCCATTGAGCCATCCCTCTAGTACGGTTCCATGCCCTATAAAGGGTTTTTGCTTTTTGGTGTTTAACCCAGGTGCCTGGTAATAGTGCACCCTTTTATTTCGGACTGGGGTTGTATTCAGGGCCGGATTGTCCCAAAGTTTTATTTCGGTTTTCCAGGCGCTTTCCATCACACAGTACTTTTGGATGCCAAGTCAGCGAAGCGTGTAATGTCATAGCGACTTATGGCATTGAGGATTCCGTTGTCCATGCAATTATTGCATAAGAATGAAATTGCATCCTCCTCGCGTCAGTCCTTTATCCTGTTCATAACCAGGAGGAATCTGGCCCAGTAATGATGTACTGTTTCTACGGGCTCTTGCCGAATTTGGGATAGATCCCTTATATTTGGGTGGGCGGGTGGGATTAAATCCGGAACCTCGCCCAATCTGAGACTCAGGGGCCAAGGAGTTTCCAAACTCGGAAGCTTGGGTTCTTGGATGTTGTCCAATGAATCTAGCCCGCTGCCTGACTTTAGGTTCAGGGCTTGAGTGACGTCCTCCAATCCGCGGGTATCCGGCTTGGAGGGATCGGGAATCCGGACATAACTAGTCCTTAAGATAGATGAAGACTTGCCGCATTGTTCCTCCACCACTACGACGTGGTGGGTGACCTGGGGAGAGTTAATCTCTCTCGGATCGGGTTTAAGCCCAATCTGATCATAGTCTGTAGCGACTCCTAGGGCGGCGATGCAATCCAAGAGCTCGTTTAAGGAAGAGAGCTCCATCGGATCTAACTGCTCGGAGAGTTCCGAGTTGACGTGGAGATTGCTTTCGATGACCCGAGAAGTCATCGTCGGCGCGGCGGCCGAACAGGCGGTCATAAGAAAACCGCCTAGCGGGAGAGTTTGGCCGATAGCCAAAGCTCCTTTAGCGACAGCGCCGTTGTCGGTGTCAAAACCGGCGGATCTCGGGTAGGGGGTCCCGAACTGTGCGTCTAGGCGGATGGTAACAGGAGATGAGGGACACGATGTTTTACCCAGGTTCGGGCCCTCTTGATGGAGGTAAAACCCTACGTCCTGCTTGATTGATATTGATATTGTGGATGTTTACAAGAGTGGATCTACCACGAGATCAAGGAGGCTAAACCCTAGAAGCTATCCTATGGTATGATTGTAATGGTTGTTGTTGTACGGACTAGAGCCATACGGTTTATATAGACACCGGAGAGGGCTAGGGTTACATAGAGTCGGCTACAATGGTAGGAGATCTACGTATCCATATCGCCAAGCTTGCCTTCCATGCCAAGGAAAGTCCCATCCGGACACGGGACGAAGTCTTCAATCTTCTATCTTCATAGTCTTGGAGTCCGGTCGATGATGATAGTTCGGCCGATGATGGTAGTCCGGCTATCCGGACACCCCCTAATCCGGGACTCCCTCAGTAGCCCCTGAACCAGGCTTCAATGACGATAAGTCCAGCATGTGTGTAGTCTTCGGCGTTGCAAGGCGGGTTCTCCTTCAAGTTCTACGTACCTGCCGAACAGTGTCCGGCTTCCTCATCAATGTTGCGTGTCTTGGCTTCCACGCCCAATAATGGCCTTCTTCCACGCGTCGTGCGAATGTGAAAAGCCAGGGTGTCTTTTATGTTTTACCCCCTAGTTGTGCGAATAATCTGCCTATAAGGGAGGCAAGAATCCAGATCCAAATCACCATCTTCCTCCCGCGAACACTCATCGGAGCGCTTTCGACCAAGAATCCATTCCATCATGGACCGTCAACGCGGCTCCTCTTCTCGCACTCCCAGCCCTTTGCCAGGAGATTGGAGGAGATGCTCTGTTCCGCACAACGAGCTGGTGAAGCTCCAAGCGGGGGGGATATCTCCCTCCGGCCTTCATGGTTCCGGTTCGAGCCGGGCTGGCCACCTACAAAGGTGGTAAGCAAGCGGAGGTTACCCCAAATCCCAACAAAGGGGAGCGGGTATGCTTCGTCCCCTATCTGATAAGGGGGCTCGGATTTCCTGTACATCCATTCCTCCGCGGGCTCCTGGAGTTCTATGGACTCCAGCTTCATCACCTCACGCCCGCCTCAATCCTGCATATTGCGGGTTACGTAGCTCTTTGCGAGCTATTCCTGGGCGTCGAGCCCCATTTCGCGCTGTGGAAGAGGTTGTTCTGCCTTGTACCCCGTTCTCACAAGGGGTCCATATATCAAGTGGGCGGCGCCGAAATATGGCGCATTGCCGGGACCGGATATCCATCTGGAACCCCTAAGAAGGCGTCCGAAGACTGGCCTTCGGAATGGTTTTATATAGAAGATGCTCCGCTGCCGGACCCTGTTCGGATCGGCCTCCCGGAGTTCAGCAATGCTCCTCTGAAGAAACGCCGTAGTTGGCGTCCGCGGAGCCCCCAACTGGAGGAAGACAAGAGCGTCCATTATTTGATGGGCCGAATAAGGTTACTGGCCCATGCCGGGTTGACCATGATTGGAGTCATGGCGACATGCATTATGCGGGGGGTGCAGCCACTACAATACAGGGGCCACCCCATGTGGGATGTCAACAGGGAGGACGATGCCACCCGTCATGGCCGCAAAGGGCCGGATTCGGTCGAAGATCTGGTGACGATCCTGTCCGGCCTGTATAAGGGGGAGAAGGAGGATTTCCTTAGGACGAACCCGTTAAATGGGTTCTCCATGAATAATCCCCGGCCTTGGGTAAGCGAACACTCTGCATGCCCGACCCATGCTTTTTTGAAACTTAAGTTTCTTATATTGTGTTCTTCTTTCGACGCAGGAGCTGCGCCGGATCGTGGAGGAAATGCTAAGTCCAGCTCCGCAACCCAAGGATCCAGAGAGATCCCGGGATCCGGCCTCCGAAGAGGATCCGGACATAATGGTGGAGCTAATCGACGGGGTGTTCCACCAGCTCAGCATGGACAATGCTTTAGTCGCCATCATGGCCGACTATCCCGGACTATATCCGGCTTCCCAGGTGATTGCGACCGAAGTCCTGACACCGTCATTCCTTCCTTGCTTATTTCTGACCACCATATATGATGGCACTGTGCAGGAGGCGCCCCTAGGGCGAGAAGCCGAGCCCGCGGTGGCTGGCCAACAAAGGCCAGTCCGGACCAGTAGGCGGAAGAGGAGCGCGGCGCGGACTGAAACGTCGCCGCAAAGGTGTAGCTCACAATTCATTATTTAGAGCAACATTCCTAGGAAGCGTTTGAGTGCTCATGAGTTTTGTAGGGAAAAAAGCGTCCGCCGGACTGCAGGCGTGGAGGTTGCCAATCCAACCTCTACCAACCAGGCTCCAGCACCTGGTCTGGAGGGGGAGGCGAGCGCAAGGCACGAGCCGGACATTCCTTCGATGGAGGATGCCGACAGACTGTCCGCCACCAAGTCTGAGGTGGAGAGTGCCCTGAATCACAGGCGCCGCCGGACAGTATTTCGTGACGTGTGCTTCTCCCCCGAGGCGTTGAATGCCTTTTACGCGGGGGACGCACACCTTCGTGCTGCTCAAGATGGTTTTACCAGAGCCACGGAGCAGTATGTAAAAGACATACAGGTAAGAGAATTTAATAGTTGTATATGCCAGTAGCCCCCGAGACTTAAAGTAGTTATATTAACTGATTTAAGGATCATATGAAACGTAGGATCTTACCGAGAAGAATACCCAACTGTCTTAGGAGCTGCAAGAGTGCAAGGCCCAACTTGAGGCCGCACTCTCTGGCGCAGGAGGAAACGCAGGGACCTCTCCTGGTAACGCATTATTTTAGAAAGATAAGTAGCGTTTGGCCTTTGCGCAAGTCTAAAAAATGACGTTGCAGGTGCTGCTGGACAAGATCCGGACAGGCAAGAACTTCTGCGCCAACTAAAGGCCGGCGAGAGGGTGCTGCATAAGGTGCAGCATGAAAGGAACAAGCTCCAGGATGCCCATGCCCAGCTTGGAGAAGAGCTGAAAGGCGTTCGGGCCGAGCTGTCGGGTTCCCGTTAAGGAGAATCAGCGGCTTCGTCGCGGCATCTATAGTAAGTGCTTGAGCGAACTCCTTTGAAAAGAAGAGTTCGGCGAGGAAGTCAATTTGACAGAATATGTCTGTAGGTATGCTCACAGTTCGCCCTGCGGAGGAGATGCCCGTATCAATGGGTGATCAACTTCCCGAATTGTTGCAACTGATCGAACGAGTTCGGCAGGCAATGAGCGGCGCCATCCAGGCTTTATGGCCAGCCTTCTCCTTACCCGAGGGTCTTGGGGAGCTTGCGGAGAAGCTTCAGGGAGTGCGGCAGCGCTTCCATTTATGGAAGATTTCGTCCTGCCGCCAAGGTGCCAGGGAGGCCTGGGCCATGGTAAAGACGCGGTACAAGAAGGCGGATCCCAACCACATGGCCGAAGTCGGACCTGTGGGGCCTGATGGGAAGGAGATCCCTGTGAGTTTAGTATACGGCCAAGTAGAGCTGGCCGCTAAATTTTCCCAACAGGACTGTAAATTAGACAACCTGTTAGACGGGATTGAGGAAGAATACAATCAGTCGATTTGACAATGTATTATAAAATGACATAAAAATGCCTTCTAGCCGGATTGTAGATCGTTTGTCTTTGCCGACCTTTTCGCTTCGACCTCGGGACCCTAGAGTCCGGAGTGTGTCCGAATACCTTCTTGGTTATGAAACAACCGGGGTATGCATGGAGACCAGGCATACGGGTAATTAGTGCTTTATCAGACAAGTGCCCAACTAGTTATGTTATATTACATGGGTAGTAAGAAACATCTTCCAGGGAGAATAGTTCCGTTAAGGGTTCCTTTCCTCTGGGGGTGGCATGCACTAAAGTGCATGTCTGGACTGCGAAAAAAGCAGAAAAACATCTGGGGGCAGATAAATAAGTGGATAAAAAATCATCTTTAAGTCACCGACCGAATATTCCCTTAAGAACGCTAGCTTTCGGCTTCACCCAGTCTGAGGTACACATCCGGCTGACCCGGCAGTAACAATCGCAGAGGTGCTCCCTTTACCTCCTAGCCGAACAATTGGGAACGTAGGGGTAAGCATAGGAGCCAGGCAACCCAGCTGGGCCAAAACTTAAGTCATATCGATGCATATAATGGTGAATAAAAGGTACATGTGGAGGCTTGACACATGTGCTGTGCATGAAGCCCTTATAATTAAGATTCTGGTAAAGAAGCCCCCAGGTATAATGAGTGCGGATAGCACATCAATTGCGCGCGAACTTTGCGCAAGTAGGCCCTTTAAGGCTTTGATGAATAGGGTTGAGAAGAAAAAGATAAACAAAAGGCAGCTGAAGTAAAAAAAAATTTGGACTGGGGGAAAGGGACGAACTCTTAGTCCGGCGCTAGGCATAGAATCTTCGGAGGCGGGCTGCGTTCCATGGGTTCGGCTCGAGTCGGTTATCCGATGCATTTCGCAGGCGGTACGCTCCGCCGGTCAGGACTTGATCGATGATGAAGGGGCCTTCCCATTTGGGCTTGAGCTTGTCCTTTTTCTTGTCCGGCAGGCGTAGAACGAGTTCGCCAACGTTGTAAGTCTTGGCCCGTACTTCTCTACTTTGGTATCTTCGAGCCTGTTGCTGATAAAATGCGGAACGAGCCTTGGCGACGTCGCGTTCTTCCTCCAATGCATCCAAGCTGTCCTACCGATCCAACTCGGCTTCTCTTTCTTCGTACATGCGCACTCGAGGTGAGTCATGAATGATGTCGCAGGGCAAAACTGCTTTTGCGCCGTATACCATAAAAAATGGTGTGAATCCGGTAGTACGGTTAGGCGTTGTCCGCAGCCCCCAGAGTACGGAGTCGAGCTCCTCTACCCAGTGCATGTCAGATTTCGTAAGGGACCACACTAGTCTGGGTTTGATGCCGCTCATTATTAGACCATTTGCTCGTTCCACTTGACCGTTGGTTTGAGGGTGATAGACTGAAGCGTAATCGAGCTTGATGCCCATATTTTTGCACCATGATTTAACCTCGTCGGCCGTGAAGTTCGTGCCGTTATCGGTGATGATGCTGTGGGGGACACCGTAGCGGTGTACTACCCCGGATATGAAGTCTATCACTGGTCCGGACTCTGCCGTTTTAACTGGCTTGGCCTCTATCCATTTGGTGAATTTATCCACCATGACCAATAGGTATCTTTGCTTGTGGGTTCCCCCTTTAAGTGGTCCAACCATGTCAAGCCTCCAGACCGCGAACGGCCAGGTAATGGGTATAGTTTTGAGGGTGGTGGGTGGCATATGGCTCTGATTAGCAAAGAGCTGACAACCGACGCATCTTTTGGACTAAGTCCTGAGCATCTGCCCGGGCCGTCGGCCAATAAAATCCTGTACGGAATGCCTTTCCTACAAGGGCCCGGGCTGCGGCATGGTGTCCGCCTAGTCCGGCGTGAATTTCAGCCAGAAGGTCTCGCCCTTCCTCTTCGGAGATACACCTTTGAAGGACTCCGGTTGTGCTTTTCTTATAGAGTTCTCCCTCATGGACCTTGTAGGCTTTAGATCGCCGGACTACGCAGCGGGCCTCATTTTGGTCTTCGGGAAGCTCCTGCCTAAGCAAGTAGGCGAGGAATGGTTCTGTCCACGGGGCAATTACTGCCATTATGTCGTGGGCTGAAGGTGTTATGTCATCGGCTGAATCGCCGGTTGGTGCGGCTTGTTCCGATTTGTTATTTCCGGACTCCTCTTCCCATAGTACGGATGGCTTGAAGAGCCATTCCAGGAAGATGTTAGGAGGGACAGCGTCGCGTTTTGCGCCGATGCGTGCCAGTACGTCGGCTGCTTGGTTATTATCCCGGGCTACATGATGGAATTCAAGTCCTTCAAACCGGGCTGACATTTTTAGGACAGCGTTGCGGTATGCTGCCATTTTTGGATCTTTGGCGTCAAAGTCTCCGTTTATTTGGGATATTGCGAGGTTTGAATCCCCGCGCACCTCAAGGCCTTGAATGCCCATGGAGATTGCCATCCGGAGACCATGTAAAAGGGCCTCGTATTTGGCTGCGTTGTTGGAGTCCGTGTACATTATCTGAAGTATGTATTGGACTGTGTCTCCGGTCGGGGACGTCAATACGACGCCAGCCCCCAACCCGGCTAACATTTTAGAGCCGTCGAAGTGCATAATCCAATTGTAGTATGCGCCGTAATCTTTAGGGAGTTCGGCTTCGGTCCATTCAGTGACAAAGTCAGCCAAAACTTGTGACTTTATAGCTCGCCGAGGTTTGTAAGTTATATCAAATGGTAAGAGCTCAATGGCCCATTTTGCAATCCTGCAGTATGGTTCCGTGCCCTTTATGGGGTTTTTGCTTTTTGGTTTTTGTATCTGGTGCCTGAGTGTAATGCACCCTTTTGTTGCAGACTAGGGTTGTATTCGGGGCCAGATTGTCCCAAAACTTATTTTCGGTTGTCCGGAAACTCTCCATCGCACAGTACTTTCGTACTATGGACGCCAGGTCGGCGAAGCGTGTAATTTTATGACGGCTGACGGCGTTCAAGATTCCCTCGTCCGTGCAATTATTGCAAAAAAATTAGATTGCGTTTTCCTCTCGGCAGTCCTTTATCCTGTCCATAACCAGGAGGAATCTGGCCCAGTAGTGATGTACTGTCTCAGCGGGCTCTTGCCAGATTAGAGATAGATCGCATATGTCTGGGCGGGTGGGTTTAATCAAGTCCGGAACCCTACCCATCTCAAGGCTCGAAGGCCGAGAAGTTTCCAAATTTGGAAGCTTGGATTGCTGGACGTTGTCCAACGAGTCTGGTCCGATGACTGACTTTAAGTTCAGTGCTTGATCGAAGTCCGTCCCTCCGTGGGAATCCGGCATGGGGGGTTCGGGAGCCCGGACGTGACTAGTTTTCAATACAGGAGAAGAGTCGCCGCATTGTTCCTCTACCACTACAACGTGGTGGGTGACCTGGGCTCTCTGTTTTAAGCCCAATCTGACTGTAGTCTGTAGCAACTCCCAGGGCAGCGATGCGATCCAAGAGCTCGTTTACGGACGAGAGCTCTATTGGATCCAGTCGCTCAGCGAATTTCGAGCGGACGTGAAGATTGCTTTTGACGACTTGAGAGGTCATTGTCGAAGCGGTGGCCGGACAGGCGGTCATAAGAAAACCACCTAGCCGGATAGTTTGGCCGGCGGCCAAGGCTCCTTTGGCGAAAATACCGTCCTTGAAGACGGGAGGAGGCATCCTTCCTATCGGTGACGGCACAGAGGAACTCTCAATGAAAGCACCAATGTCGGTGTCAAAACCGGCGGATCTCGGGTAGGGGGTCCCGAACTGTGCGTCTAGGCGGATGGTAACAGGAGATGAGGGACACGATGTTTTACCCAGGTTCGGGCCCTTTTGATGGAGGTAAAACCCTACGTCCTGCTTGATTGATATTGATATTGTGGATGTTTACAAGAGTGGATCTACCACGAGATCAAGGAGGCTAAACCCTAGAAGCTAGCCTATGGTATGATTGTAATGGTTGTTGTTGTACGGACTAGAGCCATCCGGTTTATATAGACACCGGAGAGGGCTAGGGTTACATAGAGTCGGCTACAATGGTAGGAGATCTACGTATCCGTATCACCAAGCTTGCCTTCCACGCCAAGGAAAGTCCCATCCGGACACGGGACGAAGTCTTCAATCTTCTATCTTCATAGTCTTGGAGTCCGGTCGATGATGATAGTCCGGCCGATGATAGTTCGGCCGATGATGGTAGTCCGGCTATCCGGACACCCCCTAATCCGAGACTCCCTCAGCAGTCTTTAAAGACGGGATGAGGCTTCCTTCCTGATGGCGACGACACAGCGGAACTCTCAATGAAAGCACCAATGTCGGTGTCAAAACCGGCGGATCTCGGGTAGGGGGTCCCGAACTGTGCGTCTAGGCGGATGGTAATAGGAGACAAGGGACACGATGTTTTTACCCAGGTTCGGGCCCTCTCGATGGAGGTAAAACCCTACTCCTGCTTGATGAATATTGATGATGTGGGTAGTACAAGAGTAGATCTACCACGAGATCAGAGAGGCTAAACCCTAGAAGCTAGCCTATGGTATGATTGTTGTTCGTCCTACGGACTAAAACCCTCCGGTTTATATAGATATCGGAGAGGGCTAGGGTTACACAGAGTCGGTTACAATGGGAGGAGATCTACATATCCGTATCGCCAAGCTTGCCTTCCACGCCAAGGAAAGTCCCATCCGGACACTAGACGAAGTCTTCAATCCTGTATCTTCATAGTCCAGGAGTCCGGCCAAAGGTTATAGTCCGGCTATCCGAACACCCCCTAATCCGAGACTCCCTCAGGAACCATGAGCCGGGGCTTGATACCTTTCAAGATTTCTTGATTGGCTCTCTCGGCTTGGCCATTGGACTGAGGGTGCGCCACGGATGCTAAATCAAGCCGGATGTGCTCTCTCTGACAGAAGTCCTCCATCTCACCTTTAGAAAGGTTTGTGCCATTATCCGTGATGATGCTGTGTGGAAAGCCAAAACGGAAGATAATCTTTTTGAGGAATTGAACCGCCTAGCTGTATCACACTTGCTGACGGGCTCCGCTTCAACCCATTTAGTGAACTTGTCAACCGCCACCAACAGGTGGGTCTTCTTATCCTTGGAGCGCTTAAAGGCCCCACCATATCAAGCCCCCAAGTAGCAAACGACCAAGTGATAGGAATCATCCTTAGGTCTTAAGCCGGAACATGAGCTCGGTGCGAAAACTTCTGACAAGCGTCACACCGCTTTACCAGATCCTCAGCATCAGCATGAGCTGTCAACCAATAGAACCCATGACGAAAAGCTTTAGCAACCAAGGACTTTGAACCGGCATGGTGACCACAATCCCCTTCGTGAATTTCCCTTAGAATCTCTTGGCCTTCTTCAGGAGAAACACAACGCTGGAATACGCCTGAAATGCTGCAGCGGTGTAACTCGCCATTGTGAATAACCATGGACTTGGATCGCCGGACTATCTGTCGGGCTAGAACTTCATCGTCTGGTAACTCACCCCAGTTCATATACACCAAATATGGAACCGTCCAATCCGGAACAATATGTAAAGCGGCGACGAACTGGGCCTCCGGATCAGGAACAGCTAAATCCTCCTCTGTAGGCAACTTAACACACATGTTATGCAAGATATCTAAAAAGGTATTGGGAGGTACTGGTTTGCGCTGAGATCCCAACCGGCTTAAAGCATATGCTGCTTCGTTTTTGCGCTGATCAATATGCTCAACCTGATACCCTTTGAAGTGACCCGCCACAATATCCACCTCGCGTCTGTAAGCCACCATAAGTGGATCCTTAGAATCCCAAGTGCCAGAAACTTGCTGGGCCACCAGGTCAGAGTCTCCAAAGCATCATACCCGGCTTAAATTCATCTCCTTGGCCAGACGGAGACCATGGAGTAAAGTCTCATACTCAGCTGCATTTTTAGTACAGGGAAACATTAGACGGAGAACATAACGAATTTTATCACCTCGAGGGGAAGTAAGGACAACTCCAGCCCCTGAGCCCTCCAATTGCCTGGATCCATCAAAGTGAATAGTCCAGTATGTGTTATCTGGTTTGTCGTCTAGTGCCTGTAACTCGATCCAATCATTGATGAAGTCGACACGTGCCTGAGATTTGATGGCTGTTCGAGGCATATACTTCAACCCATGGGGACCAAGCTCAATTGCCCACTTTGCAACCCGGCCAGTTGCCTCCCTGTTCTGAATTATATCGCCCAAAGGAGCTGAACTGATCACTGTAATGGGATCTCCTTGAAAGTATTGTTTGAGCTTCCGACTCGCCATAAAAACCCCATATACCAGCTTCTGCCAATGCGGATATCGTTGCTTTGACTCGATAATCACTTCACTGATATAGTAAACCGGCCGTTGAACCGGATATTCCTTTCCCGCGTCCTTGCGCTCAACCACAATTGCCACACTGACAGCACGGGCATTAGCAGCCACGTACAATAACAAGGGCTCTTTGTCAACCGGAGCAGCAAGGACCGGCGGTTCAGGCAATTGCCGCTTCAAGTCTTCAAACGCCGCATTAGCCGCATCACTCCAGACAAAGGTGTCTGTTTTCTTCAACATCTGATATAGAGGGATCGCCTTCTCTCCCAAGCGGCTATAAACCGGCTCAGGGCTGCAATTCGACCTGCCAGACGTTGAACATCATTAATACACGCCGGTTTAGCCAAAGATGTAATCGCTTTGATCTTCTCCGGATTAGCCTCAATGCCTCTGTTGGATACCAGAAAACCTAGAAGCTTGCCTGCTGGAACACCGAAAACACACTTGTCTGGATTGAGTATCATCTTATAAACACGCAGATTTTCAAAGGTCTCCTTGAGATCATCTACCAATGTCTCCTTCTTCCTGGATTTTACTACAATGTCATCCACATAGGCATGAACATTGCGCCCAATCTGAGTGTGAAGACAATTTTGCACACAGCGCTGATAAGTTGCCTGGGCACTCTTGAGCCCAAAGGGCATAGAAACATAGCAGAAGGCTCCAAAAGGAGTAATGAAGGCGGTCTTCTCCTGGTCCTTAACTGCCATTTTGATCTGATGATAACCTGAATAAGCATCCAGGAAACTCAAACGCTCACAACCCGCTGTCACATCAATGATCTGATCAATACGCGGAAGAGCAAAAGGATCGGCCGGACAAGCTTTGTCCAAATCTGTATAGTCCACACACATGCGCCAAGTGCCATTTTTCTTAAGAATAAGCACGGGATTAGCCAACCACTCAGGGTGAAACACTTCAACGATAAACCCAGCAGCCAACAGCCGGGCTACCTCCTATCTGATTGCCTTGCGTCTCTCCTCGTTAAAGCGACAAAGAAACTGTTTGATCGGTTTAAACTTGGGATCAATATTGAGAGTGTGCTCAGCGAGTTCCCTCGGTACACCTGTCATGTCAGAAGGCTTCCATGCAAAAATGTCCCGGTTCTCACGGATGAACTCGATGAGCGCGCTTTCCTATTTTGGATACAGATTTGTGCTGATGCTAAACTGTTTGGATGAATCGCCAGGAACAAAGTCAACAAGTTTAGTCTCATCAGCCGGTTTGAATTTCAGGTTTGGGTCATGCTCAGTGGTGGGCTTCTTCAGAGGGGTCATGTCTGCCGGATCAACATTGTCCTTATAGAACTTCAATTCCTCTGTAGCACAAACTGACTCAGCATAAGCCGGTTCACCTTGCTCGCAATCCAAAGCGATCTTACGACTTCCGTGAAATGTGATGGTCCCCTTATGACCCGGCATCTTGAGCAACAAATAAATATAACAAGGCCTTGCCATGAACTTTGCATAAGCTGGCCATCCAAACAGTGCACGATACGGGCTCTGGATTTTCACCACTTCAAAGCTCAATGTTTCAGACCTGGAATCGTGCTCATCTCCAAACACAACCTCCAAAGCGATCTTGCCAACAGGATATGCTGATTTACCTAGTACTACACCATGAAAAACAGTGTTTGACGGTTTAAGACTCTTGTCTGTCAACGCCATGCGACGAAAGGTTTCATAGTACATGATGTTGATGCTCCTGCCTCCATCCATCAGCACCTTGGTAAAATTATAACCTCCCACCTGGGGCGCCACCACCAAAGCTAGATGACCCGGATTGTCAACCCGGGGCGGATGATCCTCCCTGCTCCACACAATGGGCTGCTCAGACCACCGCAAGTAACGTGGCATTGCCGGTTCAACAACATTAACTGCGCTCTTGTGAAGCTTCTGATCACGCTTGCACAAACTAGTAGTGAACACATGATACTGCCCACCATTCAACTGCTTTGGGTGACTCTGATAATCTGGCTGCTGCTGATTCCCTTGATTATTCTGTTGGTTATTACCACCTTGGTTGTTCTGGTTGCCCTGATTATTCTGAAATCCAGAGTTTGAACCGCCGCCACCATGAAAACCTGGACCTGAACCGCCCGATGGACCCTGATCATACCGAAAGAGATCAGAGTTTTTGAACTCCTTCATAATGTGACAATCTTTCCAAAGATGTGTTACTGGAACCTCTTTGGTCCCGTGCTTTGGGCAGGGCTGGTTTAACAAACGTTCCAGATTCATTCTGCCACCACGCTGGGGCGGTATACCCTTACGACGCTGCACATTAGCATTAGCCACAAAATCTGAATTATCCTCTTTGCGCTTACCATTATTCCCATGGCCTCCTTGGTTGTGCTGCTATCCCTTTGCACCACTGTTCTTCTTTCCCTTCTCCGGTTTCTCCTCATCAGAATCGGGATCCTTGGTATTACCAGAATCGGCATATTTGACCAAGGCTGCCATAAGGGTTCCCATATCATTGCAGTGGCGCTTGAGCCGTCCCAACTTCATCTTCAGCGACTTAAACTGGCAATTACGTTCCAGTGTTATGATTGCTTGGCCAGCATTAATCCGGTCCGATGAGTGCAAAACTTCTGAAACTCGGCGCACCCAATGAGTTGTTGACTCGTTCTCCCCTTGAACAAAGGCATCTAGATCCACAATGGACATAGGCTGTTTACAGGTATCCTTGATATTTGCTATCCTTCAATTGGTCCCATGACTCGATGGAGTTAGCTGGTAGGTTCTTCAACCATGTATGGGATGTTCCTTCCAACATCATCGTGAAGTACTTTGCACAAGCCGCTTCATCCACGTCCAGCATCTCCATTGCCATCTCATAACTTTCCACCCATGCCTCGTGCGGTTGATCAGCGGTGTAATTAGGCACCTTACATGGACCCTTGAAATCTTTAGGCAGCCGCACATTACGGAGAGCCGGAATGAGACACAGTACTCCCCAGGAACTGAAGGCAAGCCCGGTGCCTCGGTCTACTAACGCTGCTGGCTAAACCGGGGCGGGTTGATAATGACCCGCATATTGTGCTGCTAAAGCGGCCTCCCTTCGTGCTCTGCCATTATCCACCACGTCCTGAGCGTTCACCTCACCACGCACCGGATTGGGTCCTTGAGAGACAATACGACGCCACGCACTGCTGGACACCTCCGGTTCATCTATATGCCTGCTATAGCTTTTGCTCGGACGTGGGGTCGTGTGAATCCTGCCTCGGCTATAGGAGTAAGCCTGCTGCTGCATCATAGCAGTTTAAAGAAGATCCCTGGCCTACCGTGTCTCAACCGCCGCTGGCGATTCACCCTCTATCAGAATAGCTGCCAGCCGGGATGCTGCTGGGTGTGGTATACCGTGGCGGGTTGTCTGTCCGTTGAGGTGGACCCATCACCTGAGGTTGATCCGGTGCTCCGGTCCTTGGCACAATAGACCGGTTTACTGCTGCCGGATTGCTAGTCCCTGCCCCTAGCGTATCAAAGAGATTCATCGCATTGTAATCCACCAGCAAGCGAGATCGATGTCTCCTCCTGAATACTTCATTCGAAGCATTCTGATCCATCAAAAGTCGATAATTCTCGGCTTGAATCCTCTGCGCCTGGGCATCTAAAGCGGCCCGTTCCTCAGCCATCCTGGTACCTTTTGCCGCCAAGTCCTCCTTGGCTTGCGCTATCTGATCCCGTAACTTAGCGACCTCTGCGTTATGCCGATCTTGAGTCTCTGGGGTAACTGTTGTGGCCAATAATGTTGTCCAGGCGTCCATCAATCCGGATAGAATTTGAGTCGGCCGACGCGCGGAGCCTCCTGCCCCTGCTGCTGGTTCGGATGCCGCCGTAGTAGAATTTTGCAAAGTTGGCTGTGTTCCGGCCATGAATATTCCAACTCGATTTGGCGGTTCAAGAAATTCCGGAATACTGGTGCCATCGGAATACCCTTCGAACACACCGTCATGAACTTGTTACAGGGACTCGGTTTCACCGGCGGATGATTCACCATCGGAATAAGCGACCGTCTCACCTTTGGACACCAGTTCAGATTCGATCCTGTGGACACATCCTAGAAAGGAACGCTTCATGGCGGGCTGAATCTGAGTGGGGCTTGCACGCTGAGCCGTCTCGACGAGGTCGGTGTAGATGTCCGGCTCAGGGCCCGGTTCACCGATCTTGCCGATGAAAACGTGAATTCCGTCGTAGGGGACCTGGTACCCATACTCAATTGAGCCGGCCTCGGGGCCCCACCCCGCGTCATCGATGTAGAGCTTGCCGCGATGACTCTTGGTCATCCGGCCAACCGCGTACCCTTTGAGTCCTTCAAAGTTGCCCTTCAAGAACTCGAAACCATCGTGCGATAGCCCCATGGTGGGCGCCAACTGTCGTGGAAATATCACACCAGATGTCCTCATGAAAGGACTTAGTCGTGGAGCCATCGCGACGGGTTAGCTTAAAGGGGTTAAACCGAACAAAGGACACGAGGATTTTTATACTAGTTCAGCCCCTTTGATGAAGGTAAGGCCGACGTCTAGTTGTGATGGGATTATTGGGGTCTCGGTAACCAGGGAGCAAAACACGCCATGCCTGGCTCTCGAGTTGTTATTTCTTGTCCCTGCATCGCCGCCGGGTCGTCCCCTTATATACACGGGTTGATGCCCGACCGGTTTACAGAGTCCCGAGGCCGGCTCATACAAGTGTTCGGCTCGGTCTCTCCTTTCCTAACTTACAATACAAGTTACATGACTATGACGGTTTACCACTATGGGCCCTAATCCGCCTTTGGGCTCCGGGCCTCTAAGCTTTGTTAGTAAAGCGCCATCTTCTGGGTCTTCATGGGCTTCAATATAGTTGAAGGTGAACCGGCCCCTCCTGGGCAGTTTACACTCAGTAGTTCTATCCCCAACATGACCCCCTACCCGAGATCCGCCGGTTTTGACACCGACATTGGTGCTTTCATTGAGAGTTCCTCTGTGTCGTCGATGTAAGGCTCGATGGCTCGCCTCGTTGTCAAGGATAACATCACCTCTGGGGGAGCACTGGCCCCAAGCCAAACTCTCCGGCTGGGCTGCTTCGTCATGACCGCCCGATCGGCTGTCGCGCCGACGAGGACTTCTCAGGTCATCAAAAACAGCCTCCACATCGATTTGGAACTCGCCGAACAAATGGATCCAGTGGAACTCTCCTCCATTAATGAGCTCTTGGATCGCATGGCCGCCCTGGGTGTCGCTATGGACTATGATCGGATCGGGCTTAAACCCGACCAAAGGGAGATTTATTCTTCACCGGTCACCCATGAGATAGCGGTAGTGGAGGAACATCATACGAATTCTCCCTCTATTTTAAGGACGAACTATGTCCGGATTTCCGAGCTCTCTGAGCCGGACACCCGCTCGCGGGAGGACATGACCCAAACCCCGAACTTAGGATGGGGCGGCGGGTCGAACAAATTGGGCAGCATCCCAGAGCTCGAGCCGTTAAGCTCGGAAGCTTCTTTGCCCCTGGGTCTCAGATCGGGTCAGGATTCGGATTCGAAACCATCCACCCACCCAATTTTATTCAATCTTATGCACATTATACAAGAGCCCCAAGAGACAGTACATCATTACTGGTCCAGATTCCTCCTTGTGGTAAACAGAGTCAAGGACTGTCGCGAGGAAGACGCAATCTCCCTCTTTTGCAAAAATTGCACGGACAAAGGGATCCTCAACGCCATAAGTCGCCGCGACATAGTACGCTTTGCTGACTTAGCGGCCATAGTGCAGAAATACTGCGCGATGGAAAGCACTTGGAAAACCCAAACAAACTTCTGGGACAATCTGGCTCTCACTAAACCCTTTGTCCGAACTAAAAGGGCAAACTCTCCTAAGTTACCCGATTCAATTACCAAAAAACCAGAGCTTGATACAAGGCGCAGAACCGTATTGGAGCCATAATATCAAAAGATAGCGTACGCGGTCTTCATGGCATCCCGGAAACTACAACACTACTTTCAAGAGTGTTCGATCACGGTGGCCTCTGAAGTACCACTCAATGACATAATAAATAACCGCAACGCAACAGGCCGAATTGCTAAATGGGCTATTGAGCTCCTTCCATTCGACATAACATACAAACCACGGCGGGCCATTAAGTCGCAAGTGCTGGCTGACTTCGTCGCCAAATGGACAGAAGCCGAACTCAATAAAGAGTACGGCGCGTACTCCAATTGGATCATGCACTTCGACGGCTCTAAAATGTTGTCCGAACTGGGAGCGGGTGTTGTCCTGACATCCCCCACCGGAGACACTGTCCAATATGTACTCCAAATATTATACACAGACTCCAACAATGCAGCTGAATACGACGCTCTGTTGCATGGTCTTCGGATGGCAGTCTCCATGGGCATCCAACGCCTCGAAGTGCACGGGGACTCGAACCTCGCAATATCTTAGATAAATGGAGACTTTGATGCCAAGGATCCAAAAATAGCGGCTTATCGCAATGCCGTCCTTAAAATGCCAGCTCGGTTCGAGGGGCTTGAATTCCACCATGTGGTCAGAGAAAATAATCAAGCGGCCGATATCCTCGCCCACATCGGCACTAAATGCGACCCCGTCCCACCTAATATCTTCTTGGAAAGGTTGTTCAAGCCGTCCATGGTATGGGAAGGGGAGTCCGGCAATATCAGTCCGGCTCCGAACACAACCCCAGATTCCGAACCATCTGATGTAATCGGAGGCTCTGCCACCGAAATAACACATTCGGCCCACAAAATCATGGCTGTCATCGTCCCGTGGACCGAGACCTTCTTGGCCTACCTAAATAGGCAAGAGCTCCCCGAAGACCAAAATGAGGCACGTTGTATTGTGCGACGCTCTAAGGCCTACAAAGTCCATGAAGGAGAGCTCTACAAGAAGAGCACCACCGGAGTGCTCCAACGATGCATCTCCGAAGAGGAAGGGTGGCAGCTCTTAGCCGAAATACATTCCGGACTCGGCGGGCACCACGCTGCAGCTTGGGCACTTGTAAGCAAAACCTTTCAGACAGGTTTCTACTGGCCGACAGCCCTGGCAGATGCACATGACCTTGTCCAGCATTGCGTTGGTTGCCAACTATTTGCCAATCAGAGCCATATGCCCCCTACCGCTCTCCAAACAATCCCCATAACTTGGCCCTTCACAGTCTGGGGGCTGGACATGGTGGGACCCCTTAATGGGGGAAGCCATAAGAAAAAATATTTATTGGTCATGGTGGACAAGTTCACCAAATGGATAGAAGCCAAACCAGTTAAAACAGCCGAATCCGGACCAGTGATAGACTTCATATCAGGGGTTGTACACTGTTATGGTGTCCCCCACAACATCATCACTGACAATGGCTCAAATTTCATAGCCGATGAGGTGAAAACTTGGTGCGAAAAAATGGGCATCAAGCTCGATTATGCCTCTGTCTATCACCCCCAAACAAACGGTCAAGTCGAACATGCAAATGGTCTCATCATGAGCGGCATCAAACCCAGACTAGTGCGGTCCTTGAAGGAATCAGACACACATTGGGTCGAGGAGCTCGACTCTGTACTCTGGGGGCTGCGGACCATGCCGAACCGTACGACCAGATACACACCATTTTTTATGGTTTATGGCACAGAAGTAGTGCTACCCTGCGACATAATCCACGACTCACCTCGCGTGCGCATGTACGAAGAGAAGGAAGCCGAGCTAGATCGGTAGGACAACTTAGATGCTTTGGAGGAGGAGCGTGACGTTGCAAAAGCCCGTTCCGCATTCTATCAGCAACAGGCTCGAAGGTATCAAAGCAGAGAAGTACGGGCCAAAACTTATAACATTGGCGAACTAGTTCTACGCCTCCCCGAGAAGAAGAAGGACAAGCTCAAACCCAAGTGGGAGGGTCGCTTCATCATTGATAAATTTCTCACCGGAGGAGCGTACCATCAGCACAGTGCATCTGATAACAGACTTGAGCCGAACCCATGGACCACGGCCAGACTCTGAAGATTTTACGCCTAGTGCCGAACTCAGTGTTCGTCTCCTTACCCCCGCTTCTTCAATTATGTTCTCTTTCTTCCTTTCTCACCCTCTTTTCCCTTTTTAGCATACAACCTTAAAAACTGTACGGATGCCCTGATTGCTCCGGCCGCACTATGCATGCACACTATACCTGGGGGCTCCCTATTCGGAAGCTAATATAACTACCTTAATGGCTTCCTGCCAGCCACATATGCATTTTTCTTTCCATATGTGCCTTTTCTTAACCATTATATGCATCAATATGACTTATGTTTTGGCCATGCCGGGTTGCCTGGCTCTTGTGTTTATGCCCTACATTCCCGTTAATTCGGCTAGGGCATAAGGGGAGCACCTCTGTGATTGTTACTGCCGGTTGAGCCAGATGTGTACCTCAGACTGGGTGAAGCTGAAAGCTAGCATTCTTAAGGGAATATTCGATCGGTGAACAAAAGATGTTCTCGTTCATTACAACATAAATCCCTAGATGCTTTGTTTCCTACGTTTCTTTTCGCAGTTTGGACATGCACATCGATGCATGCGCACCCAGTGAAAGGAACCCCTAACGGAACTATTCTCGCTGGAAGATGTTTCTTACTGTCCATGTAATATAACATAACTAGTTGGTTACTTGTCTGTTCACACACTTATGACCCCTACGCCTGGTTTCCATGCATACACCGGTTTTTTATAACTGCGAGGGTATTCGGATACACCCCGGACTGTCGGGTCCGGGGGTTGAAGCAAAAAGGTCCTCCATGACAAATGATTTTCAATCCGGCTAGGGACTACATAGGTCCATTTAATTACATAGTCACTTGGACTGGCTATATTCTTCTTCTATACCATCCAACAGGCTGTCTAGTCTACAATCCTGTTGGGAATACTTTGCGGCTAATGCTACTTGGTCATATACCAGACTAACGGGTATTTCTTGCCCATCCGACCCCATCGGTCCGACTTCGGTCATATGGTTTGCGTCAGTGGCGTATCACGTCTTCACCATGGCCCAAGCTTCTCTCGCACCTTGTCGGCAAGCTGATATCTTCCATAAATGGAAGCGCCGCCGTGCTCCTTTGAGCATCTCTACAAGCTCGCTCATGCCTCCTGGTACGGAAGAAGACGGCCACAAGGCCTGGGCAATACCCTGCATCACCTGCCGAGCTCGCTCGTGCAGTTGTGACAGATCTTGCAGCAAATCACCTGCGGATCCGGGCATCTCCTCTCCAGTACAGCCCGTCAGCATACCTGCAGACACAACTTTGTTAATTTGCTTCCTCACCGAACTGTTTGGCAGCTCGTTTAAAGCACTTACTATAAAGGCCACGTCGAAGCCTCCTGTTCTCCTTCACGGAGTCAGCAAGCTGAGCCCGAACATCTGCCAGTTTGACGCTTAGTTGGATATTGGCATCTTGGAGCTTATTTTTCTCTTGAATAGTCTACGTCAGCACGCGCTCGCCCGCCCTCAGCTGACTTCGCAGATGTGGCTCATTATCTTCCACAGTCTTCGAATTTTCTCCGGGATTGTCTGTAGAATATTTTGTTAGATTCATAAACCATTAATAACTGGTACCCATTTCTGCATACCCATTTACGAAGGCAAGTATTACTAGAAGAGGCCTTTTTGGAATCTCTTGTTCAGCAGCAGTGGCCTTCAGCTGGGTCTTACATTCCTCCAGCTCTTGAGATAAATGGGTATTCTTCTCTATAAGAACCTATGCACACAATGATCCTTAAATCAGTTGTGCCAACTGTTTCAAGTCTCAGGGGCTACTACTACACATCCTTATCTATTTTTCTTACCCGAATATCCTTCACATACTGGTTCGTTGCTCTGGCAAGTCCATCTTGAGCAGCACGGATATATGCGTGTCCGGAATTGAAGGCATTAAACACCTCTTCGGAAAAAATACCACAGTGAAGTATGCCCCGTCAGCGCCGGTGATTCATGGCGCTCTCCACTTCAGAATTTGTGGCGGAAAGCCTATCCGTATCCTCTGCATGAAGACAGTTCGGTGTTGTCCCCACATCAGCCTCCATCCATGAGACTGGTTTAGGAATCCAGCTGCTTGAGGCGTGGCCGACAGGATCTCCGGATATAGTTCAACGACTACTCTTTATGCCAGGACATAGTTAAGATTGTCATATCTCGACAGAGATAATCATGGAGCAAGTTTAAATAGTACCTTTGCGCCGGCGTCTCAGCCCTAACTGCCTTCCTTTTTAGCCTGCCTTGCCCAGGCGGCCTTTGTTGAGGATCCCCCACGGGTTCCGCGCGGCGTCCTGATGGCCGTTTCTATAAAGATGCAACATATGTGCATAAGGTGTGGCATAACAAAGGACTCCTTTTTCGGAAGTTAAGACCTCGGCTTTACTTACATGCGACACAGGAACTAGCCCGGGATAATCGGCGATGATGGCCACTAAAGAGCCGCCACAGCTTGCCTGATAGATTGTCCCATTGGCAAACTCCACGGATATATCCGAATCTTCTTCAAGTCCGAGGTCGAAATCCCGGCCAGGATCCTCCAGTTGCGGAGATGGGAAGCTGAACTCTTTCACGACCTTTCTTAGTTCCTGCTTTGGAATTGCAGGGTAAATGATTATGACAAAGGAGGCAAAAATGGACAGAGTTGATTAAAGGATGACAGCTTACCCAGCTCCGGGGGTTGTACATGGAAAATCCATCCTGCGGTTTAATGCGGAGGAATTCCTCTTCTTCTCCTTTATACAAATCGAACAGTATTCTCGCCAGAGCGGTGGCGGAGTCCGGACCTTTACAACCGCAGCGGGAGGCGTCGTCTTCTCCATTGAAGTGCCACATGGGTTTCCCCCTATATTGAAGTGGCTGCACTCCCCGCATTATGCATATTGACATAACTTCGGTTATTGTCAGTCCTGATTTGGCCAGGGTTTGTATCCTGCTCATCAGATAGAGGACTTCTCTATTATCTTCCTGGGGGCTCTGGGGGCGCCAGCTTTGGCGTTTCTTCAGTGGAGTATTGATAAACTCAGGAAGGCCTGTCCGTACTGGGTCCAGAAGGGGAACATCATCAACGTAAAACCACTCCAAAGGCCAGTTTTCAAACGCCTTCTTTGGAGTACCGGACAGGTATCCGGTCTGGGTGACGCGCCATATTTCGGCTCCACCCACTTGATATATAGATCCCTCCTGGTTGCGGGGGACGAGGCAAAATAACCTCTTCCATAGCTCAAAATGAGCTTCACAGCCCAGGAACAGCTCGCAGAGGGCAACATAACCCGCGATGTGCAGTATGGAGGCGGGAGTAAGATTATGCAACTGGAGGCCGTAGAACTCCAGGAGCCCGCGGAGGAATGGGTGGATTGGAAACCCGACTCCTCTTAGCAGATATGGGATCAGGCATACCCGCTCCCCCCGAGATGGGTTAGGAAATCTCTCCGCTTGCTCCCCGCCATTATAGGTGGCTAGTCCGGATCAGACAGGGACCATGTATGCGGGCGGAAGGAACCCTTGGGTCTGCAACTCTATTAGGAGGCTGTGAGGGATGGAACACTTTTCCCAATCCCCTGGTTTCGAGCTAGGGGAGCAAGAGGAAGAGCTGCGGCGACCGGTCATGATGGGATGGCCTCTTTCGGACGCGCTCTACGGAATGCTTGCTCGGGGGAGGATGGTGTGATTTGGATCTGAGGATCCCCGTCTGTTCAAATAGATGGCTTGCTTACGGGATTAGGGTGGCAAATGTAAAAATGCCCCGGCCCCTCGTCTTCACTCGACACATGGAGATGGCCATTATTGAAACACAGAAGCCGAGGAGTACAACATTGCTGGGAGGCCGGACACTGTTTGCTATGACGGGTGCACCGGATTCGGAGAAGAACCCGCCTTGCAATGCCGAAGACAATCTGTGCGCCGGACCCATCGTCATTGAAGCATGGTTCGGGGGCTACCGAGGGAGTCCTGGATAAGGGGGTATCCGGACAGCCGGACTATATACTTTTGCCGGACTGTTGGATTATGAAGATACAAGATTGAAGACTTCGTCCCGTATCCGGATGGGACTCTCCTTTGCGTGGAAGGCAAGCTTGGCGATCCGGATAATAGATCTCCTTCTCTGTAACCGACTCTGTGTAACCCTAGTCCCCTCTGGTGTCTATATAAACCGGAGGGTTTAGTCCATAGGATGACAAGAATCATACCATAGGCTAGCTTCTAGGGTTTAGCCTCTACGATCTCGTGGTGGATCAACTCTTGTAATACTCATATCATCAAGATCAATCAAGCAGGAAGTATGGTATTACCTCCATCGAGAGGGCCCGAACCTGGGTAAACATCGTGTCCCCAACCTCTTGTTACCATTAGCCTTAGACGCACAGTTCGGGACCTCCTACCCGAGATCCGTTGGTTTTGACACCGACAGGCAGCAATGACATTAACATGAGAGCTCAGGAAGGGAACTGAAACTTTCCTCTCGCCACAGTTCATTAGTATGGAGTGCACTATAAAAGAAACCCCAACCTCTAGATATAAATGAACCAAAATATACTCTAGTTCCTTGAGTGCACCCTAAGGCCCTGTTTGGTTCATAAGTCCTAGGACTTTTTTAGTCCCAACTAAAAAGTTGCTAGTGCCTAAAAAGTCCCTACACGTTTGGTTCCTGGGACTAAACATGGACTAAAAGACCATGTTACAACTAAAAGTCCCAAAAAGACTCTCCCTCAAGGTCTTTTTTCATAAGTCCCAAATGCCTACTTTAAGTCCCTATAAGTCCCTCCTCTTTGGTTTAGATGGGACTAAAAATGATTTTTTTAAGTCCCTACACCAATAAGTCCCTGTAAACAAACACCCCCTAAAATTTTTAAGGATAGGAGGAGATATAGGAAATCGGATATCTATTAGAGTGGATTTTTTTTCTTCATGACCTTTATCTGGCAGTTCTTTTCAAGGTGCTAGAGTTGAACTTGGGTCTTTCACCTAGGCAAGTGGCTAGCGAAGTTTACATGCCGCGTGTCACTAGGGGCGGGTGGGGGCACGTAGTAAAATTATGAACTACAAGTAGACGCAACAGGAAGGTCGATATCCCACAGAGGCATGTGATCACCACAAAGGTAAACAAGCTCGTTGATCCAATTAACTGAGCAGTGGGATGAGGCATCATTACGTTGCCTAGCATGGTGGTGGTCAATCTGATGAACTTGCCAGTATGCTTGTTGTCGTGTGATGAATTGTCACTTCATCACTATACACTTTGATCTATTAGTTTATTCTTTGCCATGTTTAAATGAATGATCTACATGAGGGAGTGGATGCAACCATCCTCAAGCCAGGGCTCGCGTCGGTTCTTTGTTACAATCAACATCAGCTATGCTGAGCGGATAGAAAAGCTTCCCTTCTTGGCAAAATTCCATGACTGGTAATCCTCGATTTGGCGTGTAAATTAACTGATAGAAAAAATTACCTCGGCGTCAATGTGATAAAATGTTGCATGATCTTTTACGAGTCACATCATTTCGATTTAGGGAGGATTAACTCATGTACCGTTTGACATGTGATCGGACTCATGTTAGGTCCCTCGGGAGCCAATTATGTGCACAAGCACCCATGGTTTTGCCATCCCCAATTCCATGAATAAGGCCTTGGAATAATTTTTTGGCTCCATTTTAAAAAATCCCACTTTTTGAAAAGGATGAGATCATTTCATGTTCGTGATCCGTTGTTAGGACTTGTTGAGCCTTTTTTTAGTGACCCCGAGTATCTCGAAGCCGTGAAGAAACCACGACAAAGATTAAGTTTAAATTACAGTTGTGAAGCATTTTTTGATGATCAAAACACAAAACTAATGATGATCTCCAAGTTCTCGTCATGTGAGGAGGAGGTTGAAAACATGAGCATTACCTCTCCTCCATTTGAAAAAGGGCAAGAAAATAAAAAAGACACTAGCTAAAAAGACATCATGTAAAAATTTATATGCAATAAACAGAAAAAACCCATAAAATCCTACTAGCGAAGTGCAACATGCCTGAGTTTGTACAGTTTTGTAGTTTGTAAAAAGCATGTACCCGAGTTTGCTACAAAGGAAATCAATATTACTCCCTTCCGACAGGCACGTAGGGTGTGCTTGTGCTTCTAAATCGTCAATTTAATTGACCAAATATGTGTATATCACACCAAAAGCATATAATTGAATTCATATATGGATGAAGTTTCAAAACATATATTTTTCGTCACATACACCACATATTTGGTTAATCCAATTACGGACCTAGAGGCTCACACACATACTATACACCTTTTGGAGGGACTATATAAGCAATATCATGAGTGCGGCGTTTCAGTGCCCAGGCTCATCTGCACTAGGTCAGTAAAAAATTCAAAAAATTCCATTTTTTTCTGTGGTAGATAATTTGATGCGTGAGGTTTGCTTCAGTTTTTAGATCATTTGGACATCTGAGCAGCTCTCAGCAAAAAGGACAAATCGGATCGGAACAATGAAAGAACAGTAAACATTTTTACAGACCCTGGATTTGTCTTTTTTGCCGAGAGCTGCTCAGATGTCCAAATAATTTGAAAATTAGAGCAAACCTCACGCATCAATATATCTACCACACAAAACAATTGGAATTTTTTTAGTATTTGTTTTGATTTTTTCATCGTGGGTGCAACTGAGCCCGGGCTCGGAAATGGATTACCGCAATATCATTACATACACTTGTTATCTATTTGTTATACCCCTATATAGTGTGCAAAAAACATTGAATGTTCATTGAATGAAAAATTCGACGGTACAAAGGTGGCAAATCCGAGCACTACTGGCCATTGGATATCATCTTCACTCCATTGGATTGTGCCAAAATTCCATGGTTGAGCTTATGGAAAATACACAAACCTCAAAACACAAACAGTCATCCTTTGATCTAGAATCTTTCAAGTTTTAATTATTAAAAAAATATTCTTCTAAATGAATTCCCATTCTTTATTTTCATTTTTCTTTAAGCTTTGCAATGCACAATAATTGCATGAATCTCAAAAGTCAAGAACTTTTTTTAGAATCTTTCATACATCAAGTATCCTTTTTCTTCTAAATGAATTATCATCCTTTTTTTACTCTATGATTTACACTTCATAATATGCGCAAACCTCTACACAAACACTTCTGGTTTGTTCTAGAATGTCCATACTTTAATTATGCAAACTTGTTTCTTATAAATGAACAACCATTTCTGTTTTTCATTTACAATTTACAATGAACAATATGTAGAAACCTCACATCACAAACATTTCTCATTTGTTGTAGACTCTTCTATACTTTGAATCCACCCCTCCCTGGAAATTCTTCTAAAAGAATTTCCATTCACACTTGAATTTATAACTTTTTTGTTCAAGGTTTTGAAGATGCAACTAGCTACTCACACTGCAATATGAGATACCTAAAGATAGTGTTGGATATATTCACACGGGTTTAGTGTAGTACTATACCATGTAGTCTTCGAATATTTTGTAGCTATAGTTTGATTTTGAATAGGATGCACTACGTGAATTAATTCAACATCTTTGTCATATGCATATATGACTCAAAACTTGCATGTCTACATGTTATAATGTGATATATCAATATTCAATCATATGTTGGTTATTGATACGTCCATTTTGCATCATGTTTTTCTAGTGTTATTTATAATGTTTTTATGCATAATAATGCTTTTGGGAGTAATTCTAATGTCTTTTCTCTCATAATATGCAAGATTTACACAAAGAGGGAGAATACCGACAGTTGGAATTCTGGACCTAAAGAAAAGCACGTCAAAGCTACGTATTCTGCAGAACTCCAAATAAGTTGAAACTTCACGGAGATTGTTTATGGAATATTTAAGAATTATTGGAGCAAATAACTACAAGAGGGGCCCACCGGGTGGGCACAACCCACCTGGGTGCGCCAGGGTCCCTAGGCGCGCCCTAGTGGGTTGTCCCCTCCTCGGCCCACCTCCGGTGCCCATCTTCTGGTATATAAGTCATTTTGACCTAGAAAAAATAAGAGGAGGACTTTCGGGACGCAACACTGCCGTCTCGAGGCGGAACTTGGGTAGGAGCACATTTGCCCTCTAGTGGAGCGATTTTGCTGGGGGAACTTCCCTCCCGGACGGGGAAATCTTCATCATCGTCATCACCAACAACTCTCCCATCTTGGGGAGGAAATCTCCATTTACATCTTCAACAAGACCATCTCCTCTCAAACCCTAGTTCATCTCTTGTGTTCAATCTTTGTACCGGGACATTAGATTGGTGCTTGTGGGTGACTAGTAGTGCTGATTACATCTTGTAGTTGATTACTATATGGTTTATTTGGTGGAAGATTATATGTTCAGATCCATTATGCTATTTAATAGCCCTCTGATATTGAGCATGATTATCATTCGTGAGTAGTTAATTTTGTTCTTGAGGTCACGGGAGAAATCTTGTTGCAAGTAATCATGTGAACTTGATATGTGTTCGATATTTTGATGGTATGTATGTTGTGATTCCCTTAGTGGTGTCTTGTGAATGTCGACTACATGGCACTTCACCTCATTAGGGCCTAAGGAAATGCATTGTGGAGTAGTTATTAGATGATGGGTTGCGAGAGTGACAGAAGCTTAAACCCTAGTTTACATGCTACTTCGTAAGGGGCTGATTTGGATCCAAAAGTTTAATGCTATGGTTAGATTTTATCTTAATATTTTTCTCATAGTTGCAGATGCTTGCGAGGGGGTTAATCATAAGTAGGAGGTTTGTTCAAGTAAGAACAACACCTAAGCACCGGTCCACCCACATATCAAATTATCAAAGTAGCGAACACAAATCAAACCAATATGATGAAAGTGACTAGATGAAATTCCCATGTACCCTTAAGAACGTTTTGCTTATCATAAGAGACTGTTTTGGCCTGTCCTTTTCCTCAAAAGGATTGGGCTACCTTGCTGCACTTTTTTTACCATTTCCATTACTTGCTCGTTACAAATTATCTTGCTATCAAACTACTCGTTACTTATAATTTTAGTGCTTGCAGAGAATACCTTGCTGAAAACCACTTGTCATTTCCTTCTGCTCCTTGTTGGGTTTGACACTCTTGCTTATCAAAAGGACTACGATTGATTACCTATACTTGTGGGTCATCAAGGCTCTTTTCTGGCACCGTTCCCGGGGAGTGAAGCGTTCTTGGTAAGTGGAATCGGTAAGGAAAAACTAATACCACATACTGAAATTTATTGTCACTTGCTACTATGGAGAACAATCCTTTGAGGGGTTTGTACATGATATCTTCACCTCGACCGGAACCACAATTAGTTATCCCTCAACCTACTGAACCTAGTGAAAATATTGGTTATGAAATTCCTTCGGGTATGATAGAACAGCCGCTAGCTAATCTGTATGCAAGAGATGGAACTGAACATCATGATATGCACTTGGTATATGTGGATGAAATTTGTGGATTATTTAAGCTTGGAGGTTTGCCCGGAGATGAAGCTAAGAATAAGGTTTTCCCTTTATATTTGAAGGCAAAGGCATTGGCATGCTATAGGCTATGTGATGATATTGAATCTTGGAACTGGAATCGATTGAAATTGGAATTTCTCCAAAAAAATTATCCTTTGAATCTAGTTCATCGTGATCGGAATTATATATATAATTTTTGGCCTCGTGAAGGAGAAAGTATCGCTCTAGCTTGGGGTAGGCTTAAGTCAATGTTATATTCATGCCCCCAATCATGAGCTCGCAGCAAGAGAAATTATCATTCCAAATTTTTATGCTCGGGTTTCTCGTAATGATCAATCCATGCTCGATACTTCTTGTACTGGTTCTTTTATGAAGAATAGTACTAAATTCAGGTGGGATCTTTTAGAAAGGATTAAACACTGTCATGTATTAAGCTTGGGTTTGGTTGTGTTAAATCTTTTATGAATACCGATGCTTTTCAAAAATTTAGCACTTAATATGGACTTGACTCTGAGATAGTAGCCTCTTTTGTGAATCATTTGCTACTCATGTTGATCTCCCTAAAGAGAAGTGGTTTAAATATCACCCACCTATTAAAGAAGAAATTAAAGAACTAGTTGTGGTTAAAGAAGAGACTATTATTTACAATGTTGACCCATCTGTTCCGACTGCTTACATTGAAAACCCACCTCTCCCTGTTAGGATAAAGGAACATGATAAGGTCTCAACTATGGTCAATAAAAGTTATATTAGAGCACCTAAACCTGTTGAGCAAATCAAGGTAGAACCTAGTGTTGATATGGTTAAAGATCTCTTGGTAGAAAATATAGATGGGCATGTTATTTACTTCTGTGATGAAGCTACTAGAATTGCCAAACCAGATGAAAAAGATAAACATAGACCTATTGTGGGCATGCCTGTTGTCTCAGTTAAAATAGGAGATCATTGTTATCATGGCTTATGCGACTTAGGTGCCAGCGTGAGTGCTATTCCCTTTACCTTATATCAAGAAATTATGAATGATATAGCATCCACC
This sequence comes from Triticum dicoccoides, assembly GCF_002162155.2. NCBI lineage: Eukaryota > Viridiplantae > Streptophyta > Magnoliopsida > Poales > Poaceae > Triticum > Triticum dicoccoides. Next base: position 181,998,948 of record NC_041391.1, read on the forward strand.
GAAATAGAAGACATAGATGTTACTATTAAACTTGCTAATAGAGGCACCATCACACCACTTGGGATTGTTAGAGATGTTGAAGTCTTGTGTGGGAAAATAAAATATCCTACTGATTTTCTAGTTCTTGGTTCCCCACAAGATGAATTTTGTCCCATTATCTTTGGTAGACCTTTCTTGAACACCATTAATGCTAAAATAGATTGTGAGAAACAAATCATCGGTGTTAGTTTTGGTGGTGAATCTCATGAGTTTAATTTTCCAAGTTTGGTAGAAAACATCATAGGAAAGAATTGCCTAGTAAGGATGAAATAATTGGTCTTACTTCTATGTTGTGCCTCCTACTGATCCACTAGAAAAATATTTGGTAGACCATGAAAATGATATGCATATGCATGAAAGAAATGAATTAGATAAAATTTTCTTTGAACAACGACCTCTGCTTAAACACAATTTGCCTATTGAAACTCTAGGAGGTCCTCCTCCACCTAAAGGTGATCATGTGTTTGAATTGAAACAATTACCTGACACTTTGAAATATGCTTATCTTGATGAGAAAAAGATATATCCTGTTATTAGTAGTGCTAACCTTTCATAACATGAAGAAGAAAGATTATTAAAGGTTCTGAAGAAGCACCGAACTACTATTGGATATACTCTTGATGATCTTAAGGCATTAGTCCCACTCTCTGTCAGCATAAAATTAATATGGAACCATATGCTAAACCTGTTGTTGATCACCAACGACGGTTGAATCCCAAAATGAAAGAAGTGGTAAGAACTAAAATATTAAAGCTTCTGGAAGCAGGTATAATCTATCACATAGTTGATAGTAGATGGGTAAGTCATGTTCATTGTGTCCCTAAGAAAGGAGGTATTACCATTGTTCCTAATGATAAAAATGAACTTATTCCACAAAGAATTATTACTGGCTATAGGATGGTAATTGATTTCAAAAAATTAAATAAAGCAACTAGGAAAGATCATTACCCCTTGCCTTTTATTGATCAAATGTTAGAAAGGTTATCAAAGCACACACACTTTTGTTTCCTTGATGGATATTCTGTTTTTTCTCAAATACCTGTTTCACAACCCGATCAAGAGAAAACCACCTTTACTTGTCCTTTCAGAACATATACTTATAGACGTGTGCCTTTTGGTTTATGTAATGCACGTTCTACCTTTCAAAGATGTATGGCTGCAATATTCTCTAACTTTTGAGAAAATATTGTTGAGGTTTTCATGGATGATTTTCCGTTTACGGAACCTCTTTTGATGATTGCTTGAGCAACCTTGATCGAGTGTTGCAGAGATGTGAGCAAACTAATCTTGCCTTGAATTGGGAGAAGTGCCACTTTATGGAACCTCTTTTGATGATTGCTTGAGAAACCTTGTATTGATCAAATTTCTGAACAAGGTATTGAGGTGGATAAAGCTAAAGTTGATGCAATTGAGAAAATGCCATGTCCTAGAGATATCAAAGGTATTCGTAGTTTCCTCGGTCACGCTGGTTTCTATAGGAGATTTATTAAAGACTTCTCTAAAATTTCTAGGCCTCTTACAAATCTTTTACAAAAGGATGTTCCATTTGTTTTTGATGATGATTGTGTGGAAGCCTTTGAAACACTTAAGAAAGCTTGCCTTTTGAAATTATGTGTGATGCTAGTGATTATGCTGTTGGTGCTGTTTTAGGACAAAGAGTTGATAAGAAGTTAAATGTTATTCATTATGCTAGTAAAACTCTAGACAGTGCCCAAACATATTTTGCTACTACTGAAAAAGAATTTTTGGCAGTTGTGTTTGCTTGTGATAAATTCAGATCTTACATTGTTGATTCTAAAGTTACTGTTCACACTGATCATGCTGCTATTAAATATCTTATGGAAAATAAAGATGCTAAACCTAGACTCATTAGATGGGTTCTCTTGCTACAAGAATTTGATTTACACATCACTGATAGAAAAGGAGCTGAGAACCCCGTAGCTGACAACGTGTCTAGGTTAGAAAATATTCTTGATGACCCACAACCTATTAATGACAACTTTCCTGATGAACAACTAGCTGCAATAAATGTTTCTCATACGCTCCTTGGTATGCTGATTATGCTAATACATTTTTGCTAAATATATACGACCTAATTTCACATACCAACAAAAGAAAAAAAATTCTTCTATGACTTAAGACATTACTTTTGGGATGATTCGCATCTTTATAAAGAAGGAGTAGATGGTATTATTAGATGTTGTGTACCTAAGCATGAACAAGGAAAAATCTTACGGAAATGTCACTCTGAAGCTTATGGAGGGCATTGATACGTCTCCAACGTATCTATAATTTTTGATTGTTCCATGCTATTATATTACCCGTTTTGGATGTTTATGGGCTTTACTTTACACATTTATATCATTTTTGGGACTAACCTACTAACTGGAGGCCCAGCCCGTATTGCTGATTTTTTTGCCTATTTCAGTGTTTCAAAGAAAAGGAATATCAAACGGAGTCCAAACGGAATGAAACCTTCAGGAGCATGATTTTTGGAACGAACGTGATCAACAGGACTTGGAGTGCAAGTCAAGAAGCAGCCGAGGCGGTCAGGAGGGTGGAGGGCGCCCCCCCACTGGGCGCGCCCCCTATCTCGTGGGCCCCTCGGGCGGCCACCGACCTACTTCTTCCTCCTATATATACCCACATACCCCGAGAACATCAGAACAAGCCACGAAAAACTATTTCCACACTACAAAAAAATACACTTCCGTGATGATACGTGTTTGTCACAGTAGGTCGTGTTTTTTATCATGCATGTACATCCATGACAAATTTATGACAGAATCAAGATAGTCATACCTGTGCTGTCGTAGAAGTGTTCCATGACATTACCAAAATTATCATCACGGAAGTGTCCACTTCCATGACGATAAATCGCACGTCACAGAACTCCTTTCGTCAAGGGTGACCGACACGTGGCATCCACCGTAACGGAACGCCGTTAAGCTATCGGGTCGGGTTTTGGATCCGATAACCCGTTAACAGCCCCGACCAATGGGGATTTTCCACATGTAAAATCATCATTGGCTAGAGGAAACACGTGTCGGCTCACCGTTGGGGCAGATGTCATCCGCTCATTGGACCGAAGGCGCCTATGATACGGCGACACGTGGCACGGCCCAACAAAGGCCCATTCCTGTGAAAAGGCCGGCCCGTTTGACTTGGTCAAAAGGTGGCGGGTCGGCCCACGGAAAGCCTATTAACGTCTTGTTCGCATATAGCCCATTTACATCCCGCTAACCCAGGGCCCGTTACACCCTATCCGAATTAGGCCCAGTAGCGTCATCTGGGCCGTCCAATATGATTCACCCTGTTTTAACTTCCAGCCCGTGTGTGGCCCATGACTTCTTTCGGCCCATATGAGGACCTTTGTAACTCTTGGCGCATTAACGGCCCGTGGTGAACCTGGCCCGTAATGAACAGTGTATCACTTTATACCCATTAATGGCCCGTTATTCCATTGGGCCATTTCCAGCCCAAGTTATCTTTCGGCCTTCTCAGGGCCCATTGATTCTTGGGCTCATTTGCAGCATTCGGTTACATACGGCCCGTTACTGTCATTTTCTGCTTGTGGGCCAAATTCAGCCCATCGTTACAGTCGGCCCGTTTGCGGACCGTTAATACGTTGGGCCGTTTTCCTGTCAAAAAAAACCCGTTGGGCTGTTTTCATAGAGTTATCAAATACGGCCTATTAACGGCCCGTTATGGTCCACGAGTAGTACGGCCCATGATTGGCGAAATGATGATACGCCCCGTAGAAGGCCCATGGATCCTACAGCCCGTATGAGGCCCATGGATAGTACGGCCCGTAGAAGGCCCATGGACCCTATGGCCCGTAGAAGGCCCATCGATCCCTAAGGCCCGTATAGAAGGCCAATGGATCCTACGGCCCGTATAGAAGGCCAATGGTCCTACGGCTGAACGAAGGCCCATGGATCATACGGCCTGCAGGAGGCCCATGGTTACAACAGTTAGTGTGTTGCCATGATTATTTTGCCCTAGTTACCAAAATAGGCTATTGTGGCCACTAGAAAAACACAGAAAAAGAACTGCAGTGACTACAAGCAAACAACTAAACAAGACAATAAGGAAATAAATAAGCAAGCAATTACGGCTAGCCTATTACCGATATTACACATATTACATCCACTGGGCATCAAAGTTCGCCACTAGTGCAAATATAGGGAACAAAGCAGCATATTACATACACTTGGCCGTCAAAATTGGCCACCAGTGCAAATAAACGCGATAGCAAAACAAGAACATAACTGAAACAACTTCAGAAGAGCTCAAGAAATGTTATCCTGGGTATCCACCATACTGGCAATAAGCTTACCAAGATGATTAGCTTTGTCCTGTTTGGCGCTAAAATCCTCCAACGCTTGCTGTTGCACCGGAAAGTATGCATCTGAATGCTCCAGGGACTTCCGCAGTCCTTCCACTTCTTGTCGCAGCACAACTAATCAATGTCTTTCAGCTTGTAGTTGAGACTCAAGAAACCGAACTGATTCAGACAGTGAGTTTGAATAGCTTGTGCAAGCGGTAGTGGCCAGTAACTCGAACACTAAACCAAGACAGGACTTTGGGGTTGTCTCGCTGTCTTCAAGATAGTCATCCTTAGCTATTTTATCAGCTTTGTTGGAGACCAACAAGGATGTCTCACTATCATGAACCTTATCTGCATTACTTCCTTTACCATTGCTTAATAAGGCACTCTTCCCCAATATTATTTTAGCATTCTAAAAGAAGAAACAAGAAGACACATAACAAGTTTAGCATGTACTAGTATATGAAACTCATTTCGGTGAACCGCTTCATTAGTAAGGTGGACAGGATTAAACTACCAAGTCTTCTATTGCCAAGTACTAGTACATAATAAAAGCATCAAACAAACATATATCTATGTCCTATGGTCACTGCATTGTCTTGCCAAATCAAAATAGAGACATGGTTCAAATCATATCAGTTCAAGACAAAGCAGCAGTGAAAGAATACAAAGCATGGGAAACTACACAGCACAACAAGATTTTAGATGGGTACCACAGGTATACATGTACAACAACACTATTGGCTCTATTGTGATGCTAATAATGTGCATGATATGAAAGTCAACCGTATACACAATTGAAATTGAAATCAAAAGAGCTATTGATAAGAGAAAACCTGTTAAAGAAACATGCGTGAACATACATGTCGTGCCATTGGAGTTTCGATTGGATCATTCAATTTAAAAATAAGTTTGTATGAGTAAATACAATGATACAAGAGCAAATCAATCATAGTTAAAAAATGCGCGCCTAAGCGAGCGCTTAAGCGCGCCTAGGCTCTAGGCGTTGGCAAAACGCATTGCGCATAACTACGCTTAATCTATGCATAACTGCGCATAAGCATGCACTTTGGTCAGTAAAGTGCAAGGCGGTGGCAAAACGCACAATTAACGCCTAGCACTTTTTTGAACTATGATAACAATGGAATCTTAAATTAGAACAATTGTTCTTCAGGTTTAGGCACTTGTTCTACATGAACAGAGTACAGTAAGATGCAAGAATATAATACTTAAAAATAGAAAATGAGCTCATAGACCTTACCACATTCTTGGTTCGGGACCAGTACAGAACAAGGCGTTCCCAGTCATCGTCCAGTAAATGTGTCTCAGGAGAACGTAAGGGAATTTGTTGAGTTTCTTTGCCGGTGAAGTACGTTTTCTTCAGGTAATTCCGATACTGCCACCAAGCATTCTTGAAGATAGCAGGGGTATTAGCACAGGTTACCTCATCCTAAGTTTCCAAATCGGTTCTTCTCTATAGAGAAAAATGGGAAAATTTGCTGTATTATAACCATCATGGAGGTAGGATGTATGGGACAAAGCAAAGTAATTGCCATGAATAACATTACTTACACATAACTCCTGGACAAACACCTGCAACTGGCATTTTCCTTCATCTTAAGTATAATATTTCCAAGATGGGAAGATACGCACATACAATTTAACAACATCAAATGCGATAGATGCTAAACTACGACTGGCTGATTGTGCTTCCTCCACGGGCATAGGCATACTAACTGGTGGAGCTGGGGTTTGCCATGATAGTACTGGCCCTTTGGGCACTAGAGTTGCCTTACTAACTTCTCTTGTTTGGGAGCTCTGTGGTGGAGATGGTGATGTGTCAACAGGAACTGGGTTACTATCGACTGGGGTTGGGGTTAGATTGGGTGAAGCTGGTTCTCTGTCCATCGCAGTAGGGGTACAATCTGCGAGAGTATGGGTTATGTGTGGTAGGGCTGGTTCTTGTGCATGTACAACCGGCGTGCTATCTCCACCAATAGGTAGCACTGTTTTATTTGAAGACCGTGTTTTTATTCCGCTAGATACTGACATCACCCGGTCCAATTCAAATGGCTGATAAACAGGAAACATAGTTGAATGTACAGACATTGTATGAGAGATAGATGCAATAGATAGTGTGAAAAAAGAGGGCATGAAATAGTTGACATGTATATTGTTTAACTAAAACGGATAGCATGACATAATTTCACATATATGATGTCTATCTGAAATGGATAGCATAGCATAACATAATTCAAAGATATGATGAATAACAAAACAGGATCGCATGACATAATTCACCTACATGTTATCTAAGTAATCAGGATCGCATCATTTAATTCACATATGTGATTTATATGCTAAACAGAGGGCATTCGATATGATGTCTGAACTAAGAACATGGTGTTGAATATTGTGTATATGATGTCTAAACTATGCAATGCAAGACAACGTATGCATGATATGAGAAGTATAACCGTGCCAAGTTAGAGCATACACCTCAGTAGGGGAATAGGACTGGTCATCTGTCTCTGAATCCATCTCTGAGGAGCTATCGGGACCCAACAAGAGATCTGCTTCGACAGGTAGCACTGTCTGCTCTGAAGGCCTTGTTTTCACTCAAGATTTTTCCATCTCCCACCCAAACGGATGATTCACAGGAAGAGTAGTTTAATGTACAAACATTGTCGACAAATGGAAATGTAATGAAGAAAAGGATGGGCAAGATATCATTCAAATATATGATGCCTGGTTAAACAGGATGGCATTGCACATTTCACATATATTATGGCTGGTTAAAAGACATGAGACTGCATAATTCCCATATATGATATAGAAACTAAACAGGTGGCATTACAGAACATGTCTAAACTAAGCAGATGACATATATGATGTCAAAAGTAGGCACTGCAAGGCAACATATGCATGATATGACTAACATCATCTTGCCAAGGTAGAGCAAACACCTTGGGGGGTAAATAGGAGTGGTCAGCGGCGTCTGAATCCGCCTCAGAACAGATATCTTCCTCTGGATTACAATCTGGAGAGGGGTGGGGAGGGTTTGCCATTGAACCCACCATGGAGCGATGTCTGCATGAGATTGTATTGCCGCGCAAAACTCTTCTCGTTTTCTCTACATGTTCAGCATGACTGTGTACAATATCTGACATGCATACGAAAAAATATGGTGAGATTATGTAAGGAGAGCATGCAGAAATTTAGAGTCATGGTAACAACCAGTGGATGAATCCAAAAATAATGATAACAGGCTGATGATTGCTTTAAATTAATAAAAAGACAGATGATGACTGCTTTACTATTTGTTTCCCACCCAAGATGAACAACATAGGCATACCCTAGGTGAACCAGATATTAGACAGACATACTATTCATTGCTGCCTCGATATGCGCCCCACAACTAATTTATAACTCAAGTTTGAACATGAATTTGGACCTGAGTTGGGAGTCCAAGAGCTGAACATGACGATAAAGTAGCAGGTAAGTTTAAGCAATGCATAACATAAGCAGAAACAAAAGAGTGTGACCTCTCTTGTGGACCCGTGTACTCCTCAGGTTCATCTGCTGAGTCGATGATGGTGATGCTGTTGGGGTGCATGCCGGCGGCAGGGAAGGAGATCTAAGGCGGAAAAAGACGGTCAGGAGTCGTGATGTCTGGTTTGGCGGATGCTTCTGTCGATGGAGCAGCTCAGGTGAGGTGGACGACGTCGCAGCAGGAGCAGGACAAATCACACAAAGTTCCCTTCGACATGTACCTGTAACTGAAGTAATTCTGTAAGGGCTCATTTGCCTTGCATGATTCTCAAAACCCAGGGATAGGAAAAACACCGGAATAGGGTAGGAAAATGCAAATGGTAAAAAGAGCATTTGTGAACACATGATTTCTATCAACTTGGGTGTTTGGTTTACAGAATTGGAAGAGCAGAGGAATGCAAAGAAACATGGCCAAAATAAAGAGAAACCATATGAAAGCGTGTACAGTTAGAATGTTATTCTGGCACTAATGCACTTGGTCTTGTTTTCATGCATAGGATTTTGAAAAGTAGGTCCAGGTGGATGTTTTGCTTCATTCCTTTCAACAAAATGCATGAATAATTGAATAGTAGAGTGCCATTGGAAAATTCCCTATTGATATGTTTTTCCGTTGAACCAAAATAACCCTAATGGATCGACGTGAATGTATAGTAATAAGTGAAGCAACAAGTGTACAACCTCTTTGCCGTAGCCGTGTCGACCTCAGCATCATTGGGTTGGTCGCTGAAGCAGTTGAGGCAGAGGTGGTTGTCGGAGGTGTGGAGGAAGATCTGAGGAATCTGTAGACGGCGTTTAGGGCACTGCTCTGTTGTGATGGATCGTTCTGTCGTTGGAGCAGCTCCAGTGAGCTGTAAGATGTCAAGGCTGAAGCAGCACAAGACAGACATCGTCAATCTCAAGTGGAATTCTAATAGCATCTCCAATAGATGATGAAAAATGGATGTAAAATTAACATCACCAAAAACCACCTGACTACAACAGATGAGGTAAAAACTGTTGACTCTGAACTTAACTGTTGAAACTGAAATTAGCTGTGGAATCTGAATGCTATTGTCGAAACTGAACGCAATGGTAGCGGAGAGACACTTGACATGTAGTTTAGGGAGGGCCTGCAGTTCATCTTCAACCTGCACACCCCTGAGCCGCCTGCCACCACCGGCCGAACCGCCGGCCCCAGCGCCGCCTCGCCGCCCCGAAACAACTCGCCACCGTTGCCCCGGCCAGCACTCTAGGCCCCCGCCCCCACCCTGAACCCTAAGATAGATAGTGGGGTACCTCTCCGGCGAGCCCCCGTCCCCGCTGCGGGTGGTTCTTCCTTAACTCCAGCGAGCCCCCC
>NC_041391.1:182008668-182011456 GCF_002162155.2 Triticum dicoccoides
GACTGACCCAAAAGTCGATTCAGTCGACTGAAGTGTGGCTTAATCGGAGCAGAGCAGCAACACGAGCAAGGGGGAGAGCAGCAGCAACAGCTGGGTGAGCGAGCGATCGAGCGAGAGCCGGAGTAGCAGTAGCAGCACGAGCGAGCGAGCGAGAGCCGGAGCAGCAGCAGCAGATCCGGCTGGTATGGCCACCGCCGCCGAAGGGGCCTCGCACTAGGGGAGAGCCTCCATGGAGATGTCGCCCGCGGCGCCGGCTTCAAGGTAGCAGCTCCATGGCGGTGCGGGATGGAGCACCGTCGGTGCCGGGAGGTCGAGTTAAGGAGAAGGTGCGATGCGATGAGTGTACAACCTCTTTGGTGGCACCGAGTAGGCCTCGGCTTCGTCCGAGGAGTCGGTGAGGATGCTGCGGTTCCGGTGGAGCAGGTTAAGGCAGTGCTGTGGGGATGGAGCAGCCGCGATAGACGAGGCAATCATCGGAGCAGCTCCTTGAAGGTGGAGGACGGGGCGGCTGAACCGGCGGGACAGCAAGATGGACGACGGATCCTCATCCGGGGAGGTGGACGAGGGACATCGAGCTGTTGTGGTGGAAGACGTCGTCGTGGAAGAGGCTCCGGCTGGGCAGCAGTGAAGTGGCGGACGGAGGAGGGTGGGGTTTCGCGGCTGGAGCGGAGAGGTTATGGCGGCCTGGGATTTCGAATGGCGAAAAGGGGGCGATGGGAGGGGGTGAAGCATGACTTAGGGACGCGCTTGTCCAAAATGTAGGGTGTGTTACAAAAGTACCCCCCACCGATTTGAACTAGCGGCCCTTTCGGCTCAGGGTTAGAAGCAGGATTTCGTGTGTCGGGATTTGGCAGCTGGAGGGAGTTTTCGCGCGCGTTGTAATTTCGGGATAGCAAGGCGCGGGTTGTGACGGCACCAGTTTTGGGAGCACGATTTCTGAATTTCCAGGATATAACAAGACGCGGGTTGAATTTTAGGGACAAGCTTAATGTGTAGTAATATTGTACTTGTACGTACCAAATCAATTCGCACTTCCCTCAACCAAAAAGAAAACGAAAAAAATAAAACTATTCACACCACACAAAGAGAGAGTCTTGCCCTGTTTTACTATACAAATTCTATTCAAAGCTACTCCCTCCTTCCATCTATATAGGGCCTAATGCGTTTTTTGATGCTAACTTTGACCAAATATTAGTGCAATGATATATGACATGCAACTTACACAAAGCACACCGTTAACTTCGTCTGTGAAAGGTTCTTTCAATGATATAATTTTCACATTGTGCATGTCATGTACTATTAATCTTGTCAATAGTCAAAGGCAGTCTTAAAAATCTCATTACGCCCTAGATAGATGGAAGGAGGGAGTATGAATCCATGTTATGTCCGATTAATTTTTTTTGTTTTGCTGTATAATGCATGTAACCTACTCATACCAACATTTTAGTGCATTCCAAATGTCTATACTACCGCTGCAATTCGAACTAAATTTGAATTTGTTTCTCTATTTCAATAAGAATCTACAATCATGATTGTTGCCAACTTCAACCATCATTCGTGTATTACCTTAATAACACACCACATGATTACTATAGAGATAGATATGAACTATGTGTACTACATGAACTCGAATTCTATTTTTTGAATACACTTGACGTTGATTCCAAATAATAGTACATTTGATGTACTAACTATATATTCATAATCTAAACCATGTTCCATATGTACACCGTGTTTATCACACAAAGTATAGTGCCTCGCCCCTATATTATGACAAGTATTTAGACCTGAGTTGCAAAAGCCACACATTAGCCCAAATTATAATCAATGTTGTACATTATGATATCTTCTTCAAGTATCCGTATCCACCTTTTTATAATGAATTATGATCTTTGTTCGTCTTTTACACCTTCACGATCCTCTTCTATTTGTAGCTAGCTAGCGCTAACTTTCTATCGTGCATGCACATGCCTGCCCCCCTCACACACCCTTAGCGTCCCCTCCATCGCGCATGTTCATTATTTCTCTTTAGGTCGTCCACCAGCGGTGTGTGTAGGCCCCCAGCTCCTTCTTTCTGGCACACACCGGTCGATATACCTCTCTAGCCAAGTGTGCCTACAACAAACACATATATACTTCCCCTCTTCTCTTCTCACCGTCCATGCCCCCATATGTCCAATACGATTCCACGCAGGTGCACACTCCCGCCCCTCTTTTCATTAGTCACATGCTCGCACACTCCTCCCCCCTCAACATGGTAGGCCTCTCGCACCACCTCCTAGCCACACTCTCTCCCCCTGTCTGCCTCTCCAGACCTTATTTGATTCTAACACATGCAGGCGTGTATATGAACTGATCTCCCTACATATAGCCAGGTCGACTATAATTCGTTTTCACCAAGCACCAATACACTTACCTCGCTAGTTATGTCTCTCCTTTTCTCGGACACACGATGGTTGATCTTCCTATGTAGTTACGCATGCTTACCACAACCATATCTTCTCCCCTCATCATCCTTGAATACCTCCCGACCCGTCTCTCACACGCACGTGCATAGACAGACAGACATCCCCCGCCCTCTCTTATTGATATTGCACTCATACCCTCCGTTTGTCTAGCAGGCCTCTCCCACCATTTGTGAGACGCCACTCCACCACCAACCCTCCGACGCTCTACCTTTGTCTTTTTCCCAACCTTATTCCTCTGCTACACATATCCATGGATGTCAATCGATCTCCCTCAATACATAGCTAGGTCTCTCTCCTTCCCCAGACATATACTAGTCGAC
>NC_041391.1:182011922-182037386 GCF_002162155.2 Triticum dicoccoides
AGGTATCCATGCCACGGAGAAGAACTGCACCTCTGCACTCTCAAATTCCAGTAGGCCAGCTGCCATGTATCTTTGACGTGGCAAACACAAATTCGATGGCACTCTTTATCGATCGCGCAGCCACACACTTCATCCATGTTTTCAATTCTATCGATATCTCACGTCCATGACTCCGTTTCACACACATTGCATATGTTACGTTTTTCTGATTGAGATATCATCAACACATTGCCTCTGTTTCGCACAAACCATCTCTCTCACACCCACCCACGTACGTACCTGCACCTAAAGAAGAAGTGCACGCAGGACGCACGTACTCACATCTTGTTCCCGGCCACACCCGTGCGGGTACACGGTGGAGTTCGTTTCTGTACAAAAAGGCAGCCCACGTGATAATTTGACGCGTGTAGCGGTTGTTTACTCGAAGGAGGGTCGGGTACCACGCCTAGAATATAAAACGATTGCCATGCGGAAAATGGAAAAATGGGTTTGTCTCTCGTGAGTCTCGTCACACAATCTCACACAAGGCCGCCGTGGCCTCTCTCTCTCAGCGTTGGTCAGTGATCCAGCCGCATCCCGTCCGCCAGCGGAAAGGGAGGATGTGCATCGTCTCTTCGTTCGACGACATTGAGGCAGCTCGTCCCGATCTGCGGTACCCGCCGTTCTATCTGACCAAGCTCCGGTGCGGTAGGGCCTTCGCCACTTGCTCGCTGCCGCAGTATGGGCAGATCCCGGCCGCCGGCGCCCTCCTAGTAACATCCCGATGACCCTCAGGTATAGCTTCCTCCGGCTTTGTTCCACTACCCATCTTCCCATGTTGTTGCATGTGGATCTTCTTTAGTTGTTTGCTTAAATCGTATCTCGGCTGGCGTACTTTCCATCTTGCAATCTCGTCCTCAAACCATTTTTGATAAACCACCATGTGCTATCATTCCCTTTTTACATGGAACATGCTTCTTTTTTGTTGGCGTATGTGTCTTCAACTCGTGTTATTGGGCAGTAATTGTTTCCTTTCGACCTCCTTTTGCAAACAGGGCTATCCATTTTCACTCCATTGCTATTGCGACCTTTTGGTGAACTGCACAAATCACTTTTCTGAAGAGTGTTTTGCGCAGTTCCGCCAAAATGTCACACGAGCAACGTTTTTACATTTCTGTGGGACTGCGGAAAGGGAGATTGGTTTTGCTATCCTCCTCATCCAACTCCGTGCCTAATCTTCTCCGACAAGAAGTTAGTCCTAAAGAGAGATCGTAGAGGTGATCGGCTTCTATTTATGTGTGTTATGTTTCATCATCTAGTTCCACTATTATTGTAATCACACTGACTGGATATCTTTGCAAACAGGGATGGTCCGCCCGATTTTAGTGGAGCTGCACAAAATGATCGGATTGTGGTGTTCTTCATACACCTCTTTGTTGGCTACAGAGCTAGGTGAAACTAGCTGCCAAGAAATGAACACTGTGCCAAGGAAATGGAGCCATGCCTACGAACAACATCGATCAATTATATTTTTTTCTTTATTTGTACACCTTCTCACAACTTTGTCTTCAGTTGTGATGTGAATATTGCCGCTGATCTGCGAACCATTGAGATGCATTAGCCATGGTAGTTTCATTTGTATTTGATGGAATGTTGTAACGAGATAATCTCGAGGCAAGACACATGAATCCTAAGTTGAAACCTTTTTTTTCCTGAGGGAACTAGAGTTGAAACCTTCATAGCATCATAGTACAATTTCATCAAAATTATGCGTACATATAAAAAATCCTGAAGGATTGATAGCAATGCCAGAAACAATTCAACTTTGTTTCGCCGACATGTTGGAGATCCTTCATCCGGCTCCACCTGCCATGCAGCAATATTGAGTGCACAGCACAACTTCAGGGAAAGATTCACCCAGGTCGTTGCACCGCAGTAGTAATGACTAGTGAGCAGTCAAATCACAGAGCCCCACCTTTGCCACAGTAAGTTGCTCGGACGAAGCAACCATCATTTCTCTGTTCCTTGAATCCGCTGGTACTCCCATATTCCCACAGTAAAGTTGCTTGGGCGAATCAACCATCACTATATCCGCTCACGTGTGATGACCACAGGAGCTATTCATTCAGATTGCATGTTAAAAAAATAAAGGTCAATAACTAATGCGGCAAACTTTAAAAAAATACTAATGCGGCACTTCGGGCCAACGTGGCTAGATCACTTTTCGCACAAGAAATTACACACCATGTTTCGTTGACATGTGCTCCCGTTCCAACATATCAGTGAGACGACAGCGAGTAGTAGGAGTATTTCCAAACCGACGTGTAGGCCGGGGCGCCCCTTCGTGAACCGTGGCAAACTGGCAACCGTCCACCGACGCTTTGCCTTTCCCTCTCAATTTGGAACTTCTATCCCACGCTCTTCCTCTCCCTCCTCCATTTTCCTTCAGCCCTTCATGCTTTCTTCTGCCATTGTTCGATCGTCTTCTCCATGGAGGGAACAGGACGGAAACGACGCCGTTATTCTTGCCCCGATCTGAAAGATGACGTGGTGGAGGTACTCATTGATCAGTGCGACGTCATCACCTTGGCTAGCATGGCAGGTTCGTTCAAGCCCATTCTTGACTCAACTAATAACATCATTACAAGGAACCCAAGAGTCAAGGAACGGTTTGATCTCCCCTATCTTCTTCGCCGTGACCCTGATGACCGGCGCCGTCACAACGGAGGCCTCGCCCTGTGCAAGTTGATGCCGCTTGATAATGATACGTATGATGTTAAGATGCCATCGCTTGAGGGCAAGGCCCGGGCAGGCGCAAATGGAGATTGGGTTGTTTACATTGGGTCCAACTGCGAGTGGGAACTTGTGAATGTGTACACTCGTGACCGGGTTCCACTTCCAAAAATCTCAGCAGACTGCCCAGAGGTTGAGCACACCGGTATTGTACGCACATTCAAATACAATCATGGCGATTGTCTTCTACGGAAGATAGCAATTTCTTGAGTTCCCACCCGCTCTTGGAATTACAGTAACTATGAAGTTGTTGCTATCTTCGACAAGCTTGTTGCCGTCGTTGCTGGTTTGACTCGATGGACATTGCTCAAAAATCAGTTTCTGTACACGGATGAGTACTGTGATGCAATTGAATACGAGGGCCTCTTGTGTTTGCTGCCACCACTCGTGGCACTGTTTTTGCATGGAATCGTTAGGATTTCGGTACGTTTGTCTTCCATCGTAATTATAATTGTTTCATCCACATGCATGCGGGTTAGCAAGTTTCCCTTTACTAATTAACCTTCTTCTTGTGTTTCCAAGGTCCTGCGAAAATTCCACCACCTATACTTGAAAATTTTTATAACCAAGGGGGAGATGACGATGGTGATGATCACGAGCATGAGGACGAGCAGCGCCCATATACTCAATGGTGCCTGGCAACTAATTCCAATGAAACGTGCATTGCAATAGGTTATCGGATGAGGCCAATCATCAACAATAGTAGTACACTATTTGTACTAGCTTCACATGCTTCGCGCATCGTGCGGTTGTTTTTACTGTAGCCATATTGTACTACGTAACGAGCACCTCGAATCCTCAATACTAGTAGTACTGTATAGTACTCCCTCCGTCCGGGTTTATTGGACCCTTGGGCGGAGGGAGCGTGTCCCCTCTTATTAGGCCCCTTCATCAATATATGGTTGGTCTTCTGAAGCGTAGTAAATTTTAAGCCGCTTTCATGCACAAGCTCCTATACATTGAGCGATTAGTACTCCTGGCACAACGCCCAGGACTAGTCAGCCAATGCATGCACTTCTAGTCCTCCTTCTATTGGCGCATGCATGGACCATGTGGCATCCAAGGCCGGGAGAAAGTAGCAGCAGCGCTATGCGCATGAGCTGGCGCCGGTTTCCGAAGCATCAAGAAATTAAACGGATGCATTTGCAGGGAATTAATCATCTTGCCTTGGTACCTGTGATTTGGTCGGGGGGGGGGGGCTAATAAACCCGGACGGAGGTAGTAGTAAGTAGTAGGAGTAGTAGGGTGGCATGGGCCAGAACAAGCATTCACGTCCAGGAGTACGGCACACGCCACCAGCACGACTTCCATCTGACACCATATTTCTTGGAGTCCGTGCTAGAGCAATCTCTTCAACCTCATCATTTCTCTAACTCAGCCATCGCGCGGCGGGCGAGGTGGGGGTTTGCAGATAGTCGGTTTCCTCAACTGCGGTCCCACTTGTAAGGCCAACTCCAACGCTCTATCAATATATGGATGTACTCTTCTTCCCAATACAAAAACTTGCATCCATTCTACTCCCTCCGTTCTACTACCTCCGTCCTGGTTTATAGGTCCCCTTTGTAGTTTGTCAAATTTTGACTAAAGATTTAACTAACAAAATGTTAATGCATGTCAAGAAAAATTATCTCATTGGATTCGTATTTGAACATAGTTTTCAAAAATATAATGTTTGGTGACATGCGTAAACATTTTGTTAGTTTAATCTATGGTCAAAATTTGGCACAAAATATAACGGGGACCAATAAACCCGGACGGAGGTAGTATTTGTCAATATATATATATATGTATCTAGACATGGTTTAGTATATAGGCACATCCATTTTTCGACAAATGGAAGTCAAGTATTTTGGAACGGAGGGAGTACACAATAAATTTTTTAAATTAGCACAAGTAGTCTAATCCGAGAGCACAAACGAAGATTTGGTTGGGTTCTTCCTCCTTTTGCCGACACGTGGGACATCCAGCATCCAGGTCGTGTCATGAAAGGAAATAGAGTGGTAGTTGATAAGTTGAAGCCACGAGATGTGCATCTTGGGTTAAACTGTAAATAGAATCTTACTACTCTTGAGTAACTCCAAAAGCGGCCACCGAAGATCTTTCTTGGATTTGTTTTTCATCACCAGCACGTCGAGGGGAAAGATGTGCAGGTTCAGTGGGTCCGCTTGCGTTTTCACTGATATGTGGGACCGCATGTGAGAAAATAGACGATGGGCTCCGCGCGTCCGCTGGCTGGCTGAGAAGAGAGATAGAGAAGTGTTGAGCACGGACTGCAGGAAATTTGTTCTATGTAACCAGTACCTTGATATTCGCGTGTGGTTGTTTCTAGAATAAAAAAAGGAGGTACCTCTATTTATGTTACTCCCACTACGCCTAGCCTAATGTTAGTAGGTGACCTTGCGCTTGGCTCTTTGCCTCTTCCGGAAGTCAATGGTTCTACAGTAGTGCTTCTGGCAATCTGACACCAAATGAACTGCTGTGTGACCACCGCTTGTAAGCAAAAGTTTCTCCTCGAGCTGCAAGCCCCCGCGCACGCGTTGGCAAGGGAGAAGGCATAATCAAGCTTCTCGTTGTTCTGCGAGTTGACGGGACACATCAAAGTTATTTACTAGTAGTATGTACTCTCTCCAAAAAAGGGCTGATCATGTCATTGCTACCATCCCGTGCTCCATCGTTGAGTACGTGCACTATTCACATGCCATTCACGTGCCATGGAGGAGAAAAATATTGCGTAGGTGCCATCGAAGTGCATGAATCACTTACGGAAAAGGGTTTCCCCCCGCTTTCCCCCCTGCACGACTCACTTACGCACTGCTTATCTGATTATCTCCATTTTCTTGCATGACACGTGCACCTTGATGCTAGATGTCTCGCGTGTTGGGAAAAGGATGAACAAAGCTCACGTAAAAGAAAAGAGTTGAAGAGCATAGATTCCCGACGACCGAGGAGGAGCAAGGAACCTCGTGGTGGAGCGTCTGCAAGGAACCTTGCGCGTTTTCCCCTGTTTTTTGCCGCCTGCCCACCTATAAACAACTAAAAGAACATGAACTTTTCGCTAACCACTAGAAACGGTACATCAGGATGCTAAGTTGAAGATGTTTTATACTCCCTCCATTCCCAAATATAAGTCTTTTTAGATATTTCAATAAGGGACTACATACGAAACAAAATGAGTGAATCTACACTCTAAAATATGTACACAAGCGAACGCACTAACTCCATCCGATCCAACTCATGCACATACGCGCGCAGCATGGAGCACACAACGCATGTACACAAGACGTGCATGCACACACGCTCGGCCGCAGAATGCACGTGAATAACACATGCATGTGCACACACTCGGCTGCATGGAGGCGTGCACCATCCGCGGCGACGTCCGGTTCGTCGTGCTACGGCGAAGCTCGCACGCAACGGTGCATACGCATCTCTTGCAGCACCTCTTTGCCATCGTTGCTCAACTACTAGTCGGAGACGAAGACGACCGCAGCCTCAACCTTAGAGCTAGCACCGATGAAAAAACACGCACGCTGCACGCACACGAGCACATACGGAGTGCCCACGACGTGGTGGTGGTGCGTCCCCAGTCGCCTCTACTCTGTGCATGTTGTCTATCAAGGCGGCTACATGCTAATGATGATGTGGGTGAGATCTTCTAGGACTCAGATGATGTCGAGGAAAATTATGAGACACAAGGTGACGCACACCGTCAAGGTCCACGGTCAAGGGGGTGCTAGCAAGTGCTTAGATGTGCTTAGAGCAAGTACAGTAGGGCTGAGTCAGCGGGCTATAAGGAATACTCCCTCCTTTCCGGTTTATAAGGCTTATCTCAACTTTTTTGTTTTTCCAATTTAGAGAGCTCATCTCCATCTCATTTTTAGTTTCCAATGCGTATTAAATCTTTGCATGCAAGAATTAAAAAGGAACACACCAATGCATGTAATGTTTCTACTCATCTAGTGGCCAAGCATGCATGTACT
The DNA here is from genome assembly GCF_002162155.2 of Triticum dicoccoides. Taxonomy (NCBI): domain Eukaryota; kingdom Viridiplantae; phylum Streptophyta; class Magnoliopsida; order Poales; family Poaceae; genus Triticum; species Triticum dicoccoides. The sequence continues at coordinate 182,018,675 of NC_041391.1, forward strand.
GTAATTAATCCAAATTAATACATGAGTTTAATTGGGTAGTTTTGTAATGTACGAGATACATTCCTCCACTCACAAAATGCCTTGGTTGATGAGATTTGAGATTTTAGCCCTATAAACCGGAAGGGAGGGAGCAAACAGTAGTATATTTCTGCTTAGTTGGAGGAAAGAGAAGAGGAGAGAGAAGGTAAGCGGGCTCTTCATGAAGAGCCAGCTCTAGCACGTGCTCCTAGGCACTTTGTAGTACTACATTCGTCCGGGTTTATTGGTCCTCATTGTATTTCGTGCCAAATTTTGACCATAGATAAAACTAACAAAATGTTCACGCATGTCACCAAACATTATATTTTTGAAAAGTATGTTCAAATACGAATCCAATGAGATAATTTTTGTTGACATGCATTAACATTTAGTTAGTTAAATCTTTAGTCAAAATTTAGCACAAACTACAAAGGGGACCTATAAACCAGGACGGTGGTAGTACATGTTGACTATAAGATGGGCTGTAGGCTTATAGCCAGCAGCTGGCTATACTATTAATGCTCTTTAGATGAGGTGCTAAGTGCATTAAATGTCTTAGTAACTCAAGTGTTCAATGCATAGGTGCTTAGTTTATTGGTGCCACATCATATTTTATGCCTACGTGGCAGGCTTAGCAGCTATACATGGTGGAGCACTAGGAGAGGCCAAGGCTGGTCATAGTGGGGAGTAACTTATACTATAACATATTATTATGTTACTCTAAACATCTCTATAAACCGGAAAGGAGGGAGTAGTAACATACACTAGTGTCATATGCAGAGTATGGGATCACATGATATTTCCCCGTCCGGACCGATCCCAAGTTGGCTTCTCACCTTCTTGGCCCAACAAAAACCCCTCCCCCCTCCCGCGCGCGCTTCTCGCCCGGCGCCAGCTGAGCCCGCCGCTCCACATTGATGGAAAGTCAGGGCGACACGACCTCTCACTGCTTCCGCCGTTGAAGCGGCGCGCCGACCGAGGGCACCGCCCGCTGCACGCCCGACATTTCAGACTACACAGTGGATAGTAACTTTTAGAGCAAGTACTACTATAATTAGATGACATAAGCAGGCTATAAGGATTTAAATATAGTATTTGTGCTTAGTTGAAGGAGAGAGAAGAGAAGAAAGAAGAGAAGTGGATTGTAAACGTGTAGCCGGTTGTACTCCAACATACTCTACTTTGTGAGACAAAAGGTGGGGCCATTATTAATGATATTGTATTTATACTAAAGGGACTAACAGACGCCTTAATTACTCCGTTTTTTTAGACAAACCTTGGTGGGGCTATTATTGACTTTTTTAGAGCTATTATTGACTTGGACGTGGGGTTTGGGGGCCAAAGGCCTACTATTATACTCCGACCTGACATGTTCTACCCTAGCCGCTGCTGTATCATATGGTTTCGCACCGTTCCAGATCTTAGCGCCGCCACGCAATTCTTCTCCAGCCCTCCTTCCGGCATGCACCGCGAGAAGGGACAGCAGTCCTCCGAACCCCGCCTTTCGTGATCCTGTACGGGAGAGGGGCGATCAGGTTTTTGGGGAGCACACTCCTGTGACTGCCGCCAGCGACGACTTCCTCAATGACAACCTTCTTCCCCGACCTCGGTAACCTCTTCATCAACGACATGAGTGACAACATCAACCACATCGGTTCTGCTCCCGCTGTACAGTATGTGATTCTGTCCTCCTGGTTTAGTCCACATCATTACTTTGATGTTTGGAATTGTCGTGATGGTCTATTTACTGCTAATTCAGATTAAATCTCATACTAAATTTCGCATATATTCAACAATCCAATCCAAAAACCTGATCACAGGCAATTTACTCTGAGTTGTTTTGCTGCGCTTTTGAAGCCGCCTACTTTTAAGGGGGTGCAATATAAAAGGTGGCGCACAAAAGTAGTATATTGGTTTCAGATCATGTGCTGCTATGACGCCACTAAGGGTAAGCCTGAGGGCGATCTTAATCCTACACAGCAGGAAGCTTTTCAGAACATGGATACCCTCTTTAAAGCCGCCCTGCTGAGTGTTCTTGACGATTCCATTGTGGATTCGTATATGTTGTTTGATAGCGGCAAAGACATGTGGGTTGCACTCGAGGCCACGTTTGGGCCCTCGGGCGCTGGCAACAAGTTGTACGTCATGGAGCAATTCTGTGACTACAAGATGACTAATGAGCACTCTGTTGTTTAGCAGACTCATGAGATACAGTCACTCTCTAAGGAACTTGAGTACTTTAAATGTGTGTTTCCGGACAAATTTGTTGCTGGGACCATCATTGCCAAGCTTCCACCTTCGTGGAACGATTTTGCTACTTCTCTGAAAAACAAGAGACATGAGCTTTCTGTTTTGGATCTCATTAGCACTCTTGATTTTGAGGAGAAGGCGAGAGCAAAAGACACACGTGCTCGGGTATCCGAGGGAGCTTCTAGTGCCCACATGGTACACGAGAAGAACTTCGGGCCCAACCAGCCCAGAACAACAAGAAAAAATCTCAGGGGAAAGGCAAGTTTGATGCAAAGAACAAGCCGTCACATTCTACCAACTTCAAGAAGAATTCTCATAACGGGAAGGGATACAAACCTCAATTTTGGTAGCACCGCACAAAATTTATATGGCTGCATCTACCTGCTGTCAGCTAACCTCATGGTGCTCCAGGTATTCCTACATTCGTAACTAGGTACAATGACCACCGCAAGATGAAATTAGCTTATTCATACGTTGACTTGCTGAATGCAGTGCGGAACGACCCTGTCATGTCTGGAGGAGCAAACAAGCAGTGCAGCCGAAGGTGGAAATCAACCAAGGACTTATGAAATTATATGTAATCTTCCTCAGGCAGGTCAGTATCCCCTTCGTCCAGATGATCGTGTTTTGTCATGCCGAGCTATTGATATGTGCTACTATTTTGCAACACCGTTTAAGTATAGCTACTGTTTTCCTATCTTTTTAGATTCAGGACAATGAATAGGATATCAGGGGAACTGCACAATATGGACCCATGTTGGGTCATCTCTATTGCCTCATGTGTTTGCTGCAAATGTGTCAGCATCAATTGCAAGATGAGGCAGCTAGATAGCTGTGGAGTTGCCAACATGCTCAAAGTGCTCGCAACATTGAGAAGAAACAAGCATGCCCAGGAAAAATAATGGGTGCGCAGGGAGGCCCTTTGCTCAGAGAAGCATCGATCGATTTTCTTTATTTCCACACCTTCTCACAGTTTTGTATATTGGTTATAGTATGGTGAATCATTGAGATGCATAGACATGCTGAACTTTTGTTCTTCTGAATGTTAGTTTAATGTGAGTGTCTGCATCCAGTACCGCATCCTCTAATTTGGTGGATGCACACAGAGAATATAAATCTCCTTAATTTACTCCATAACCACCCTATTAAATAGGCCTAGTAACAAACCAGGCGCATGCAGTGGCCGGCGGGCACATGCATCCTGCATGCATGGCCAGTCATGTAGCAACGCAAAAGAAGAGAGCGGTTCTTGGGAAAAAGCGAGTAGTTAGTGCAGCGTGCCTTATAAACACGAACAGCTCGCTCTCCCGCTTCCGTCTCCCCACCCAATTCCCCCCGCTCCCCAATCTTCCTCACTCGTCCAGAAAACCCCGCTCACCTTCTTCCTCACTCGTACAGAAAACGCCTGCTCCTCTTCTTCCACTCCTACAGAAATCCCCAGCCCTCCTTCTTCCCCACTCGCACTGCCACTAGGCTCGTCTCTGGCTACTCTGCTCAAACCCGTGAGCTCGGCACGACGCCCACAAGGAAAATGGAGTCGGCTGGCCCCAGCGCCAAGAAGATGAGGCTCCCGCCAGCGGCGACGCTGGTTGTAGATCCCGCACCCGGTAGCACGGGGAGAAGCGGCGAGCCCCCCCCACCCGGATCTAAGGAACCGGTAGAATCTCCAGTGGACCGCATCAGCGATCTCCCAGACATCATCCATGAGGAGATCATCTCGCTTCTCCCCACCAAGGATTGCTTCCGCACACAAGTCCTCTCAACTCGGTGGCGCCCTCTATGGCGCACCGCGCCCCTCAATCTCGACTGTCGTCAGATATCTGTCCTTCCTGAATTTGATCTCATCAGAGCCATCGTCTCTTCTCACCAGCAGGGCCCCGTTCAATGCCTCTGCATCCCGACAAGCTACCTTCTGTCCATACTCGGCAAGGTGGACGCTTGGCTGACATCCCCTGAATTCGGAAAACTCTAGCAGTTTGAGTTCTACCATTACCACGAAAGTTTCATACCACGAACATACCAAGAATTCGTGCCCACACCACCGCTGTCCATCTCGCGGTTTTCCTCCTCTCTCCATACCGCCACCTTTGCCCGGTGCCATCTACCAGACGATCTGGTACAAATGCTTCGACTCCCACTGCTAATAAAACATTCGCTTGTGGTGGTTTATTTGTCGGAGGCCTCACTGCACAGCATCATCCACTCTAGTTGCCCTACGCTGGAGCGCTTGCTGATTGTTTTGGGAATAGAAATCGGTATCAGTTGTCTCCAAATAAAGTCGCCTCACCTTAAAAGCATTGGAATTTGTTTTGAAGGACAACAGCTCATCATCGAAGATGCCCCTTCACTTGAAAGGTTGCTCCTTCATAATTGTTATACACCTTTAGAAATAACGGTCATCTCTGCGCCCAAACTAGAGACCTTGGGTATAATTCGTGACCCATTTAATAATCACAAGGAGTTGGTGTTTGGCTCCTCACCTTTTCAGGTACCGTATATTATCATCTACACATTTGTAATCATATGCTGCTGAAAGTGCAACTATCCCTAGGTGGTTTTGGTAATTCATAACAACATATAGCTCATTGAGCTAATACTATTCCAAGACTATTATTTCAGGAAAGCTCAATGAATGGCATGGCATGGATGATGAAAGTGGATCCCTCAAAATACTAAGGACAAAGGATTGGCTCAAGCTCAAAAGCTCAAGACTCTTCATTTTACATTTTAGTGATCCAAGATCACATTGAGTCTATAGGAAAGCCAATACTATCAAGAAGGGATGAGGTGTTGCTTAATGAGCCTCTTGCTTCATGTGCTTAGTGATATGCTCCAAAACCCTCAACTACTTTCCCACATCCACAAATGACCAAAATCTAAAGGCAAAATCGGTCACATCGATTCTTTCTATCCGGCGCCACCGATTCCAAAAGTCATAGCCACTGCCACAAACCCTAAGCAAATCGGTCTTAGGGATCTCGGTCTCACCGAGATGGGGTTGCAATCTCTCTGTTTCCCTTTGTAATGTTTCGGTCTAACCGAAGTGAGTGATCGGTCCCACCGAGATAGCAATGTAAACTCTCTGTTTCCTTTTTGTAACATTTCGGTCTCACCGAAAAGAGCAAATCGGTCCCACCGAGTTTACCTGACCAACTCTCTGGAAAGCTTATTACCAAATCGGTCTCACCGAGTTTGTGTAATCGGTCTCACCGAGATTACGTTATGCCCTAACCCTAACCGAATCGTCCTCACCGAGATGCATGTCAGTCCCACCGAAAATCACTAACGGTCACTAGGTTTACTAAATCGGTCCGACCGAGTTTAACTATTCGATCCCACCGAGTTTGGTAAATTGTGTGTAACGATTAGATTTTGTGTGGAGGCTATATATACCCCTCCACCTCCTCTTCATTCGTGGAGAGAGCCATCAGACTAAACCTACACTTCCAACTTACTATTTCTGAGAGAGAACTACCTACTCATGTGTTGAGGCCAAGATATTCCATTCCTACCATATGAATCTTGATCTCTAGCCTTCCCCAAGTTGCTTTCCACTCAAACCCTCTTTCCACCAGATCCAAATCCTATGAGAGAGAGTTGAGTGTTGGGGAGACTATCATTTGAAGCACAAGAGCAAGGATTCATCATCAACGCACCATTTGTTACTTCTTGGAGAGTGGTGTCTCCTAGATTGGCTAGGTGTCACTTGGGAGCCTCCAACAAAGATTGTGGAGTTGAACCAAGGAGTTTGTAAGGGCAAGGAGATCGCCTACTTCGTGAAGATCTACCGCTAGTGAGGCAAGTCCTTCGTGGGCGACGACCATGGTGGGATAGACAAGGTTCCTACTTTGTGGACCCTTCGTGGGTGGAGCCCTCCGTGGACTCGCACATCCGTTATCCTTCGTGGGTTGAAGTCTCCATCAATGTGGATGTACGATAGCACCACCTATCGGAACCACACCAAAAACATCCGTGTCTCCAATTGCGTTTGAATCTTCCAAACCCTTCCCTTTACCTTATTGCAAGTTGCATGCTTTAATTTCCGCTGCCTATACACTCTTTGCATGCTTGCTTGAATTGTGTGATGATTGCTTGACTTGTCCTAAAATAGCTAAAATCTGCCAAACTCTAAAATTGGGAAAAAGTTAAGTTTTTATTGGTCAAGTAGTCTAATCACCCCCCCTCTAGACATACTTCAAGGTCCTACAAGTGGTATCAGAGCATTGGTCTCCATTTGCTTTGATTTCCATAGCTTTTGGTGGTCATAGCCTTGGTTTCACAACCTAGGACAGTATGGCGTCTAGCAAGGGAAATTATCACCGTAGAGGTCCTTACTTTGATGGTACTAATTTTGCTAGTTGGAAGCATAAGATGAAAATGCATATTCTCGGGCATAACCCCACCGTTTGGGCAATTATTTGTATTGGCTTGCAAGGTGAATTCTTTGATGGGAGAGAACCAAACCGTGAAGCAAATGCGGAAGAATTGAAGATGCTGCAATACAACGCTCAAGTATGTGACATCATCTTCAACGGGTTGTGCCCTAAAGAGTTCAACAAAATCAGCCGTCTTGAGAATGCAAAGGAAATTTGGGATACTTTGATTGATATGCATGAAGGTACCGAATCCATCAAGGAATCCAAGTTGGATGTGCTCCAAAGTCAGCTTGACAAGTTCAAAATGAAGGATGGTGAAGGTGTCGCTGAAATGTACTCTAGGCTTGCACTTATCAAAAATGAGATTGCCGGCTTAGGGAGTGAAGAGATGACCAATAAATTCATCATCAAGAAGATCCTAAGAGCATTGGATGGAAAGTATGATACCGTGTGCACATTGATCCAAATGATGCCAAACTACAAAAATCTCAAGCCAACGGAAGTCATTGGAAGGATTGTTGCTCATGAGATGTCACTCAAGGATAAGGAGGAACTTCACAACAAGTCAAGTGGTGCTTACAAAGCCTCAAGTGAAGCCCCCACATCATCAAGTGAGAAACCAACCCTCAATGAAGAATTGAGCTTAAGGGTGAAGAACTTCAACAAATTCTACAAGAGTAGAAGTAAAGAAAGAAGCTCCAAGTCAAGGTCTTATCATGACAAGAGATCTTCTAGTCGAGAGCGCAATTGCTACAATTGTGGGAAACCCGGACACTACTCCAATGAGTGTACGTCACCCTACAAAAGAAGAGAAGATTCTCCAAGAAGAAGGAGCAAAAGAGTAGAATCACCACCAAGAGAGAGGAGGAGTAGAGATGATCGTTATGAACGAAGACCCTCACGGAGAAGTAAGGATTCGGAAAGAAAGGACAAGTCATCAAGGAGCTACACAAAACGAAGACATCAAGCTCATGTTGGTGAATGGGTATCCGGCTCCGACTCCGACAATCACTCCGAGAGAAGCTATCACTCCGACTCCGAACATACTCAAGATGAAGGTGTTGCTGGTCTAGCACTTGTGTCAACCAACTCCTACGACATATTTGACTCACCAAATGAAGGTGTTGGAAGATGCTTCATGGCCAAAGGTCCAAAGGTAACACATCCCGAGTATGTTGATTTTAATAGTGATGAAGATGACTTGCTTGTGGATGATGATTTACTTGTTGACAACTCTAGTGATGAATACTATGATGAAACGTCAATTAATCATGCTAATCAAGCGAATGACAATGATAAGGAGAAAATTGAGCTTCTAACTAAAGAACTAAACACTCTTAAGTTGGCTCATGAAACTATCTTCGAAGATCATTGAGAACTTTTAAGGTCTCATGAGAAGTTACGCTTTGAAAAGCTCAATCTTGAGCAAGAGCATGAGTTCTTAAAGGCAATCAATGATGATCTCCGCAAGAAAAGTTCTTCTTACATTGCCAAGCGTTTACTCTTATCTACTTACATGCCTCAAGTCAAGTCTAGTAACAAGTACAAGAAAGATACTTCCTCTAGTAGTAACAATAATAATAATGTCAAATCCAATGTTGTTGCTTCTAGTAGTTCTCTTGATTCCACTAATGATTCTCTTAGCCAAGTTACACTTGAGCAAGAAAATAGTTTATTGAAGGGAATTATAGAGAAAGGTGTTTACAAGAGCCTTGCCGGGAGTAAGCAATTCGAGGAAATTGTACGCAAGCAAGGAAGGCACCGGAAGAATCAAGGTGTAGGTTTTGAACGAAAGTTCAATGCCAATGGAGTTGAGTGGGAAGAAGATCAATACCCCAAGACGAAGTTTGTTCCTCAACAAGAGAAGTATGATCCTACTTCTTTCAAGGGGACACAAGCTCAAGATGATCTTCCACCACAAGACCACAAGAACAAAGGCAAGGACAAGCTTCAAGAAGAGATTGATGCATTTGAAGAAGCACCTAAAGCCTCGTTCAGTTGGGTCCCCAAGACTACGTCAAGTTCTACTTCATCAAGTACAACTACAACTCCAAGGATTCCCATCAAGATGATGTGGATCCCGAAGAAGAAGAACTAGAGAGTTCTTGAGGGTGACTCCGCCAACATTCACATCTTGCACCAGTTCAAGGAGTCACAAACCCTCATGTTGGTAAGGCAAGGGACAAGGAAACCTAATATTTTCATGGACATCATCTTGTGTGTGCATCACTCTATGTCTATGCATATTCTTGTTTGTTCCTTGTGGGACTAACCCATGTAGGCAAGTTGAAAGTGCAACTCACTCCAAAGGATTGCTCCAAATGATCTACATTAACATTGAGCATCTACATCTTCAACTCCTACATGAAGTCATCATCGACAAAACCCAAGGTTAGCTCATCCCTCTAAAGGGGGATCTCACATCTAGGGGGAGCTTAACTCTAAGAATTGAGTCAAAGCAACTCTAATGGTGTGAACACATTAATGCATGATGTAAAAGTGGTAACCCCACTTGAGCTTAAATGATGAGTATGACCTATGATCAAATGTTCTCATTTGACTCCTAAGTCAATATACTCATATATAGATGACCTAGTCATCGCCAATTGTTCGATGGATGCTAGAATTGGTTGTGCATGCTTTGCCACATATTTCAATTGCCATCTTATTGTGTGAGCATGTTGGTGCATATTTTACTCATTCGAGGACATCCACTTGTTGTTTTGTTTGTTTGGATTCTTTTCTTTGTGCCAAGTGGATGGACAAGAATGCCTAAGAACCTTCTTTAGCTATCTATGCTTTTCTCGTCTCAAACTCTTTTCATGCTACATCACAAAATTTGTTCAAGTCAGATTTGAACCACTCTGTGTGAGGAGCACTCGGAGTCCCCGATTTGTCATAGACTTAAACTTCCAAAACCTCTTAGTGATTCTCGGTCTGACCGATCCTTCCATTTCAGTCCTACAGATATCATCAAGTTGATCTGAGTTTTTAATCTCGGTGCAACCGATTTGAACTTTTCGGTCTCACCGATTTGCTGTAACCGAACACAGTTATGCATCTCGGTGCCACCGAGTTGTTCCACTCGGTCACACTGACAGGGTCGGGCTATATATAGACACGGGCAAAATTTTGGAAATTTCTCCGAAACCCTTCGCCCGCGCAATAGCTCGCTCTGCCATCGTGGTCTCTGGATCGTCTCCTCGTCTCCAGCCGCCTCCTGTCGCTGGTCTCCGCCGCCGTCAATGGAATTCAACCCCCACCGTTGCCGCCGTAGCAAGTTCATCGCCGCACTAGGGTATGGACTCGATCTTTGTGCTATCCACATCTGATTCCTAGCACATTGTTTTCATATTGATTCTTGCCACGATTGAAACTCTTCTATCCAGCCAAAGTAGTTCATAGATTAGATGTGATTCAAATTTTTAGGGTTAGGTTTCCGCCGAAACCATCTCGGACCCACCGAGTTGAAAAACTCGGTCTCACCGATTTGGCTTATGCCATTGCACTAGTGACTCTCGGTCTGACCGAGAATTACTAATCGGTGCAACCGATTTGAGGATTCTGTGAAACCCTAGCAGTCTCAGTACTATCAAACTGAAACTCGGTCCAACTGAGATCATCGGTTTAGGTTCCAAAACTGCTTCGGTATCACCGAGTTTGAAAATCGGTGGATCCGAAATGCTTTCTGTGGAAAACTAAGACTGAACTTTTGAGTCATTCTTTTGCAAAAACCTCTGCATTTTGTGATGCTCATCTTTTCTATCTCATCTATAACTCTTCACAGGGTCAGCAGTCAGCTTTTGCAGTATGTCTGATCAAAGTGACAGCCAGAACAGGTCAAAAGAGCAGATGGACTTGAGTGAGGGCACTAGTCCCTCAACTTCAGATGAAGGGAGCAGAAGTACTCCTAGCAATTTGCCTAAGGCTACAACTAGGCAAAGGAGGAAAAGAACTTCAGATTCAGAGGATAAAGATTACAAAGCTGAGGAAGATGAGGCTACTTCCAAGAAAGTGGTGCTCAAGAAGTAATATGGCTTAGCAAAGGATACAAAGCCAGGCATGAAGATTAAATGGCCTGCAATAAGGCAACCTATGCCCAAGGCCAGAGCATCAACTCAACTGCCTGAAAATCCTGATCCCAAAGAGCCAGCTGATGAAAGCACGAAGAGGAAGGAAAGGGTCAAGAAGACCATGGCCAGAGTTGTAGGGAAACCTTCCATGATGGAAGAGGAAGAGCCTTCTGCACCAGCACCAAAGGCACCAAAGCTTATGGGTGATGCTATTAAATTAGGGGCTACAACATCTAAGCCCAAGGAAGCACCCAAAGCTGCCTCCAAGGCCAAGCAAGTTCCAAAGAGGAATACTAGGAGTGTTCCATCTGCTGAGAAGAACAAGGCCCCAGTGCCCAATGTTGCTGAAGATTCAGAAGAAGAAGGACAGGTTCTAAGAAAGCTCAAGCCCAAGATACCAGACCACAATGATGCCCATCCTGTGGTTGAGGACATGAGAATCAGGAAGGATTCAGGGCTGAGACTGTGGAGAATGGAAGATCCATATGCTTCAAGAAGAAGTACTGCTGTTGACTACAGGTTTCACACAAAGGAACAACATGACTTCTATGAAACAATTCTGTTGGACAAGAAGCCGATAGTCTGTGACATGAGGTAGGTTGACTAGAAATTCATCAAGGAAAATGAACAGCACTATCCTATAGTGCAAGAGAGCTTTGTTGCTTGTGGAGTTGTAGATTTTGTTGGACAGAAGTTCACCAACTGGAATGATGAGCTTATCATGCAGTTCTACTCCACAACACACTTTTACCCAGATGGAAGAATAGTTTGGATGTCTGAAGGTACAAGGTACCAGTCCACTATTGAAGAATGGGCAAGTCTGATCAATGCCCCCAAGGAGAATGAGGATGACCTAGACATTTATGCAAAGAAGAAGTTGGGTCACAATTCAATCGCTCACATGTACAAGGAAATTCCAGACAAGGCATTAGAGACTCACAAGTTTGGACCAGTTCACTTTCTGTTGTCAGGGTTGCCAACCATAAATTGGATTCTGAGGCACACTTTGTTGCCCAAGTCTGGTGACCATAACATGATCAGAGGGCATGCCATCAACATGTTGCATGTGTTTGATGTGCCACAGAAGTTCAAAGTCATGAGCCTGATCATTGAAACAATCAAGAGGACTACAGCAGATCAGAAGAGGAGCTGTGGATATGCACCTCAGATTCAAGAATTGATAAACTCAAAGATGGGCACAGGAAAATATCAGTTGGATAAGGAACACTTTCCACTTTATCCAGACTTTGAGGACAATGAGGTTGTCATGAATGAAGATGATCCACAATCAGTTCAAGCTCAGGAGAAGAAGGACAAGGCAAAGAGGGAGAAGACTGCCAAGATGCCAACTCAAGAGGAGGCATCTGAATATTTCTTGAAAACCAAACAGGAGCAGCTTGGTTACTTGATAGCATCATCTCTGAGGATTGAGAAGGGGTTGGCCACCCTAACTCAAAACCAGGAGAGCCTGGAAAGAATCATGGAACAAAAATTCTATGATCTAGATGTCAAGGTAACTAAGATTTAGTCAGTTGTGGAGAAGCTGCAGGATGACATGCAGGAGAGGAAGGGAAAGACTACCACCAATGTGTTTTCCAGAGTGCCCAGAGCCCAGAGGTCAGTTGCAGTGCCAGTGACAGACACTAGAGCAACATCTTCAGTACCAGCTACTGCCCTTCAGCTCCAGTGCAACCAGCTTCAGCATCAACTCCAGCACCCTCTACATCAACTAAAGCCTTCGTCCTTGGAGTTATCAGGACACCACTACCATATGATCAAGCCTGAGAGTCGATCTAGCACTATGCATTTTCTATGAACTTTTTGGTAACTTGTTGCCAAAGGGGGAGAAAAATGTATAGATCATAGGCTTCGAGAGAGAGAGTGTTGCTTTTGTTCTCTCTTGCTTTATTTGGTGGTTTTTCAATCTTTGTTTGCTTTTGGTTGAGATACTATGCTTGTGAGACATTGATGATCATGTGTTTAATCATAAGCTACACTTTTGCATGCTTGATATTATCCTATCTATCTTATGTGATCACTCACTATGCTTGGTGATGAGTGCATGTGTTCATTGTTTATTATTTTGAGCGCTCCACCAAGATGTATGCGACATGGAAGAGTAACCCATGAGCCTAATTCATTGTGCATTTGCAGTCGAAAGCAAATCTAAAACTATGCACAAATTTAGGGGGAGCTCTTGCTTATCACATACTTCTCAAAGCGACGATGTTATTTAAATTCTATTATCATTTGTCAAAGCTTTGATATATATGTTGTCATTAATTACCAAAAAGGGGGAGATTGGAAGTGCAACTATCCCTAGGTGGTTTTGGTAATTCATAACAGCACATAGCTCATTGAGCTAATACTATTCCAAGACTATTATTTTAGGAAAGCTCAATGAATGGCATGGCATGGATGATGAAAGTGGATCCCTCAAAATACTAAGGACAAAGGATTGGCTCAAGCTCAAAAGCTCAAGACTCTTCATTTTACATTTTAGTGATCCAAGATCGCATTGAGTCTATAGGAAAAGCCAATACTATCAAGAAGGGATGAGGTGTTGCTTAATGAGCCTCTTGCTTCATGTGCTTAGTGATATGCTCCAAAACCCTCAACTACTTTCCCACATCCACAAATGACCTAAACCTAAAGCCAAAATTGGTCACACCGATTCTTTCTATCTGACGCCACCGATTCCAAAAGTCATAGCCACTGCCACAAACCCTAAGCAAATCGGTCTTACCGATAGGGATCTCGGTCTCACCGAGATGGGGTTGCAATCTCTCTGTTTCCCTTCGTAACATTTCGGTCTAACCGAAGTGAGCGATCGGTCCCATCGAGATAGCAATGTAAACTCCCTGTTTCCTTTTTGTAACATTTCGGTCTCACCGAAAAGAGCAAATCGGTCCCACCGAGTTTACCTGACCAACTCTCTGGAAAGCTTATTACCAAATTGGTCTCACCGAGTTTGTGTAATCGGTATCACCAAGATTACGTTATGCCCTAACCCTAACCGAATCGGCCTCACCGAGATGCATGTCAGTCCCATCGAAAATCACTAACGGTCACTAGGTTTACTAAATTGGTCCGACCAAGTTTAACTATTCGATCCCACCGAGTTTGGTAAATTGTGTGTAACGGTTAGATTTTATGTGGAGGCTATATATACCACTCCACCTCCTCTTCATTCGTGGAGAGAGCCATCAGACTAAACCTACACTTCCAACTTACTATTTCTGAGAGAGAACTACCTACTCATGTGTTGAGGCCAAGATATTCCATTCGTACCATATGAATCTTGATCTCTAGCCTTCCCCAAGTTGCTTTCCACTCAAACCCTCTTTCCACCAGATCCAAATCCTATGAGAGAGAGTTGAGTGTTGGGGAGACTATCATTTGAAGCACAAGACCAAGGAGTTCATCATCAACACACCATTTTTTACTTCTTGGAGAGTGGTGTCTCCTAGATTGGCTTGGCGTCACTTGGGAGCCTCCAACAAAGATTGTGGAGTTGAACCAAGGAGTTTGTAAGGGCAAGGAGATCGCCTACTTCGTGAAGATCTACCGCTAGTGAGGCAAGTCCTTCATGGGCGACGACCATGGTGGGATAGACAAGGTTGCTACTTCGTGGACCCTTCGTGGGTGGAGCCCTCCGTGGACTCGCGCAGCCGTTACCCTTCGTGGGTTGAAGTCTCCATCAACGTGGATGTACGATAGCACCACCTATCAGAACCACGCCAAAAACATCTGTGTCTCCAATTGTGTTTGAATCCTCCAAACCCTTCCCTTTACCTTCTTGCAAGTTGCATGCTTTAATTTCCGCTTCCTACACACTCTTTGCATGCTTGCTTGAATTGTGTGATGATTGCTTGACTTGTCCTAAAATAGCTAAAATCTGCCAAACTCTAAGATTGGGAAAAGGTTAAGTTTTTATTGGTCAAGTAGTCTAATCACCCCCCCTCTAGACATACTTCAAGGTCCTACAGCTGCATTTTTCATTTATGCGCAGAAGTTTTATATCATCTTGGAGTACACTTTGGGTACTAATATTATGTTATATGCTCAATGAAGAGTTCGTCCATTGATAGCCTATCAATGCTGCTGGATTCTGTCAAGATCATATATATCAGAATGTATAGTTTTGATCTGGACATAATTATTGGCTTGCTGTGATGCTTTCGATCTCTGGAGAATTTATACATAGAGGTGATGATTTCATGCACATTGAAAGCACGTATATATTGTACTAGAATTAACTGTTCAACTGTCGTTCTTTCGACATACTCTTTTTTCAGACCTTAACTGTTTTCAATCTTCATGTCTACTTAGGCAGAACCACATGGACAAAAACATATAACCAATCGTTGGCATAATAAGCACAAGGATTTTCTCAGTTCTCATGATATTCGTTTGAGGACAATAACGATGGGATGATATGCATCCAACCAGGCAAACAGAAGCTTTGTCACATTCTTCCTGTTGAATGCAAGGTTACTATTGTCCATGAGACTTAATTTTTACAACAAGGGATTTCTCACGGACGAACATGTTGAACAGCAAAAAAAGAAGTTTCAGGTGGACAAATGGGCATCTAAACGTGCTCGGCTTCTATTTACAACAAGTTGCAGACATCCTAAAATAATTTTTTTTGCACAGGATGTTGATTTTATGGATCAGACCGATCCATTTGTTTGTGACTGCAAAAATGAGTGGTTGGGTTAGATGTTACTGTCATGTTCAATCTGGGTTTTGTCTAGAAATTTGATGAACAATTAATCCTTGGGCTTTTTGTACCATTTGTATGCTTGACTTGCATGTTGTTGCCCTCGTACTCCCCTCGACCTGCCACTACACTGCCACATCTTTCATGGCTCCTGTTTGTTCCCGTCCGAGGCCTTGCCATCGTCCTCCGTCTTGGTTAGCTCGCTGTGCTCGTCGCCGTATGGTGTTGTAAACATGGTCAACAACCAAGAGGAATCAGGAGATGACTGTACGTGGAGAGGCTGACAGTAGGGACCCACCAGGGTCATTGCATTTCGCAAGCAGGTGCCTCGTTATTACAAGCCAAAACAATACTTCCTCCTAATTGTTTGACAACTAGGTTCCACGCCATTGTCAATGTAGTCAATAAACGAGAAAATTACACAACGAGCGGATAACACCAGGGACCCAGCAGCTCGCCCAGTTGTTTTTCAGTTTCAGAGACGGAGCTCGACTGCGCGCTGTGCGGGGGCTGTGGCCCGTCTAGCCCACGCTTACGCTTTTATTAATCACATGACGAGCCCAGTTGATATTTTTTTTCTTTCTGAAATTGGCTAGCCCAGTTCTTTTTTTGGAGAATACCAAAACTGAGGCCTACTTGATTTTCTCAGCCCTACTGGGCTGCAAATCTTTCAAGACGAGGAGGAGGGATAAGAAATGGGCTTCCCCAGAAAACGGGCTATAAGTTGTAAGAAATGGCCTGTAAATTTTTAAACCAAAGCCAACCAGCAATTGCATTAAAATATCATTTTTTTCAGGATTTCTCTACTCTCTACTCTTATAAAAACCAAAGCCAACTGGCAATTACATTAAAATATCATCTTTTCACCCACGAGATAAACTACTCATACAAATGTATCTTCATGTTCCGTGCAACGAACGGGCATCTTGCTAGTTAAGATTCTAAATTTCATTCATTTTTTTGCGGCAAATTGTTTTTTGAATTTAATTTTGATATAATTTTTTGAAAACTGTTTTTAACGTGACTCAAAATTTCGTGATTAAAAGAGTTCGGACCCCACCGAAATATGCAAAATTTCGTTGAATTTTTTAGCAGTGCCTAGAATATATGGTCTGTAATGCTAATAAAAAGAATATGAGCTTCAAATATCCTTAAGTATTAGCAAATGGGCTATAAATTATTGAAAATAATGGCTAATGGGATGTATGCTGTTTTCCACAGATTTGGAGGCTGACTTCTGGGCCTACTAGGTTGACGATGACACTATCCTAATTTTTTTTGACGCATATGCAAGGCTTTGTCAACTTAGTCAACACACATCAGTGACTGTTGGATGTCCATCCAACGGCCGCCGTACTTCTTCAATCTCTGATCTTCCTGCTCCAGCCGCCCAAACCAGCGCCGGCAGGACTGCCTTCTCCCTCCTCCCGTGGCTGGCTGTGCTGCCGCCAGGCCATCCCTCTAACGACCCACACATCCTGTTATTTTCCGGTGATGTGAGCCTCACCCCGCAGCCGACCAGTCAGCGCTCGTTCTCCCCTCAGCGTGGGCATCCACTGCGGTGGCTTCGCCAGCTCCGGGTGGTTCTCTTCCTGGGCCCTGCCCTCGTCCACCGCGTTTGTGCTCTCGGCGCGGCGAGGTCAACATGGTCAACAAACAACAGCCATCGGAAGAGGCTGACAGTAGGGGCCCACACAGAAAAATGCCTCCTTATTAAGCGCAAAATAGTGATTCCTCCACCTGATAGCTGGGACCCACCGGAAGCGTCTCTGTATTTCACGAAAAAAACGTTCCCCCCACTGTCAGCTCGGACCCACCGGAAATGCCTCCTTATTACGCACAAAAAATGAATACTCCCCCTGCTAGTTGGGACTCACCTTGGTGGGAGGCTGACTTGTGGGCCTACTAAGTTTACGGGGACGGAGGGCTTTGTCAACTTAGTCAATATGAACGACTCTAGCTCTAGTGACCGTACGATGTCCATCCAACGGTCGTAGTGCTTCTTGAACCTATGGTCTTCGTGCTCCAGCCGCCCAAAGCCGTGCCGGTCGTGCCGCGTGCTCCTGTCTCCCTTGGCCGGTTGTGATGCCGCGGAGGCCTCACTGCCCCCTACTACTCCCACCGCTAGCCAGGCCATCCCTCTACTCACCCAGACCCCCTGTTATTCTACGGCGACGGCAGCCTCACCCTCGTACTCCTCTTCGCATGGGCATCCACCGCTGCATCTTCCCTGGCTCCGCGTCGTCCCCTTCCTAGGCCTCGCCTCGTCCACCGCCGTGGTGCTCTCGGCGCGGCGTGGTCAATGTGGTCAATGACCGACTTCCATCGGTAGAGTACTGTGCATGGAGAGGCTGACAGCTGGGTTCACGGCGGCCGCAAGGAAGTGCCTCCTTATTATGCACAAAACAATTATGCCTGCACCTGACAGCGGGGACCCACCAGACGGCCACCGTATTTCGCAAAAAAAACATTTCCCCCTGACTGCTGGGACCCACCAGCTACATCTTCGCACACAAGGAAGTGCATCCGGGCAAAAAAATGATTCGCCCCCCTGACTGCTGGGACCCACCAGCTACATCTTCGCACGCAAGGAAGTGCGTCCAGGTAAAAAAATAAAACGATTCGCCCCCCTGACTGTTGGGACCCACCAGCTACATCTTCGCAGGCAAGGAAGTGCCTGATAGTCGGGACCCACCTGGTCGAAGCGTACGTAGCACTGTCATTCTGGTCACGAACGTGTACGTACATACTGGTCGTAGTAGAGGCGTGCACGTACACGTACGTACAGCGGCGAGGGTGCAAGAAAGAAAATATGGCCACGTACATACATACGGGCAGGGTCTCGAACGCCTACTCACGCATACGTACATGGCTGGGTCGGAACGGAGAAACAGCGTCATCGTCGTGTTCATGGGGAGGCAACGGAATGCGCCGTGTTCATCAGGAGGCAATGGAACGCGTGGGAGCTAACCGGCTGGGTCGGAACGGAATGCGTGGTCGTGTTCATCGGGAGGGCTTGGACGGAATAGGCGATGGAAACGAGGCCTGGCGTACCGCACAACGGAGGAAACAGCCTTGTGTTCGACCGACCACGTTCGAAACGGGATCCTGTTCATCGGGAGGGGTCTGGCGTACCGCAAAACGGAGGAAACGGACCTTCTACAGTCGAAACGGGGTCCTGTTGATCGGGAGGGGCCTGGCGTACCGCAAAATGGAGGAAACGGACCTCCTACGGTTGAAACGGGGGTCCTGTTGATCGGGAGGGGTGT
>NC_041391.1:182038053-182039914 GCF_002162155.2 Triticum dicoccoides
ATCGATCGGCTTCAGTTAGTAGCAGTAGCGAAGGAATCGCTCCATCGGGTTCAGTTAACAGCCATCGATCGATCGCTCGGGTTCAGTAACGCGTAGCCTGCAGTGCAATCGCTTGGGTTCAGTTAGAGCCCAACGCCTTGTTCGGCTTCAGTTAGAGCCAACGCCTTGCACACACACGCGCGTATGTACGAGAGAAACGCGCATCACTCAGCCCCCGACCTCCCATCGTAACCGGCAACTCCCCGAAATTTTCCTCACCCTCGCTTCTACCACAGTTTTTTCCGTCATGGACGGCCCAAAGAATGTCATGCAGCTGCGTCTCCGGCCCGCCCAGGACGAAAAGCCCATTTTCTGTCATGATTTTTTGTCATAGAAGTAGGATCCCACCACATCTATGATGATACCGGGTTTTGTCACAATTATCGTCATAGAAGTGTCGTATGTATGACAGAAAAAATTTTCGTTCGGCCCAAAATGTCACGGATGTGTCTTTTTTTTGTAGTGCCACCACCGTAACCTTCTGTATCCCCGAGATCCCATCTTGGAGCCTTCAGCGCCACTCCGCCGGAGGGGGAATCGACCATGGAGGGCTTCTACATCAACACCATAGCCCCTCCGATGAGTTGTGAGTAGTTTACCACAGACCTTTGGGTCCATACTTATTAGCTAGATGGCGTCTTCTCTCTTTTTGGATCTCAATACCATGTTCTCCTCGATCTTCTTGGAGATCTATTCGATGTAACTCTTTTTGCGGTGTGTTTGTCGAGATCCGATGAATTGTGGGTTTATGATCAAGTTTATCTATGAGAAATATTTGAATCTCCTCTGAATTCTTTTATGTGTGATTAAGTTATCTTTGCAAGTCTCTTCGAATTATCAGTTTGGTTTGGCCTACTAGATTGATCTTTCTTGCAATGGGAGAAGTGCTTAGCTGTGGGTTCAATCTTGCGGCGTCCATTCCCAGTGACAGCAGGGGCAGCAAGGCACGTATTGTATTGTTGCCATCGAGGATAAAAAGATGGGGTTTATATCATATTGCATGAGTTTATCCCTCTACATCATGTCATCTTTCTTAATGCGTTACTCTATTGTTGATGAACTTAATACTCTAGATGCTTGCTGGATAGCGGTCGATATGTGGAGTAATAGTAGTAGATGCAGGCAGGAGTTGGTCTACTTGTCACGGGCGTGATGCCTATATACATGATCATGCCTAGATAATCTCATAATTATTCGCTTTTCTATCAATTGCTCGACAGTAATTTGTTCACCCACCGTAATACTTATGCTATCTTGAGAGAAGCCACTAGTGAAACCTATGGCCCCCAGGTCTATCTTTTATCATATAAGCTTTCAATCTATTTTTATTTGCATCTTTACTTTTCCTATCTGTCACTACAAAAAAAAGACACATCCGTGACATTTTGGGCCGAACGAATTTGTTTCTGTCATACATATGACACTTCTATGACGATAATTGTGACAAAACCCGGTATCATCATAGATGTGGTGTGCTCCTACTTCTATGACAAAAAATCGTGATAGAAAATGGGCTTTTCGTGCGGGCCGGGGATGCAGCTGCATGACATTCTTTGGGCCGTCCATGACGGAAAAAACGGGAGTTCCCGGTTACTGTGGGTGGTCGGGGGCCGAGCGATGCGCGTTTCTCTCGTACACGTACGCGCGTGTGTGCGAGGCATTGGCTCTAACTGAACCCGAGCAAGGCGTTGGGCTCTAACTGAACCCGAGCGATTGCACTACAGGCTACGCGTTACTGAACCCGAGCGATCGATCGATGGCTGTTAACTGAACCCGATCGAGCGATTCCTTCGCTACTACTGCTAACTAAAGCCGATCGATT
>NC_041391.1:182040501-182065161 GCF_002162155.2 Triticum dicoccoides
AGGGGTGGTTGAACAGGACCCCGTGGTGTGGAGGGCTGGATGAACACTAGACGGTGGAGGGGTGCCCGTGGAGGGGTGGTTGAACAGTAGCCGGTGGAGTAGCGCGCAGTGGAGGTTGGATGAACAGGAGCCCGTGGAGGCTGGACGATGTCGACGGTGGAGATGAATAGTATCCCCTGGAGTCGCATTTTACGGTACGCCAGACCCCTCCCGATGAACAGGACCCCTGTTTCGACAGTAGCGCTCCAACACAATTCTGTTTCGTCCGTTTTGCGGTATGCCACACCCCTCCCGATCAATAGGACCCCCGTTTCGACCGTAGTAGGTCCATTTCCTCCGTTTTGCGGTACGCCACACCCCTCCCGATCAACAGGACCCCGTTTCGACCGTAGGAGGTCCGTTTCCTCCGTTTTGCGGTATGCCAGACCCCTCCCGATCAACAGGACCCCGTTCCGAACGTAGGACGTCCGTTTCCTCCATTCTGTGGTACGCCAGGCCTCGTTTCCATCGCCTGTTCCGTCCAAGCCCTCCCGATGAACATGACCATGCATTCCATTCCGACCCAGCCGGTTGGCTCCCACGCGTTTCGTTGCCTCCCGATGAACACGACGCATTCCGTTGCCTCCCCATGAACACGACGCATTCTGTTGCCTCCCCATGAACACGAGCCCTGGCCGTACATATGCGCGAGTAGGCGTTCAAGACCCTGCCCGTATGTACGTACATGGCCATATTTTCTTTCTTGCACCCTAGCCGCTGTACGTATGTGTACATGCTACGTGCGCGCCTCTACATCCACCAGTATATATGTACGTACACGTTCGTGACTAGAATGACAACGCTACGTACGCTTCGACCAGGTAGGTCACGACTGTCAGGCACTTCCTTGCGTGCGAAGATGTAGCTGGTGGGTCCCAGGAGTCAGGGGGGCGAATCGTTTCTTTTTTGCCTGGACGCACTTCCTTGCGTGCGGAGATATAGCTGGTGGGTCCTAGCAGTCAGGGTGGAATGTTTTTTTCGTGAAATAAGGTGGCCCATTCCGGTGGGTCCCTGCTGTCAGGTGGACGAATCATTATTTTCCGCGTAATAAGGAGGCACTTCCTTCCTGCGGCCGTGGACCCAGCTGTCAGCCTCTCCACGTACAGTCCACGTCCGATGGAAGTCATTCCTTGACCACGTTGACCACGCCGTGCCGAGAGCACCAGGGCGGTGGACGACGGCGAGGCCTAGGAAGGGGATGACGAAGAGCTGGTGAAGACACGATAGTGGATGCCCACGCGGAGAGGAGTATGAGGGTTCACTCGTTCGGCTGCGGTGTGAGGCTGCCGTCGCCGCAGGGCCTGGCCAGCAGTGGGAATAGTAGGGGGCGGTGAGGCCTCTGCGGCATCATAGCCGGCAACGGGAGGCAGGAGCAGGCGGCATGACTGGCGCTGCTTTGGGCGACTAGAGCAAGAAGACCAGAGGTTGAAGAAGCACCACGGCCGTTGGATGGACATCGTACGGTCACTGGATCTAGAATCGTTCATATTGACTAAGTTAACGAAGCACTCCGTCACCCTCAACTTAGTAGGCCCACAAGTCAGCCTCCCACCAAGGTGGGTCCCAGCTAGCAGGGGGAGTATTCATTTTTTGTGCGTAATAAGGAGGCACTTCCGATGGGTCCGAGCTGAAGCAGGGGGAACGTTTTTTTCGCGAAATACGATGGCTCGTCCGGTGGGTGCCAGCAGTCAGGGGGGGAAACGTTTTTTTCGAGAAATAAGGTGGCCCATCCAGTGGGTGCCTGCTGTCAGGTGGAGGAATAATTATTTTGAGCGTAATAAGGAGGCACTTCCTTGCGGCCGCCGTGGACTCAACTGTCAGCCTCTCCATGTATAATACTCTTCCGATGGAAGTCGGTCATTGACCACATTGACCACGCCCTGCCGAGAGCACCAGGGCGGTGGACGACGGTGAGGCCTAGGAAGGGGACGGCGCGGAGCCGGGGAAGTCGCAGCAGTGGAAGCCCGCGTGGAGAGGAGTAAGAGGGTTCACTGGTTCGGCTGTGGTGTGAGGCTGCCATCGCCCCGCAGAATAATAGGGGGTGTGGGTGAGTGGAGGGATGGCCTGGCCAGCGGTGGGAGTAGTATGGGGGCGGTGAGGCCTCCACAGCAGCACAGCCGGCCACGGGAGGCAGGAGCAGGCGGCACGACCAGCACTGCTTTGGGCGGCTGGACCAAGTAGACCAGAGGTTGAAGAAGCACTACGACCGTTGGATGGGCATCGTATGGTCACTGAAACTAGAATCGTTTATTATTGACTAAGTTGACAAAGCCCTTGGTACGCTCCAACTTAGTAGGCCCACAGGTCAGCCTCCGAAACGGTGCGCCCCAGATGTCAGGGGGAGGAATCATTTTTTGGGCGGCCGAAGCTAAGAATATCCGAGATTGAAGAAGAAGCACGACATCCGTTGGATAGACATCCAACGGCCACTGCTGCTAGAACCGTGTGTTGACTATAATAAGTTGACAAAGCCTTGCATACGTGTCAACTTATTTTTTTTAGGGGATGCGTCACTTAGTAGGCCCACAAGTGTGTGGCAGAGAACTTATAGCCCATATGTGTTTTGTAAGAATGTACATCCCATATTTGAATTCTAATGGAATTTACAACAGCCCATTTACAGTTTGTTAAAAGTACATCCCATTTTCTAGCTAGGACAACGATTAATAATTTCAACCAACCGTTGAAGACAGAATTCAATAAAATTTCCCACATTTTGATGGGATCCGAAATATTTTTATCCCAAAATTTCTAGTCAGATTAAATATAAATTTGTATTACGTAAAAATCCAACGAAACATTGCGCGTGCAACAATGAAAATTTAAGATTTTCAAAATCCATAAATAATATTTTATAAACTAATTTCATGTTTGGTGCATTTTTTATAGTTACTGCCCAGTTTTTATAATTACACCCCATTTAATATTTTTAAAGCCCATTTTCTTGTTAAGCCTAATGCATCCCTCCTAGGAAAGATTTGCAGCCCGGCGGGGTGGAGAATAACAAATTGACCTTGCCTGGGTATTCATCAAAAATACGTATAGCTGGGCTAGCCATTTTCATCTTGAAAAAATTAGTATCTGGGCTGGATATCTGGCCTGGGCTAGACGGGCCACTAAGGGAGTCCTGGATAAGGGGGTATCCGGACAACCGGACTGTGTACATCATCCGGACTATAGGAGCGTCAAGATACAAGACTCAAGAGTTCGGCTCGTGTCCGGATGGGACTCTCCTTTGCGTGGAAGACAAGCTTGGCGATCCGGATATTATGTTTCCTTCCTTGTAACCGAATCCGTGTAAACCCTAGCTCTCTGGTGTCTATATAAACCGGAGAGCATGGTGCTTAGAAGGCCGATCACAATTACAATCATACCATCATAGGCTAGCTCTTAGGGTTTAGCCTCTACGATCTCGTGGTAGATCTACTCTTGTACTCCACATATCTTCAATATTAAACAAGCAGGAAGTAGGGTTTTACCTCCATCGAGAGGGCCCGAACCTGGGTAAACATTGTGTCCCTTGCTTCCTGTTACCATCAGCCTAAGATGCACAGATCGGGACCCCCTACCCAAGATCCGCCGGTTTTGACACCGACATTGGTGCTTTCATTGAGAGTTCCTCTGTGTCACCGCTGCAAGGGCTCGATGGCTCGTCTCGTTGTTAAGGACAACATCACTTCTGGGGGAGCGCTGGTTGTAGGCTAGACTCTCCGGCTTGGCGGCTTCATTATGACCGCCCCATCGGCTGTTGCACCGACGATGGCCTCTCGGGTCATCATGCATAACCTTCACATTGGTTCGGAGCTTTCCGAATAGATGGATCCGATGGAGCTCTCCTCTCTTAACGAGCTCTTGGATCGCATCGCCGCTTTGGGAGTCGCTATGGACTACGACCAGATTGGGCTTAAACCCGACCAGAGGGACATTAGATCCCCGTCGGCCACCCATGAGATAGCAGTAGTGGAAGAATCACACGGGGGTCGCCCCTCAACTTTGAGGACGAATTATGTTCGGATCACCGAACTCAGTGAGCCGAGTACCCACCCAAAGGAATACATGACCCAGATCCTAGACTTAGAATCGGGCGCTAGGCCAAAGGGATTAGGTAATACTCCAGATCCCGAACTGTCAGGCACAGTACTACCCACGCCCCCGGGCGTCAGATCGGATCAGAATCCGGATTCAGCCAACGACGCCCACTTGGACTTAATCCGTCTCTCCCGTGTCCGGCAGGAGCCCCAGGAGACGGTACATCATTACTGGGCCAGATTTCTCCTTGCTCTTAATAAGGTCAAGGACTGCCACAAGGAGGATGTAGTCCCTCTTTTCTGCAGAAACTGCACGAACAAAGGACTCCTTAATGCTATAAGTCACCGTGACATAGTGCACTTTACAGACTTAGCAACCATAGTACAAAAGTGTTGTGCGATGGAAAGTGCCTGGAAAACCCAAACAGAATTCTGGGATAGTACGGCCCTCACCGAAACCTTTGTCCGAACTAAATGGCCGAACTCTCGTAACTCGACCAACTCAATTCCCAAGAAACCAAAACCCGCCCCAGGGCGTGGAACCATATTGGAAGAATGGCTCAACGGGCCGTGTAAGCTTCACAGCACGCCGGATGCAACGCCGACCCATAGCCTTAGAGCATGTTGGATACTCCGGCAGGTAGCTAAGAGTGGCGAGGATCTCCCCGAGAGCCATAAAGCAGAACCACATCCCGCCAAGAAACACAATACGATGCTGACAGTCTTCGAGACCTTCGCCTCAAATAATAGGCGCAAGCGAGCGCATCGAAGCTCCGCTGAAATTTGCCATGCGGCAAAAGTAAAACTGTGGAACAACACTACTATAACCTTCAATGCCAGTGACGAACCCCAATTCCAGTCCGTCCGGGCACCGGGCGCTCTGGATCTCAGCCCAATAGTGGGTGGCTTTCGGCTCACTAAAGTACTCATGTACAGCGGAAGTGGATTAAACCTAATCTATGAAGAAACCCTCAAGAAGATGGAGATTGACAAAAGCCGCATTGAACAAAGTGGCACGACCTTCAGGGGAATTATCCCTAGTCGGGAGGCTCGGTGTGCAGGAAAAATCACACTCGACGTGGTATTCGGCACCCTAGAGAATTATAGGTCCGAACAAATCACCTTCCAAGTGGCTCCTTTCAACAGCGGATACCACACCCTTCTAGGGCGGGATGTGTTTGCGAGCTTTCAGGCCATACCCCGTTACGGGTACATGAAGCTTAAAATGCCCAGACCCAATGGAATCATCACTCTAGCTAGTGATCCGGACGTCGCACTCCGTGCCGAAAACAAAACCGCAGCGCTGGCCTTGGAAGCATTATCTGAGGCCCTAGTGGCAGAAGAATTAACCATGCTATGCGCCACCGTGGACAAGGACGACGTGATACTCGACAAGCGACCCAAGTCCACCTCATTCAAACCTGCAGATGAGATAGTCAAATTCCAAGTCCACCCAAGGGACCCCATGAAGACAGCTTCCATCGGGACACAGTTGAACCCCGCTATGGGCGCCGCACTGCGCGACTTCTTACGCGAGAATTGGGATATCTTCGCCTGGCACCCATCGGACATGCCGGGCATCCCACGTGGATTGGCCGAACACAGCCTTAACATACTAAAGGGATATAAACCTGTTAAATAGACCCTAAGGCGATTTTCGGAGCCCAAACGGCAAGCCATGGGGGAGGAGCTAGCCAAGCTACTTGAGGCCGGATTCATCAGAGATATCAAACATCTGGATTGGCTGGCGAACCTGGTAATGGTACCAAAGAAGGACAAATCCTGGCGCCTGTGCATCCACTTCAAAGACCTTAACAAGGCTTGCGCCAAGGATCCCTTTCCCCTCCCTTGCATCGATCAAATCATCGATGCCACAGCCGGACACGACTCGTTGTGTTCCTCGACGCATACTCTGGATACCATCAAATAAAGATGGCAGAGTCTGACCAAGCTGCAACAGCTTTTATAACGCCATATGACCCTTTCTGCTTCAACACTATGCCTTTCGGGCTTAAGAACGCCGGAGCAACCTATCAACGCATGATTCAAAGATGCCTAGAAAAGAAAATAGGCAAAACAGTGGAGGCATACGTGGATGGCGTAGTCATAAAAAAAGACATGTCGAAACCCTAATTGACGACTTGAGGCTTACGTTCGACAACTTACGAACATACGACATCAAGCTGAATCCGAAGAAATGTGTTTTTGGCGTCCCCTCTGGAAAACTGCTGGGCTTCATCGTTTCCAATAGAGGAATTGAAGCTAATCCGGAAAAAATCCGAGCTTTGTCACAGTTGGCTATACCAACAGACCTCAAACACATCCAGAAATTAGCTGGATGCGTGGCTGCTTTGAGCCGCTTTATCTCCAGGTTAGGAGAAAAGGCATTGCCTCTTTATCGCCTCCTTCGGTGCACCAAACACTTCATGTGGACGGATGCAGCCGTGGCCGGACTAGATGAAATAAAGACCTTGTTGGCCAGTAATCCAGTCCTAACAGCGCCAACTATCAGCGAACCTATGCTGCTGTACATCGCTGCAACACATCAAGTTGTAAGCGCAGCACTCGTCGTCAAACGAGAGGTTGACGGATACAAATTCCCGCTATAGAAGTCGGTTTATTACGTATCCACGGTCCTCACCCCATGCAAATACCGATACCCACACTATCAAAAAAATAGCATATGCAGTCTTCGTGGCATCCCGAAAGCTACGACACTACTTTCAAGAGTGTTTGATTACGGTGGCCTCTGAAGTACCACTCAACGATATAATAAATAATCGCGATGCCACGGGCCGGATTGCTAAATGGGCCATCGAACTACTTCCGTTTGACATAACGTACAAGCCTCAGCGGGCTATCAAGTCGCAAGTATTAGCCGACTTCATCGCCGAATGGATGGAAGCCGAACTCCCTAAAGAGTACAGCGCATACTCTAACTTGATCATGCACTTTGACAGCTCTAAAATGCTGGCCGGATTGGGAGCAAGTGTAGTCCTGACTTCTCCCACCGGGGACACGGTCCAGTACATCCTCCAAATACTATACATAGACTCCAACAATGTAGCCGAATACGAGGCTCTGTTGCACGGTCTTCGGATGGCAGTCTCTATGGGCATTCAACACCTAGAAGTGCGCGGGGATTCAAACCTTGCAATATCACAAATAAATGGAGACTTTGATGCCAAGGATCCGAAAATGGTGGCCTATCGCAATGCCGTCCTTAAAATGTTAGCTCGGTTCGAGGGGCTCGAATTCCACCATGTGGCTCGAGAAAACAATCAAGCGGCAGATGTCCTTGCCCGCATTGGCGCTAAACGCGACCCTGTCCCACCAAACATATTCCTGGAAAGACTGTTCAAGCCATCCGTGGCATGGGAAGGGGAGTCCGGCAATACTAGCACGGATCCGAATACATCCCCAGATTCCAAACTATCAGACGCAGTCGGAGGTTCTACCACCGAAATAACATCGTCAGCCCACGAAATAATGGTTGTCATCGCCCCGTGGACTGAGCCTTTCTTAGCCTACCTAAATAGGCAGGAGCTCCCTAAAGACCAAAACGAAGCCCGCTGCATTTTCCGGCGTTCTAAAGCTTACAAAGTCCATGAAGGAGAGCTCTATAATAAAAGTGCTACCATAGTGCTCCAAACACTACCAAAAAATACACTTTCGTGATGATACGTGTTTGTCATAGTAGGTCGCGTTTTTTGTCATGCATGTACATCCATGAAAAATTTATGACAGAATCAAGATAGTCATACCTGTGCTGTCGTAGAAGTGTTCAATGACATTATGAAAATTATCATCACGGAAGTGTCCACTTCCATGACGATAAATCGCGCGTCACAGAAGTGCTTTCGTCAAGGGTGACCGACACGTGGCATCCACCGTAATGGAACGCCGTTAAGCTATCGGGTCGGGTTTTGTATCCGATAACCCGTTAACAGCCCCGACCAATGGGGATTTTCCACGTGTAAAATCATCATTGGCTTGAGGAGACACGTGTCAGGTCCGCGCAGCCACAGTGTCACTCATCCAATGGGCGAGACGCGCCTATGATATGTTGACACGTGGACCGGCCCATCAAGTTTAAATGGGCCGGCCCAACTAAAGGTCCACAAGATTCTGCGGACCATAATGGGCCGGCCCAGCTAAAGGCCCACAAGATTTTGCGGGCCATAATGGGCTGGCCCAGCTAACGGCCCACAAGATTTCACGGGCCATAATGGGCCGACCCAGGTAAAGGCCCACAAGATTTTTGTTTGCCATAATGGGCCGGCCTAGGTAAAGGCCCACAAGATTCTTGTGGATCATAATGGGCCGTCCCGGCTAAAGGCCCACGAGATTTCACCGACATTAACGGGACGGCCCAGCTGTAGGCCCACAAGAATTTGAGCGCCCTAGTAGGCCGGCCCATTAACTGGCTGCCATGTTTTGGGCCAAATGTCGGCCCATATTTGATCCGGTCCATTAATGGCCTGCCACGTTCCGGGCCTAATAGTGGCCCATATGAGATCCGGCCCGTTAAAAGCCTACCACATTCTAGGCCAAATTACGGCCCAGATCAGGTACATCCCTTTAAGAGGCTATGTGCTCGATTATGGCCCATATTAGATTCGGCCCGTCAACTGGACATTATGCTTTTGGGCCCACTTGCTAGAGGCCCACTTAGTAATTTGGCCTGACATTAGTTTTGGCCTCTTAAGGACCCGTTTAACATTTCGTCCCTACATTAATTTCGGCCTGTTAAATGTCCGTCATATAGTTGGGCCTAACTACGGCCCGGTTTGCATCCGGCCTGCTCGCAGCCGATATCTGATTGGGCCAAACAAGGACCGAGACAATTTTGGCCTGTTAAAAGCCCGTGATTTGATTCGCACAATCATGGGCCGGGGTTCATTTCGGGCTGCTGCCGGCCCGTTAGCTGTTCGGCACGTTTCAGGCCCAACCTACATCGTGATTGCATGACGGCCCAATTATGTACCGTAATTTTACGGTTTGGCCGGTTTACTGCGAAGACAGTAAAATAACTGCAGCATCGTGAATAAGAAAAAACCTAGACTATACAATAAAGAAATTACAACATATTACATCCACTAGGCATCAAAGTTCGCCACTATGATAATAAAGCACAAGCAGACAGCAGATTACATACACTGGGCATCAAAGATCGCCACCAGTGCAAATAAACACGCCGACAAAATAATATACAAAACTGAGAGCACTTCAATAGAGTTCAAGAAAGGTTAGCCCTACTGGGGAGCTACAGCGCAAGCAGCTGAGCAAGATGATGAGACTGCGCTTGTTCAACACTTAAATCTTCCTCACTCTGAAAGATAAACAAGCCGACAGATGATAGGTTTTGCACATAAAAGTATCAGTGCTGACAATTCATCACATTTCTTACTGACGAATAAAGTGACACACTTTAAAATTGCATTAACACAATATGGTATTGTTCAGGTCAAGACATGGCAGGAAATGACATTGTGAAGGAGTTGGCAGCTTCACGACACCACTGGATTACAGATCAAGAACTCATAAGTATGAATGGTTAGTGTGCTGTCAATTTATCCCATTTCAGATTGGCAAATAAAGAGATAGTTTAAATAATACTCCCTCCGTCCGGAATTACTTGTCATCAAAATGGATGTGTCTAGAACTAAAATACATCTAGATACATCCATTTCAACGACAAGT
Organism: Triticum dicoccoides; assembly: GCF_002162155.2. Classification (NCBI taxonomy): domain Eukaryota; kingdom Viridiplantae; phylum Streptophyta; class Magnoliopsida; order Poales; family Poaceae; genus Triticum; species Triticum dicoccoides. Next base: position 182,050,272 of record NC_041391.1, read on the forward strand.
ATTTTCGGACGGAGGGAGTAGTAGAATGATATGACATTGTTCATAGTTAAGACATTGCAGAATTTGACATTGTGCTGTAGTGGGTAGGTTCACCACACCACTGGATTACGGATGAAGAACAGAAGCATACATGCAGTGCAAAAGAAGATCACTTCCTCTGTATACTTTAATTTACATGGTATGAATAAGGAACTTGGTTGTACAACTGAAAACTTAAATTGATAAAGGACAAACTTTTGTTTATGAACTACTCCCTCCGTTCTAAAATAGATGACCCAACTTTATACTAACTTCAGTACAAAATTGGGTCATCTATTTTGGAACGGAGGGAGTACATAATAAACTTTAAACATGCAATTTGATGCAAACACCAAAAATAAACAGATGTTGCAGTCATGCCTAACCAAATATATACAACAAAGTTTGAAGGATTGAGATGGACAAACTTACATTATTGGTGAAGACATGCTCTATAAAGGCCTTGTCCATGTTGATGGGGGGGGGGCAATTCAAGAAGTTTACCACAGAATCTTCTTCATAAGCATTGCCTTTATTCTACATTTTGTTAAGACTAAATATAGATGTGATAATATACAAAAAAAATGGAGAATATTTAATATAAGATGAAGAGTGATGCTACATAACCAAGTAGCTGTAAATGTAAGTGCAGCGATACAGGCAAAAGGTACATCCAAGAGCAATGCACAGCTAAACTTCTTCAGTACCAACCTTATGGTAAGAGTAAATATAGATCTGATGTGTAGAAAATGGAGGGCAAAGGAAAATAAGCTGCAGAGTGATGGTACATGAACAACTACCTGTCATTATAAGTACACTGATAAAGGACAGCATGTACTTACAAGAACAATGCAGAGCTAAAAAAACATTGGCATTGGATACTGAAGAATTTGGAGCGAACAATTGATAAGCAAGCTATCATGCATACTGCTGTCACATAATGAACCACGTATGTATGCAAGTACAGTGATACAGGACAACAGGTACTAACAAGAGCAAAGCAGCGGGCAGCATATTCGCGATATCCTGTCGTTCTTTTCAAACCGGAATTCTTCTTCGAGCAGATTTCCTGCAAACAACATCCGTAAGGCACATGCGGAAAAGTAGAAGTTCAAATTGTCATGTGATTTCATAGACAATACCTCATCCTGGGAACGAGACGAGTGCATAACAATGTTTTTCCATTCAATGTCTTCTAAATTTAGCACAGGAGACTTCATCGGAAATTCGTTTATAGATTTGCCACCGGAAATTCGTTTATAAATTTAGCACATTATTCAACGTTTTTCCATTCAATGATTTCCTTAGGTAACACCGATACTGCTGCAATGCTTCCTTGAAAATCACAAGCAAGCTTTCCTTGTCATGTCTATCCAGATTCACCCTCGCCTAGTTACAACAATGTAATGTAAATCATTGATGTGTTCAATCAGCAGAAAACAAGAAAATAATAACCATGAATAATAGCACTTACACGTAAGTTGGACAGGGAGATGTGAAAATGGTGTTTGTCTTCACAATAATCTTCCCATGATGGGAATATATGCACGTAGTCCCTAACAACATTGAAAGCATTGTCTTTTAAACTGGGAATAAATGGAATGGGGTTCCAATCTGCAGGAATTGGCCGTCTCTGCAGTTGGGATAGGTCTTCGGCCGGTGGACTTGCTGTACTTTTTGCTGGAGTGGGATTTTTCTATGGTACAGCTGGTGCTATGGCAAATGAAATCGGTATACCTTTTGTTGGAGTGCAGGTCCTGTGTGGTGGGGCTAGTGGTGTGGCCAGTGAAGTATGGGTACAGTCTACTGGAGTCGGTCCTACGATTTGTGTCACAGCTCTATCGAACATGGTAAAGAAGAGCAAGCAGATGGTTGCGCAGTGCCCACACATGATGAACCAGAGCGCATTAAGAATGCAACTCCTAGCTGTCTCTCGACCATTTCAGGCGGTTGGATGAAGATCCTACGTCTCCTAACCCTTCTTCTTCCTTGTCTATGATTCTTCCCATACAGAACACTGCACGGGCTGCCGGCCGGACCATCGGCCCCCATTGCATGTGTTCCTCCGCCACCCCACCCCCACCCGCGTCAAGGTTTCTTCGTTCAGCGAGGCCCACAACCACCCGAGCCCCTTGGATCGCACCGGCGAACTCCGGCGAGCTCTGAAAAATCGACTGACCCAATTTTGAAATTTAGTCTACTATGATTTAACTAGTGTGGAATATAAAAGGGGAAAACCATAAGCATTGGGAGTATAGTGTTGAGCGTGCCATGGCGGATCTGGAGGTGCAAACCGGACAAAGGCAACTTCACAACCAAGACAAGAAATCAGAGTAAAGCAGTGGCGATCTATTTTCTTGCTGCGATAAATAAGTTGAGCAGATACGAAAGAGTACCGCCTCTGGTGCGGCGCCGTGTATGCATCTGGTGAGAATTTGACGGTGCTGCGGTAGCGATGGCTGTCAGCGGCGTGGAAGCAGATCTAGGAGGGTAGACGGTGGCGGCGGGGTGCGGTGGACAAGACGGTCGTAGGAGCAGCGCCGGCAAGGTGGACGACGGCGGGGATGAAACGAGAGGACAGGATGCAAGGATCCCGGTCCAAAGGTGTGGATGAGAGAGGTCGGGGTATCAGCTCCGGCATGGTGGAGGAGGACTGCGGTGGATGGGGTGGCAGAAGACGGCGGACGGAGGAGGGTGGGGTGGAGAGGGTGTTTTGGCGCCCATGGAGTACAAATGGGGAAAAGGGAGGTAGAGAGGAAGGGGGAACCATGTAGTGAGTGCGCGCTTGTCTCAAATGCAAGGAAATTTACAAACTTAGCCCCCGTTTCAAATTTCTACTACGTACATCACAGCAACATTAGTCGGTTGGGGATAGGACGGTAATCTCGCATACACCAAATATTTGCCGACGAGAGTTTGTTTTTGGCACCCACCGTGTATGAATATGAATCGGGGAGGGAGTCGATTTCGGCCGAGGGCACACTGTGTTTTGGCGCCCATCATGTATGAATCCGGGTGAGAGGCGGTTACGTCATGTTTGGGTGAAATTACAAATCTACCCCTACCAAAACCTATAGAAATCCAGCAGATAGGCTTTGCGCAGCAGGGATAGGCAGTAGTGATTTCCATCTCGCAGATTTTGGTTTTGGGCGGTTACTGCGACTTTCCCCGCTTCGTTCTAATTTTGCATAGTGCACGTTTACCGTGCCAACTCAATTCAAATCTCGTTTGTATTCTACTATTTTTTCGGGCGGGATCCATTTTCAATTGGAATTACATTCTATATACATCATTTTTTAACATATGTACTTTCAAAAGCACAACAAAGAATTCTGCTCCTTTATATGTATAATATGATTTACAAATACAATGATCTCGAAATCTTAAGGTTGAATTCGAAAAAATTTAACCAAATTATGTTCTACTAAAATGTATGGATCTGTAATATCTACATATTAAATAACATAGATGTGCGTGAATTCATATGAGTATGCATGTTTGATAGATCAATTTTGGTTCGAGTATGGATTACATGTATCATCATCTCGAATTCAAATATTTGAATCCCTTTTTTGTTCACTCCTTTCACGCCCATCTCTCTCGCATGCATGATCCTTCAGGTAGCCATCACTCTCTTTTCGTCAGCTCACCCGCACGCTCACTTCATGTTTCTCCTATCCTCACAAACATGGTCTCTCGACGTCTCCCTTGAGAAGTGTCACAGTCTCCCTATCATTATACATTACACGGTTTTCATTATCTCTCACGTCTCTACTGTTCTCTGGTATCACTCGGTACCTAAGCTTTCTTTTTCACCGCCACACACACAGTGTCCACTCGTCTTTCACTTTGTCTTTCTCTTTATGGAATTCTCTCACACACCCTATATGTCTCTACATATGACCCATACCACTAAAATTACTCTCTCTCTCTCTCCTGTAGACACAACATTTGTTGCGGTCTCCTTTCCATCTCCATCCCAGACTGACACCGATCAGACAACCTCGACTACCGTCTCCTCTCTCTCTCTCTCACAGACACACACACAACTCCTGCTTCCACCCCCCCCCTTCCCGACTACCGTCTCTCTCTCTCTCACACACAAAACTCTCGCTTTCGCACCCCGACTCGTATTTCTCTCACAAGCATTTATCGACTAGCTAGCCTCTAGATAGGTTTATACACCCGCACACTCATGCTTCCACCATCGTATACATGTCTCTCTCTCGCTCCTTGCATCTATGTAGCTTTTTCTTCCCTTCTCGAGACACGCCCTATCGATCGTGCACACACAAACTATCGCCTCATTTTAAGCTGATACCTATCGCACACACACTACTTGTGTCTTTGTCACACATGCACTCCGTCCTCCTCCACTCTCCCTCTCTCTCACACACACATGGGATTTTTGCAACAACTAGCAAGATGCCATGCGTTGCACGGAACATCAAGATGCATTTGTATGAGTAGTTTATCTTGTGGGGGAAAAGGATGAACGAGGGAAGACCTTATTTGCAAATATGGAGAGGGGTGTGGGTATCTTTTTGCAAAATTGCCATAGTTTCCTTCCTATCCCTCAGATATAGATCGGACGGCCTATATTGCAGGATGGCAGGCACACGATCATCACTGACAATGCTTTCTATAAGAGTAGGGATAAAAAATAGAGTTGGTGATGATGGTGGGCCTGCCATCCTGCAATGTAGGTCGTCTGATTTATATCTGACGGATAGGAAGGAAAATATGGCAATTTACCCACACTCTTCAGCACATTTACAGATAAGGCCTTCAATCGTTCATCCTTTTCTCCCACGAGATTTTGATGTTCCGTGCAACGCACGGGCATCTTGCTAGTAAGAGTAGAAATTAGACATACTCCCTCCGTCCCCGCGAATAAGTGTACATCTAGCTTTTGTCTTAAGTCAAAGTTTTAAAACTTTGACCAACTTTCTAGGGAAAATTAGAAGCATTTATGGCACTAAATTAGTATCACTAGTTCTGTTTTGAAATGTACTTTGATAATATACCAATTTGATGCCATATATGTTACTACTATTTTTTATAAAGTTGGTCAAAATTTTAAAACTTTGACTTAGAATAAAAGCTAGATGTACACTTATTCGTGGACGGAGGGAGTATACCACTTCTCGAATCTTGAAACCAACAACACGCCTCCCTTATCTCATCAAAACCGCCATGAGTGTTACGTATTTCAAAACTAGACTTTTTTTTCTATCAAATCGGTGAATATGTATTAATCTACTTTGATCGTGTGGCAACGCATTGGAACATTGCTAGTAGTTATTATAATTTTTTGGACACCAGACAAACGGTGGAGTACATATACGAAGAGAAGAGGCGCACACACGTAGTCGACCTCTCGCTGTCTCGCACACATGAGTGTTACATAAAGGCGACGTTAACAAATAAACCCTTAAACCCTAGGTGCATGATTGCTGCATTCGCGGGTACCGGGTACGTGGTGGAGCACCTTTGTAGGAGTTGATGGTCGGGACCATAGGTGAACGACTTGGAGAGCGGTGGCTCGCCAGTTGCCACAGACCGAGTAGCCACGTTTAAAATATCGTTTTCTTAGTGGGGTTAAGAGTTCTGATTTTAAATGGCACGTTATAAGTAGTAAGTAGTTTTTAGAACGACTAGCATGGAGTGAAAATGGAATTCATAGTACTACGTACCTCCTTGGCGTATGGTTGTATGGGTTTATGTTACGAGATGTTGAACCTGGTAGTTCTAGGGAAAATACTATGGTTTAGAGTTAGATGCTGGTTTTCAGTAACCGGAAGGGGAAACCCTTCTTTGATTAAAAAAACTACTACCTCCATTCTGGTTTACTAGTCCCCATCGTACTTTGGGTCAAAGTTTGTCCACGAATTTTACTTGTAAAATGTGAATGGAAAATGAGATTTTGTTATACCCAAACAAAAAAGGACTGGAGGGAGTGATTGCTCTAACACGGACGCGACCTCTCATAGCGCAGGCATTGAACCGGCGCGCCGGCCAAGAGGGCCGCACTCGTTGCAGGCCCGGCTGAGCACACCTCCTCGTCGCGTGCAACCAGCTTAAGACTGCCCCGCCTGCCTTTATTGAATCCGCGCGTGTGCCGGCAACACGTCCTTCCGCGAGGCAGTAGAAATTTTAGGACACAAAAAATGACTAAAATATAATTAATTTACGCATGGTCTTGACTTGTTGTGCTCGCACTGGTAGTAGGAACTAGTAGAGGTTTTTCTTTATTTATAACTCTCCTCACATTTTTTTGGCTTTGAAGTGAATCATGGTTGTGGACATTATGTATGAATGTGCAGATATCTGTGAACATGAGTTTGATGTGGAAGTTGGACTTGGAATGTCGGGCTTGCGCGTGAACTATACCATGTCCAATGCTTCATCTGTTATTGTTTGGAAAGTAATTGCTGTTATTACATGACCCGAAAAAAACATTTTGTGCCACATCAGTAGATGCACAGACATCACAACAGGCATGCTGACTGGATAAACATTTGAACCTAGCTATTATGAAGGAAATTTTGTATTGACAACAGTTTTAGATAGTAGGAGAGGCCTAGCCTGCTCTACCTCTGCTATCTTATTTCTGGGTTCTTTCATCTCTTCTTTTGCTTGGGTGAAGAGAGCATCTGATTGCTCTTTTCGCTTCTTCAGGAACATAGCTACATTCTCAAGGGCTGCTGCACGCTTTCTTTCAGCCTTTACTCGTGCCACGAGGACATGAACAACTGACCACTCCACCTGGCTTGTGTGTAATCCAGCATCATCTGGGAATTTGCACCTTGTGTCTAATCCAGCATCATTAGGGAACTGGCACCTTGTGTGTAATCCAGCCTCATTTTGGAAACATGATCTCGAGGTTGACCATACTTCTCTCCTCGCAGGAACTGCATCCTGACATGAAGTTACTTCTTTTTTAGATCAATACTCAGAGAAACCTAGATCCATTTAGTAGAAGCCAGATAAACAGAACTCGGAGAAGTGAATTCAAAAGGAAAAGAAATATAAAAACAGAATACACGGTGAGTACACCCACTTCCTACATCAAGTTAAAAACGAAAGCATTAGGATGATTAAGACTCTTCTTATTACACATCGAAGAACACCACGCTTAAGAGAAACAGAAACTACAACATATACACATCGAAGAACACGAGGCTAAACGAAAGTAATTGAAAGGGTGTTACTTACCAAAGCTCATTTTACAGGTTCGGTGCAACTCCTCTTTAACTTGCCATGCTCCTTGAAGATGTCCCGAATATCCCATGTTTGGTCTTCATTGCTCCTCTTCATGTTCACACTCGCGGTTTCAAAATCTCAACATGGCAAGAAAAATACTACTAGTAATACTCGCGCATCTTGTGGGCAACATTAAAGCACTCGCCTGCCATGTTAGAGCATCTCCAACAGAATCGCAACGCGCGGTGCTTTAAAAAAGCGTTTACAGTGCTGAGATCGAGAAGTAGATACTAGAGAGTAGAGGATAGCTCTCAGCATAGATAGATACAAAAAAGATAATTCAACTACTCCTTGTCGTCCGACTGCTCCTCGGTGATGTCCTCCTCCGACGTCTGACTGTAGGCGTGAAGATACGGATCATCGTCGGATTCCTAGGGCGACGCTGCTCCTAGCCTCATGTTGTATTGAGCGTCCGCTTTTCGCCTACGCTTGTCCTCGCGATAGGCGGCTCGCTCCGCCCTCCTCTTATCCCTATCCGCCCTCCTTTGCGCGTAGAACTCGCGCTCGTTGATGATGTCCTGCGGGAAGTGTTGGCGCCACAGCGTAATGGCTTCCTTGTCCATCTCGGTGATGCCGAGACGGTGCTCCCGCCTCCGGTTGTCGCGACGATCCTCGTCGGTGCTAAGCCGCGGCAGAGGCGCGAGCTCCTGCGCCCGCTCCCGTGTCGGCACGTTGGGGAAGTTCAATGTTCTATGAGGCCACCGGAGGTGCTATGCGCCGCGTCGTACGCACGGGCGGCCTCGGTGGCGGTGTTGAAATTGCCGAGGCCGAGGCGCATCCCGCGGAACCGGATCTCGGCAGAGAAGCCGCCGGAGGGACGCGCGCGGATGCCGCGGTATCCCCAAGTTTCTCGACGACGCGGCGGCATGTTGGCGCAGCGGCGGCGAGGCGAAAAAGAGCGGGGAGAGAGCGGTGGCGAGGCACAAAGCGGTGGCGAGGCACAGAGCGGTGGCAAGGCACAGAGCGGTGGCGAGGCACAGAGCGGTGGGAGGGCATTGGATTTTATAAAGCACGCCGAACGCCGCGCGCCAAAACTAGCGCACGCCCGACCGCTTTTTCCTGCGCGCGCGATCCTTTCCTGACGTCTCTACTATCTCTACTCTCTTCTCTACGGTTATATTTATTTTATATTTCATATTTAATATTTATCTCTACTTCCTTTACTATCTACTTTTTTCTCTATAGTTTTTTTTCTTGCAATATAGGCCGTCCGATTTATATCTGACAGATAGGAAGGAAACAAATGGGAATTTAGCAAAAAGATACCCATACCCCTCTCCAGATTTGCAAATAAGGCCTTCCCTCGTTCATCCTTTTCTCCCACAAGATAAACTACTCATACAAATGCATCTTGATGCGTGCAACGCATGGGCATCTTGCTAGTTCTAAAAACCTTTCCATCATTTGCCGCATTGCTGGTTGCAGATGAAAAACCTACCCAAGCATAGCACGATACAGGAGCAACACACAATTACAAGATGATATTCTGTTGGACAGTGGAGGCTATAACCAATTACTTTTACAGGAACAATAGCACCCAGGAAAATTGAAGGGTAGGTATGAACAAAATTGGAACTGCACATGTACTGCTAAGTGATTCAATACACACATTACCAATCGAGGAGGAGAACGATGGTCGCGGCGGCCTCTGTGAGTCATGGTCGGCAACGGGAGTTAGTTGTTTGTCCACGACGGTGGTACTTCTGCGCTTGGTGTCGGCTTCCGGGAAGCAGATCCGAGACCGTGGAAGACGATGCCGGGGAAGAGGCTCCATCTACGATGACGACGGTGGACCAGCTCCAGTGCGGCGTACGAGGTCGTCGATGAGGCAGATGCGCCGCGGTGGACGAGTGCGCTGATGTAAAGGGGAGGAGCACAAAGGCTGCAGTGCCGTGGAGAAGTCTATTTTGCGGTGGGGATAGAAAATGGGGAGTATTCAGGTGTACTACCCTGGGTGCCGGGGTGGGGCTGGCTGGGTAGGGTGAACCTGAAGTTACGAAAACAGCCCACTACCAAGCGTCGTACGTAGGCCTGTTCCGAAGGCTATGATGGTAACTTCCCACTGCTCGAATCAGGGTCGCGGGAGATTTTCCCGCCGACCTCAAAATTTTGTGACACCGGACTCCCCGTGTGGCGTGTTGAGTGATTTGGCTAAGCAACTAGCGAGTAGTAGTAGTAAACTCTGCATATTAGGTTTGACCGAAGTCAAACTTCCTAAAGTTTAACCAAGTTTATATAAAAATATAATCATTTACCATAACAAATATGTATGATGTGGAAGTACATTCTATAATGAATCTAATGGTATTTATTTGTTATTGTATATGTTAATATTTTTTGTTATAAGCTTTCTGAGAGTTTACAAAACTTGACTTTGACCAATGCTAATACGCGGACTTAAATAAAAATGGAGGGAGTACACATTTGTTTTCTTAGTTTGTAGTGAACTAATCATTTCTTGAAATTGTGAAATAAATATATTAAGCTATTGACTTCGAATGTAATGGTCTATACAATTCAATAGTTACAATCATTGTCGAATCCCAAGATGTATACAAGGTCTATAGTACTTCACAACATGCTCAAACTCACATAATCCCGATCAAATGAGAATCTAAATGCATTTCATAGTTATTACTTTGTAGGATGCAACAAAAACAACCAAAACTCTACATCAGCCATTATAGAAGCAACATTTTGACATATCCCATTGTGAAAATGAAATGTGCAGAGAGAGCTTTTGAAGATGGAGCAGATAGGGCGGGAAAGATTGTATGTATGTGGACGAGAGAGTAGGAGACAAACCTAACAACACACACACACACACACACACACACAGAGAGAGAGAGAGAGAGAGAAAGAGAGAGGAAGAAGTTAGGTCTGTGAGAAAGATGGAGACATGTAATATACGTGATTCTGTATACGTGGAAGGAGAAGAGACAACATGTTTGATGAGAGAGCTGGAAAAACATGGACGAGAGGGGAAGGATCTCATGGGTTGAGGGATTGACAATTTTGTGCAGGGGACAGAGGGATTGGTAATTTTGTGCAAGAGAGAGAGAGGGTGGGAGGAGGAGTCAGTCAGCCGTCGTCACATCACCCTTCTTCCAAATGACCCCGCATTCTCTAGCGCGGTGTGGTCGCCGTCTTTGATCTGCTCGATGCCCTCTTTGAAGATTGAGGTGTTGTGCATGTTGGGGTGCAAAGAAGCACAAGCGAGAGTGGTCGCCGTATAACCTTGGATGGGGATGAATTGTGTGCTCGGGGGAGTGTGTGTGTGTGTTGTGTTGTGTGTGTGTGTGTGTGTGTGTACGTGTGTGTGTGTGTCAGATATTGAGCGAAAACAAACCTAAGGAGAGAAATGGGTATTTGTTGGACCTTGAGAAGAGGTGTCTAGAGGGGGGGTGATTAGACACTAAGTACCAAAGTTGCAGTTTTTAAGTTTCTTTAAAGTTTAAGTGGAGTTTAGGCACAAGTTTAACATTCACAACACATATCAAGCAAGCATGCAAAGAGTATATGAGCAGCGGAAAGTAAAGCATGCGACTTGCAAGAATGTAAAGGGAAGGGATTGGAGGATTCAAACGCAATTTGAGACACGGATGTTTTTGGCGTGGTTCCGATAGGTGGTGCTATCGTACATCCACGTTGATGGAGACTTCAACCCACGAAGGGTAACGGTTGCGTGAGTCCACGGAGGGCTCCACCCAAGAAGGGTCCACGAAGAAGCAACCTTGTCTATCCCACCATGGTCGTCGCCCACGAAGGACTTGCCTCACTAGTGGTAGATCTTCACGAAGTAGGCGATCTCCTTGCCCTTACAAACTCCCTGGTTCAACTCCACAATCTTGTCGGAGGCTCCCAAGTGACACCTAGCCAATCTAGGAGACACCACTCTCCAAGAAGTAACAAATGGTGCGTTGATGATGAACTCCTTGCTCTTGTGCTTCAAATGATAGTTTCCCCAACACTCAACTCTCTCTCATAGGATTTGGATCTGGTGGAAAGAGGGTTTGAGTGGAAAGCAACTTGGGGAAGGCTAGAGATCAAGATTCATATGGTAGGAATGGAATATCTTGGCCTCAACACATGAGTAGGTAGTTCTCTCTCAGAAATAGGATGCTGGAAGTGTAGGTTCAGTCTGATGGCTCTCTCCACGAATGAAGAGGAGGTGGAGGGGTATATATAGCCTCCACACAAAATCTAACCGTTACACACAATCTACCAAACTCGATGGGACCGAATCGTTAAAGTCGGTCAGACCGGTTTAGCAAATAATGTGACCGTTAGGGTTTTCGGTGGGACCGGAATGCAACTCGGTGGGACCGATTCGGTTAGGGTTAGGGCATAACGTAATCTCGGTAAGACCGATTACACAAACTCGGTGGGACCGATTTTGGTAATAAGCTTTCCAGAGAGTTGGGCAGGCAAACTCGGTTTGACCGATTATCAAACTCGGTGGGACTGATTTTGATAATAAGTTAACCAGAGAGTTTGCATTGTAATCTCGATACTACCGATTGCTCAAACTCGGTGAGACCGATTTTGATAATGGACATACACAGAGAGATTACAATCACATCTTGGTGAGACCGAGATCCCTATCGATGAGACCAATTTGCCTAGGGTTTGTGGCAGTGGCTAAGACATCAAAACTCGGTGGCGCCGGATAGAAAGAATCAGTGGGGCCGAGTTGGACTTTAGGTTTAGGACATATCTGGATATGAGAAAGCAGTTGAGGGTTTTTGGAGCATATCACTAAGCACTTGAAGCAAGAGGCTCATTAAGCAACACCTCATCCCTCCTTGATAGTATTGGCTTTTCCTATAGACTCAATGTGATCTTGGATCACTAAAATGGAAAATGAAGAGTCTTGAGCTTGAAGCTTGAGCCAATCCTTTGTCCTTATCATCTTGAAGGAGTTCCCACATCCTTTAGTCCATGTCACTCCATTGTTGAACTTATCTGAAACATACTAGATACAAGTGTTAGTCCAACAAGAGATATGTTGACATTAATTACCAAAACCACATAGGGAGCACTTGTGCTTTCAATCTCCCCCTTTTTGGTAATTGATGACAACATACATCAAAGCTTTAGATAAAGATATAAAGATTAGCAAGTAAAGCTTTGGAAAGACATGTAACAAGCATAGGCTCCCCCTACATGTATGCAATCATGTGAATGTGAAATATAGAAGCATGTGATAGCATAATCATGATAGAGCAGGCAATGTGTTACATGTATCTTGGCCATATGCATTAGAGCAAAAAGTATTAAAGAGAATACCTTCATGCCCATGAGTCCTTTTGCAAATAGTATGTACATCAGCAAGAATTCCTCATACACATGATTGTGATGCATATACTTACCTTGTAGTCTTGAGTAGGCTTAGGATGGAATGAACCTGCACAAACAAGGTTAGATAACACAGGTACATCTACTAGCCAGAGCAAACAGAAGAAACTACAAGAATACCAAGACTGGGATGACATGTAGAGAGTAAGTACTAAGTACCACAGTTGATTAGACATGTCCCCAAGAGTAAAGATATGCAATGAATTTAAATGATTTCTTTCCCTTAGATGTCTTGCTCCTGTAGCGACCCGACCTCAGATGGTCAAGTCTCTGCGCTTCCGTGTCATCCCTGGATCGGTAATGCTGACACACACAGTACTCGAAGGATTTATAACAGAGTAGCAATCACACACTTATTACATCGAATGTCTCAAAAGAGAACTTATTACAGTAATATGGCTTAAGGCCATCTAATGCGATAACAGCGGAAGGCTTGGAAGATAAAGTGAGTCCATCAACTCCAACGGCATAGCTGAGCTGCACGGCAACGACCTACGAACCTTACTCCTTGTCTGAAAAGTCTGCAACATAATACGTTGCAGCCCGAGAACGGGTCAGCACATGGAATATGCTGGCAATGTAACACAAAAGAGCAATAACAGAATAATACTACCACTACATGCATATTTGGCTGGTGGAAAGCTCTATGGTTACAGTTTTGCGAAAAGCCAATTTTTCCCTACTACAAAGGAATAACTTTTAATTTAACTATCATGGTGGTTGAAACATCATTTGAGAAGGTAACCCCAACTCAATGATCCCAATTAAAATAGTTAACAACCCAGCAAGATTAATTAGAAGTGTTGAGATACATGCGAATACTCAAGTACTAGATACTCAGAATTGTCCATAACCGGGGACATGGCTAACCATGATTAGATTGTACACTCTGCAGAAGTTTGCACACTTTTCCCCGCAAGACTCGATCGCCTCCGCTGATTCCTTGCACTACATGATGTTTGAGAAACGGATGACCGAGACACAGTCTTTCAGAAACATTAACTCTCTACTCCAGGCAGACCATACCAAACCTACAAACCCACTACCTGTTGATCCACCTCTTCAAGAGCTTCACGTAACTTACTCAACTATGCTAGAGCCCATAGTAGCTTGCAGCTGCACACGGAAGTTTCTGGCATGAATAGACTCAGTTCCCTTTGAGCCTGGGTGGCGGTCCATAGGAGAATCACACGGTAACCCCGGGATTTCCAAAAATAAAACAGGCAATCACTGGATACCCCAGGTGCCTCAATCCACCCATATGTGTATTAAAGTTGCCACCTTAAGTAAACCATTAATTTAACAATCTCACCTCTATCATGGAAATCACTCAAACCCAATCCACGTCTACGAGCATAGCATGGCAAAATAAGCAACGCGTAGAAGTAACTCCCAAGGGTTTGATAATAAACAGGGCAATAGGTTCTACCTCAGCAACTACTTCCCAAAACCCACATATTAAAGGCATCCTAGTCATGCAATGTTTGAGGATTGAAACTAATGCATAAAAATTGGGTATGAAAAGAGTATGATCAATATGTTACTTGCCTTGCTGACGATCCGTGAATCCTAGAGACTCGTACTAACACGCTTCGCACTCCGGGAATTCTATCGCAAGCAAACAATAACATGCATAAGCAACAATCAAAGATGCACAAGTAGAACTCCAAATAAAAGAGTTTGACCGGAGAGTTCAACTTAAGAACTCCGGTTTGTAAAAAGAATCAAATCAAACGGAGCAACGAAACTCAAACGGCAAAAGAAACAAGATCCGTTAACTAATCTGAACTAGGGTCAAATTTTACAGAGATAAAAACTTGTTTGAGTTGATTATTCGGAAAGAAGGTTTCGAGATGAAACTCCAGGCGCTTGAATCGCCTGATTCCGATAAACGAGCGAAAAGATAAATAGGTTCGAACATCGGATCAGAAATCGCGATCAGAATAATCGCGGAATAAATCCGATAAAAGAAAAACGACGAACTGCTAAATGATCGAACGTTCGTTAGCAGAAACTAAACGATGAACACGTTCGTTAAAACGAACGAACGAGCGAACGCTCGCTAAGAAAATCAACCGAAGAATAAAACCGATCTAAAAAAATGAACCAGGGTTGGGGTTTTATACGGAAAAAAACCGGCGGCGGGGTGGCTACCTCCGGCGAGGTCGTCCGGCAGGGCGGGCGGCTCCGGCGGGGCTCGGCGAGGGGCGACGGGGCTCGGCGAGATGGCGGCGGCGGCGGCGGCGCG
>NC_041391.1:182065721-182073753 GCF_002162155.2 Triticum dicoccoides
GCGGGGAGGTGGGGGCGAGGCGGGCCGGCCTGGCGGGGCCCTTGGCCCGGTCGGGCGCGGGTTTTTTTTAAAAAAAAACATTCCACCGACTAAAAAAAAGTCCTAGAAAAATATAAATAAAAATCAAAAAAATTCCAAAACAAGTTTTCTCCGTCTAAATAAAATATTTAGAACAAGATGAACTTTTCTTGGCCCCTAAAATGCAATTTTTAAAACATGCAAATTTTTCTAGGGCAAATAAAATTCCGAATAAACTCAAATAAAATCCAAATAATGATTTTAACATTTTTCCTCCGATATTTCAATTGTTTTGGAGAAGTCATATTATCTCCCCTCATTTATTATTTTAAAATGAAATATTTTCCGGAGAAAAAAAAATGAAAAATCAAAATCCTCGTCTTCACTATTTGATAAAATTTCAAATATGAAAATTGGAAAATCCCCAACTCTCTCCGAAGGTCCTTGAGTTGCTTAGGATTTCGAGGATTGCAAACGAAAAAGCAATAAAATATGATATGCATGGATGACCTATGTATAACATGCCAAATTGGAAATTTGGGATGTTACAAACCTACCCCCCTTAAGATGAATCTCTCCCTCGAGATTCGGGTTGGCTAGAAAATAGGTGCGGGTGGTCCTTGCGAATATCCTCTTCTCGCTCCCAGGTGGCTTCCTCCTCAGTATGATGACTCCACTGAACTTTGCAAAACTTGATCACCTTGTTGCGAGTGACTCCACTATCAAACTCAAGAATCTTTACTGGCTTCTCCTCATAGGTCAGATTATTATCCAGTTGAATCGTCTCCAAAGGTACTGTATCATTCAATGGTATATCGGCCATCTCAGCATGGCACTTCTTCAGATGTGATACGTGAAACACATCGTGAACTCCAGACAACCCTTCAGGTAACTCCAACTTGTAGGCAACTTCTTCCATCCGTCCCAAAATACGATACGGTCCTACAAAATCTCGGGGCTAACTTTCCCTTAACTCCAAAATGTTTTACTCCCCTCAAAGGTGATACTTGTAAATAAGATCTGTCTCCAATTTCATAGGTTACTTCCTTGCGTTTTGAATCTGCATAACTCTTCTGTCTGGACTGAGCAATCTTTTGTCTGTCTCTGATCAGTTTAACCTTCTCTTCTCATTCCTTGATCAAATCTGGTCCAAACAATTGACGGTCTCCTACCTCATCCCACATCAATGGTGTTCTACATCTGCATCCATACAGAGCTTCGAACGGTGCCATCTTCAAACTGGCCTGGTAGCTGTTGTTATAAGAGAACTCCGCGTATGGTAAATTGTCATCCCAACTAGATCCATAATCTAGCGCACATGCTCTTAGCATGTCCTCCAGAATCTGATTGACTCTTTCTGTCTGTGCATCTGTCTGAGGGTGAAAAGTGGTACTGAATTCCAAACGGGTACCCAAAGTCTGGTGTAACTGATGCCAAAACTTTGAAGTAAACTGGGTTCCTCTATCTGATACTATGCTCCTCGGAACTCCATGTAAACATACGATCCTGGTCATATATATCTTGGCCAACTTTGCACTTGTATACGTTGTTTTCACTGGGATGAAGTGAGCTACTTTAGTTAATCGATCCACAACTACCCATATAGAATCATATCCTGCCTTGGTTCTGGGTAATCCGGTAATAAAGTCCATACCAAGTTTGTCCCACTTCCGTTCGGGTATTGGCATAGGCTGTAACAATCATGCTGGTTTCTGATGCTCTGCCTTCACTCTCTGACATACATCACATACGGCTACATACTCGGCAATATCCTTCTTCATACCAGTCCACCAGAAATGTTCCTTCAAGTCCAAATACATCTTGGTGTTTCCGGGATGAATCGAGTATGGTGAGTCATGGGCCTCCTGAAGTATCAACTTCCAGATCTCCGAATTGTTGGGCACATAAATCCGGTCCTCAAACCACAAGGTATCGTGCTCATCCTCGCGAAAACCTTTGGCTTTACCTTCGCCCATCCTCTCTCTTATCTCAACAATCTCTTTGTCCTCCTTCTGAGCTTCTCGAATCTTATCCAACAATGTCGACTGAACCTCCATTGCTGCAAGAAAGCCTTTTGGAACAATCTCCAATCGAAGTTCCATGATCTCCGCAGCTAACTCTTTTGGCATTCCTTTGCTCACAAGAACATTAGCATAACTTTTCCGGCTCAAAGCGTCTGTTACGACGATGGATTTTCCTGGATGATAGTGTAGCTTCATATCGTAATCCTTTATAAGTTCCAACCATCTCCTCTGTTTGAGGTTCAACTCCTTCTGGGTGAAAATGTACTTCAAGCTCTTATGATCCGTGTACACATCACAACGGTTTCCAATAAGATAATGTCTCCAGGTCTTCAGCGCATGCACTACGGCTGCTAACTCCAGATCATGTGTGGCATAGTTCAACTCATGTGGCTTAAGTTGTCGTGAGGCATACGAAACAACTTTTCCTTCCTATATAAGCACACATCCAAGTCCCAAGCGAGAGGCATCACAATACACTTGAAACTCCTTACGTATATCTGGCAAGGTCAGCACTGGGGCTGTAGTCAATCGTTCCTTTAGCTCTTGAAAACTTGTCTCGCAATCCTCCGTCCATTTGAACTTAGTATCCTTCTTTAACAGTTCAATCATTGGTTTAGCAATCTTGGAAAAATTCTCAATGAATCTCCGATAATATCCTGCGAGTCCAAGGAAACTGCGGATCTCGCCAACTAAAGTGGGTGCCAACCATTCAGTGACCGACTGAACCTTACTGGGATCCACTGCTATACCCTCTCCTGATATAACATGCCCAAGAAATCCAACTTCTTTCAACCAAAACTCACACTTGCTGAATTTGGCGTATAACTGGTGTTCCCTGAGTTTCTCGAGAACCAAACGCAAGTGTTCCGCATGCTCCTCTTCGTTCTTTGAGTATATCATAATATCATCAATAAATACCACAACAAACTTGTCCAAATACTCCATGAACACCTTGTTCATCATACTCATGAAATAGGCAAGGGCGTTAGTCAGTCCAAATGACATGACCGTGTACTCATATAATCGATACCGCGTGGTAAACGCTGTCTTTAGTATATCCTTCTCTCGGATCTTCAACTGATGGTATCCTGATCGTAGATCAATCTTTGAAAACACCTTAGCTCCTTGTAACTGATCAAATAGATCATTAATCATCGGTAAGGGATACTTGTTCTTTATCGTTACTTCATTCAGAGCTCGGTAATCAATGACCATCCTCAGGGATTTATCCTTCTTCTCCACCAAAAGTAATGGGGCTCCCCAAGGTGATGAACTTCTACGAATGTAACCTTTCTCCAAAAACTCTTTGATCTGCTTCTTAATTTCCTCTAGGTCATTGGCTGGCATCCGATAGGGTCTCTTGGATATCGGCCCTGTACCTGGCAATAGCTCTATCAAAAACTCGATATCTCTATCCGGTGGCATACCTGGTAACTCTTCGGGGAAACATCCGGAAAAACCTTTACTACAGGTACTTCCTCCTGTACAACTCCCATGAGGGCGTTTACTTGGCTCCTCCTAGGCACATGCCTAGATACATACTTAATCCTTTTTCCCTCTGGGGTGGTAAGGTAAATTGACTTACTAGCACAGTCAATACTTCCTCCATACTTCGACATCCAGTCCATTTCTAATATCACATCCAATCCTTGCGACTCCAAGATAATTAGGTCAGACAGAAATACATGTGTGCCAATGATTAGGGGTATCTGGGTGCACCAACTGCTAGCCATGTACTCTGCTCCAGGCGAGCTCACTAAAAGGGGTGTCCTAAGGGTTTGGGTTGGTAACTTGAACTTTTCCACAAATCCCCTTGATATGTACGAATGCGATGCACCAGTATCGAAAAGTACAATTGCGGTAAATGACTGAACCAAAAACTTACCTATTACCGCGTCCGGCTGATCTTCAACTTCCTCCAAGTTAACGTGGTTCACTTGTCCTTTGTTGAATGGATTGGGCTTCTTCCCAGCGCTCCCATTTCCGTTTCCATTCTTTCCTTCAGAGCAGTCATTGGCATAGTGCCCGTTCTTCCCGCACTTGTAGCAAACAACTTGACTTAAGTCCCTCTTTGCGGGTGTAGATGGGTTAGAGCGATTCTGATTATTGTTGGCTCCATTCCCATTCCTGTTCTTCGCACCATTATGGTTATGCGATCCTCCTCCAGCATGGTTATGACCTCCATGGTTATGAACAAGTCCTCCCGAGTTCGGGGTTAAACGAGGCTTCTGGTGAGCTCCTGAGTTGTATTTCCCTTGTCCATACTTCCTCTTACGATTCTCAATCTGCTGCTGCTTTCCTGCAATCATTAGGGCCTTATCTACCAACTCTTGGTAGTTGTTGAAGGTTGCTACCATCAACTGCATACTCATCTCATCATTCAGCCCTTCCATAAACTTCTCCTACTTCGCGGCATCTGTGGCCACATCATCAGGGGCATAACGTGATAACTTGCTAAACTCATCCACGTACTGGCGAATAGTACGGTTCCCCTGGCGTAGATTGCGAAACTCACGCTTCTTCATCTGCATAGCTCCAGTTGAGACATGGGCAGTACGAAAAGTCTGCTGAAACTGAGCCCATGTGACAGTGTCGATAGGATAGGTGGTTGTGAAATTCTCGCACCATGCTGCTGCAGGTCCATCCAGTTGGTGTGCAGCAAAACGCACCTTCTCAGCATCTGTGCATCCTGCGGTGGTTAACTCCCTTCCAATACGACGTAGCCAATCATCCGCAACTATTGGCTCGATGCTACTAGAGAAAACCGGCGGCTGTAACCTTAAGAAACGGGTGAGGTTATCCACTGGCGGCAGGTTGTTGTTGGCATTGTTGTTATTGGCATTGCCCTGGTTCTGAACTAGCAATTGCATCAAGGCATTCTGCTGCTGGATCAACTGCGTGATCTTCGGTGGAAAAACAAAATCGGGGTCTCTTCTCGAAGGCATCTGATGGTTTAGATGGAAGAGATTAGAATAGAAAAAGATCTAGGGGAGAAACACTACCCATATGTATATGAGGCAAACACAAGCATTCATTCAATCAATCAAGCAAGGACATACAAAACGGTCTAGGACTATCGCAAAAGTGCTCACTACTACTAGTTACATGGGGGAATACTATTATTATATGGTGGTCATCTAGAAATTTTGATCGGTGGAAGACTCCATGATGTCTGCTCCAGCTTCATCTTCGTAGTCATCATCACTTGAATCTGAATCGGTGTCGTCGATGATGATGTAGTTGTCCGGACAAATGGGGTCTCCGTCATCTTCTCTCGGAACTGGTCCTCCCATGAAAATTCCGATCTTCTCGACTAGGTCGTCATTCTTCTCCAATAGGGTCTTGATTTCCTCCTCATATCCATCGCGTGTGAACTTAAGTTCTTCCTCCAGCTCGATGATCCTAGTTTTCACCTTCTTCAACTCGATCATGTCTGCGCACATCTGGTTCTCCTGTCGTCGAATGTGCTGGTTTTGCTCCTGGATAAAGGCTACGACAGATCTATCCTTCCTAGTGCTGATCATCTCCCATTGTTCATCTCGGCGCCCACATATTTGATAGGTGGTGTCCTCAAGGTCCTTGTTGTAGATTTCTCCAATGCGTCCCATGGTAATATGTGCTGCCATACTCTTACCAAGGCTCCAAGTGGGTGCTTCGAAAGAAAACTCTATGGGTTTAGAATTTGGCGAGAACGTTCTTCCTGGAACTCGTACTTGAATCATCCAGCGCTCTTCTTCTGGTAGAGTGGCGTTGTACGTCCCGGTGAAGCTTGGTATTCCAATATTCAAGTACCTAGTGACTTCCTTCAAGTGGCGTCCAACAGGTGAGTCTTCATCTAGTTGTGCAAACTTGTTCTTCATCTCCTTCATCCTAAAGAGTGGAAAAAAGAAAAGGAGTTAGAAATGAGAAGAGAAGAGTGACCTATGGTTTATCTTAGTGGTCGTGTCCTACACTCAGCGTGTGCTCTGATACCATCTTGTAGCGACCCGACCTCAGATGGTCAAGTCTCTGTGCTTCCGTGTCATCCCTGGATCGGTAATGCTGACACACACAGTACTCAAAGGATTTATAACAGAGTAGCAATCACACACTTATTACATCAAATGTCTCAAAAGAGAACTTATTACAGTAATATGGCTTAAGGCCATCTAATGCGATAACAGCGGAAGACTTGGAAGATAAAGTGAGTCCATCAACTCTAACGGCATAGCTGAGCTGCACGACAACGACCTACGAACCTTACTCCTCGTCTGAAAAGTCTGCAACATAATACGTTGCAGCCCGAGAACGGGTCAGCACATGGAATATGCTGGCAATGTAACACAAAAGAGCAATAACAGAATAATACTACCACTACATGCATATTTGGCTGGTGGAAAGCTCTATGGTTACAGTTTTGCGAAAAGCCAATTTTTCCCTACTACAAAGGAATAACTTTTAATTTAACTATCATGGTGGTTGAAACATTATTTGAGAAGGTAACCCCAACTCAATGATCCCAATTAAAATAGTTAACAACCCAGCAAGATTAATTAGAAGTGTTGAGATACATGCGAATACTCAAGTACTAGATACTCACAATTGTCCATAACCGGGGACACGGCTAACCATGATTAGATTGTACACTCTGCAGAGGTTTGCGCACTTTTCCCCGCAAGACTCGATCGCCTCCGCTGATTCCTCGCACTACATGATGTTTGAGAAACAGATGACCGAGACACAGTCTTTCAGAAACATTAACTCTCTACTCCGGGCAAACCATACCAAACCTACAAACCCACTACCTGCTGATCCACCTCTTCAAGAGCTTCACGTAACTTACTCAACTATGCTAGAGCCCATAAGAGCTTGCGGCTGCACACGGAAGTTTCTAGCATGAATAGACTCAGTTCCCTTTGAGCCTGGGTGCCGGTCCATAGGAGAATCACACGGTAACCCCGGGATTTCCAAAAATAAAACAGGCAATAACTGGATACCCCAGGTGCCTCAATCCACCCAGATGTGTATTGAAGTTGCCACCTTAAGTAAACCATTAATTTAACAATCTCACCTCTGTCATGGAAATCACTCAAACCCAATCCACGTCTACGATCATAGCATGGCAAAATAAGCAACGCGTAGAAGTAACTCCCAAGGGTTTGATAATAAACAGGGCAATAGGTTCTACCTTAGCAACTACTTCCCAAAACCCACATATTAAAGGCATCCTAGTCATGCAATGTTTGAGGATTGAAACTAATGCATAAAAACTGGGTATGAAAAGAGTATGATCAATATGTTACTTGCCTTGCTGACGATCCGTGAATCCTAGAGACTCGTAGTAACACGCTTCGCACTCCGGGAATTCTATCGCAAGCAAACAATAACATGCATAAGCAACAATCAAAGATGCACAAGTAGAACTCCAAATAAAAGAGTTTGACCAGAGAGTTCAACTTAAGAACTCCGGTTAGCAAAAAGAATCAAATCAAACGGAGCAACGAAACTCAAACGGCAAAAGAAACAAGATCCGTTAACTAATCCGAACTAGGGTCAAATTTTACAGAGATAAAAACTTGTTTGACTTGATTATCCGGAAAGAAGGTTTCGAGATGAAACTCCAGGCGCTTGAATCGCCTGATTCCGATAAACGAGCGAAAAGATAAACAGGTTCAAACATCGGATCAGAAATCTCGATCAGAATAATCGCGGGATAAATCCGATAAAGAAAAACGACGAACGGCTAAACGATCGAACGTTCGTTAGCAGAAAGTAAACGATGAATACGTTCGTTAAAACGAACGAACGAGCGAACGCTCGCTAAGAAAATCAACCGAAGAATAAAACCGATCTAAAAAAATGAACTAGGGTTTTTTTTCTCAAAAAAAATCGAAGGGGGTTTTATTCGGAAAAAAAACCGGCGGCGGGGTGGCTACCTCCGGCGAGGTTGTCCGGCAGGGCGGGCCGCTTCGGCGGGGCTCGGTGAGGGGCGGCGGGGCTCGGCGAGACGG
>NC_041391.1:182074170-182080260 GCF_002162155.2 Triticum dicoccoides
GGCGGGGCGGGGTATTTAAGGAGGGGGGGGGGCGGCTCCGGCTTGGGGAAGGGGGCGCCCGGGGAGGAGTCCGGCTCGGACTCCCCTCGGCGTCCGTGTGGCGCACGGCGGCGCGTGCGGGGAAGCGGCGGCGAGGCAGGCCGGCCTGGCTGGGCCCTTGGCCCGGTCGGGTGCGGGTTTTTTAAAAAAAAACATTCTGCCGACTAAAAAAAATCCTAGAAAAATATAAATAAAAATCTAAAAAATTCCAAAACAAGTTTTCTCCGTCTAAATAAAATATTTAGAACAAGATGAACTTTTCTTGGCCCCTAAAATGCAATTTTTAAAACATGCAAATTTTTCTAGGGCAAATAAAATTCCGAATAAACTCAAATAAAATCCAAATAATGATTTTAACATTTTTCCTCCGATATTTCAATTGTTTTGGAGAAGTCATATTATCTCCCTCATTTATTATTTTAAAATGAAGTATTTTCCGAAGAAAAAATTATTAAAAATCAAAATCCTCGTCTTCACTATTTGATAAAATTTCAAAATTTCAAATTGAAAAATCCCGAACTCTCTCCGAAGGTCCTTGAGTTGCTTAGGATTTTGAGGATTGCAAACGAAAAAGCAATAAAATATGATATGCATGGATGACCTATGTATAACATGCCAAATTGGAAATTTGGGATGTTACAGCTCCCCTTGAATCTAACATGGGATACTGGGAGAAGATAGGGAACAGAAAATCGGAGCTGAAAGATAAAAATGAACAGAGCTAATGCAAACTAATGCAAGTAAGCACACATGAACATGAACATGTCTTTCCCCTCAAGAAGACATGTGGCTCTCCTCTTGAACACCAAGCATCTGGGATCCTTGAGAAATACTTTCTACTAGTATTCTCTCCCCCTGGAGATCTCTCTCTCTCTCTCCCTGAAGGATCTCTCTCCCCCTATAAGATGTGATCTCTCTCTCTAAATGATAAGCTTTGATGTGATCTCTCTCTCCCCCTTTGACATCAATTTCCAAGAAGGGCTTGATAAAGATGTAATCTCTCTCTCTCCCTCTGGAATTTGATGTGAATGGGTTTGATCCTTGAGTCACAACATAAAGCAATGATAAAAATGTGATGCTTGTTAGAGGACAAGATTCATTGAGTGGAGCTAGATCAGAAGAAACACAGAATAAGTGGCAGACTGTTTTTCCTGTTGTGAAATCGGTGGCACCGAGTTGAAGGTTTCGGTGGTACCGAAAATTTTCGGTTGGACCAAAAATAACAAATCGGTGTAACCGAGTTCATTGCAGAGAAAACACTTGTCACCTCAGCTCACTAGACTAAAAAGATCTCACAAAGATTTGCAAGGAATTGACTAAATGATATGCAATGAATTGGATGCAGAAAATGCAGAGCAAACAAGAAGAAAAGAAATAAGTCTAGATGAAGTTTTTTTTGAAAGGTGAAACACATATGCATGAGACAAATGCAAAAACTCAGAAAAGAACACAGGAGAACTTCATCTACAGATGGTCGGCGATAAAGTCACCTATGTTAGAGTATATTGACTAAGGAGTCAAGTGAGATCACTTGATCATAGGCCATACTCATCGTTTAAGCTCAAAATGGGGTTGCCATTTTTCATTTAAGCATCTTGATGTATTCACATCTTGTCGAGTTGCTTTAGCTCATGACTTGGAGTAAAGCTTCTTTAAGGTGGAATAACATACCTTGGTTGGTGGTGTTGTCCATGTAGTTGAACTTGTGTGAGTTGCTCAAGGTTGATGTAGCTCATCAAGAATTTGGAGCACCACTTGGAATTTGAATCCATCTACCTACATGGGTTAGTTCTTGCAAGGAAGAGCACTTGTGTATCCAAAAATGACAATCATGAAACTCAACATAGAATTTGTCAAAGGATATGTTTGAATGGTTTCGTGCTTCCTTGTCTTCAACCACCTTTGTCTAGAGACTTGGTGATGTAGAGATTGCTCAAGATATGAGTAGGTTACAATCTCATGGAGTTTGATTCAACCAAGTACCTACATGGGTTAGATAGCATGCAAGATACAAATATATCCAAGACATAAGATTTTCATCATAAGAGAAATATCAAGGATTAGGCATAAGCTCATGTCTTGAATGTATCCAATGGAGTTTCTACTCCAAGTTTGAAGCATCAATGATGTTCAATTCTCCTCTTAACCTGCAAAACACTTTCTCATCAAGAGGTTTAGTGAATATATCCGCTAATTGCTTTTCGGTGTGAACATGCTTAAGATCAATGTCACCCTTAGCAACATGATCTCGAATGAAATGATGACGAACTTCAATATGCTTAGTTCGAGAATGTTGCACATGATTATGACAAATTTTGATAGCACTTTCATTATCACAAAGCAATGGAACATGTCTCACATATATCCCATAATCTTTAAGAGTTTGGGTCATCCAAAGTAATTGAGCACAACATGAACCAGCGGCAATATATTCAGCTTCGGCGGTGGATAAGGATACCAAGTTTTGTTTCTTGGAGGACCAAGATACAAGAGATCTACCAAGAAATTGACAAGTATCCGAAGTGGACTTTATATCAACCTTGTCTCCTGCATAGTCCGAGTCGGAGTAGCCAACAAGATCGAAAGAGGCCCTCTTAGGATACCAAATGCCAAAATTTGGTGTATGGATTAAGTATCTCACTATCCTTTTCACAGCCTTAGGTTGACATTCTTTAGGAGCAGCTTGATATCATGCACACATGCACACACTTAGCATAATATCGGGACGTGAAGCACATAGATATAACAATGAACCAATCATAGAGCGATAAACCTTTTGATCAACCGGTTCATCATCTTTGGTTAAGTCAAGATGTCCACTAGTAGGCATGGGTATAGACATACCTTTGCATTCTTGCATATTGAACTTCTTTAATAAGTCCCTGGTGTACTTTGTTTGAGAGACAAAAGTACCTTCCTTAGTTTTCTTTATTTGCAAACCAAGAAAGAATTTGAGTTCACTCATCATAGACATCTCAAACTTCTCCGACATTAGCTTCCCAAACTTTTCACTGAAATGAGGGTTAGTTGAACCAAATATAATATCATCAACATAAATTTGGCACACAAATAGTTCACCATTAACCCTTTTAGTAAAGAGTGTCGAATCAATTTTCCCAATTTCAAAGCCTTTGTCAATAAGGAATTTGGTCAAGCATTTATACAATGCTCTAGGAGCTTGTTTAAGTCCATAAAGAGCTTTGTGAAGTTTGTAAACATGATTGGGTTTCTTAGGATTGACAAAGCCGGGAGGTTGTTTAACATAAACTTCCTCCTCTATTTCACCATTTAGAAAAGCACTTTTAATGTCCATTTGGTACAAGGTGATATCATGGTGATTAGCATAGGCAAGTAAGATGCGAATGGACTCAAGTCTAGCAACGGGAGCGTAAGTCTCACCATAGTCCATACCTTCGACTTGTGTGTAGCCTTGGGCGACGAGACATGCTTTGTTGCGAACTACTTTTCCATCTTCATCGTGCTTGTTGCGAAACACCCATTTGGTACCGATGATGTTGTGGTCGTTGTCGGGCTTCTCAACCAATGTCCAAACTTGGTTTCTCTCAAAGTTGTGTAGCTCTTCGTGCATAGCGCTTATCCAATCCGGATCTTCCAATGCTTCTTCAACCTTCATAGGTTCAATGCTAGAGATGAAAGAATAGTTTTCACAAAAGTTAGCTAAACGAGTTTTAGAGCAAGTGATTCTCCCGGTTTGAATATCATTTTAGATTTTCTCGACATGATGGTCTTTAGCAATTCTTGCTCGAACTCGTGAAACCTTTTGCTTGGATCTTTGTTGAACATCTTCTTCATCTTGTTCTTCTTCTTGGTATTCTTCATTGTTGGCGTTGTCGTTCTCTTGTCGTGGTGGAGAAGGAGGTTGTTGACGTTCATATTGATGCACTTCCTTGTTTCCTTCATCTTGGTGTGTCCCACTTGTGGATGCTTCCGTATCAACTCTTGGTTCACCTTGTCGTGAAGTAGAAGATTCCACTTGGACAGACGAGGTACTCTCCTTCACCTCCGTTGGACGGACCTTGCCAATAGACAAGTCTTGGATTGCTTCCGAAGGATCTTTGTCTCCTACATCAATTGGCAATTGCTCTACTCGCGAGCCGTTAGATTCATCAAACTTCACATCTACCGTCTCTTCAACCTTTCGGGTGAAATTGTTGTAGACACGGTATGTGTGAGAGTTTGAGCCGTAACCTAGTAGGAAACCTTCATGAGACTTAGGAGCAAATTTAGAACGACGATGCTTATCAAGAATGTAGCACTTTGAGCCGAATACTCGAAAGTATCCAACTTGGGATTTGTTACCGATGAGTAGCTCGTATGCCGTCTTGTCGAGTAGCTTGTGAAGATACAAGTGATTTGTTGCATCACAAGCTGTCTCAACCGCTTCTGCCCAAAAGTGCTTTGGCGTCTTGTACTCATCAAGCATCGTTCTTGCCATTTTGATGAGCGTCCGGTTCTTCCTCTCAACAACTCCATTTTGTTGAGGTGTGTACGTAGCCGAGAACTCATGTGAAATCCCTTCTTCGTCAAGAAAGGTGTCCACATTTGCGTTCTTGAACTCTGTTCCGTTGTCGCTGTGAACCTTCTTGATCTTCACTTCAAATTGATTTTGGGCCTTCCTAGCGAAGTTTTTGAAGATCTTCTGAACCTGCGATTTATCATCAAGAAAGAACACCCACGTAAATCTGGAAAAATCATCAACTATAACTAGACCAAAATAATTTCCACCGAGACTCTTGTAAGAGTTGGGACCAAAGAGATCCATGTGAAGTAGCTCAAGTGGCCTCCTTGTGGTCATAATGTTCTTCACGGGATGCCTTCCTCCAACCTGTTTACCTGCCTAACAAGCACTGCAAAGTCTATCCTTATCAAATATGACATCATTAACTCCAAGGATATGATTTCCCTTAATAAGCTTGTCAAGGTTTCTCATGCCAACGTGACCTAGTCGCCTATGCCATAACCAACCTTTTGAGGATTTAGCAATGAAGCGAGTTTTAGGTTGGGCCTTTTTAGTGAAATCAACAATGTAAAGATCACCTCTACGTATACCGGTAAAGACCATTTTATGATTGTCTCGACGAAACACTTGGCAATCAACTTCAGTAAATAAGACATTGAAACCAAAGTCAGCAAGTCTAGATACTGAAAGTAAGTTGTATCCAAGATATTCAACGAGCATGACATTTTGTATGAAGCTATCATGTGAGATGGCCACCTTACCGAGGCCAACCACCTTACCCTTTGAGTTGTCACCGAAAGTGACATACTTTCGAGGACTATCATTATCAGCAAGCTCACGAAACATGTCTTTATCTCCGGTCATGTGATCGGTACATCCACTGTCAAGGACCCATTCCTTTCCTCCTGACATGTATCCCCGAAGATTTGCCATAAGACCAAAATGTCTCATTGCATCATCAAGATCGAAGTCACTATCATCATCCTCATCATAGTATCCATGTTCAACATCGTCATGTGGTGGATCAAATCGTAGAGAGGATGATTCGTTAGAGTGATTTTGATAATGATCTTGTCTATGAATTTTTATAGCTTCAGAAATAATATCACTAATAATACCAACATTTCCTTTGGCACGCATAAGGTTTGTAAGCTCAAATAGACGATCACCAAACATAGGATCACTAGTATTCATTTTACTCAAAGCAATAGACTTATGGAGAATTTCATCAAGATTTTTCAACGAATAATCAGGAAATCGTTCCTCAAGAAATTTCCATATAGTGTAGGCACACTCAAGAGTAGGAAGTTTTATAATCAAGTTTCTAGGCAAGCCTCTACTGATAAGATTAACAGTTCTAACATTCCTAATCATGTCAATAGACTCATCAACGGTAGGATGCATAGGATCAACACAAGGTGCACAAGGACTAGCAATGTACTTGTTCAAATGATATTGATTGAAAATTACAAGCATCTCATTTTTCCACTCATGAAAATACTCTCCATCATGAATAGGCACTCTATGTCTAAGACTCCCCAAAGTAGACTCATCCATCTTCCTCCAATGGT
>NC_041391.1:182080714-182096347 GCF_002162155.2 Triticum dicoccoides
GGGGGGGGGGGTGATTAGACACTAAGTACCAAAGTTGCAGTTTTTAAGTTTCTTTAAAGTTTAAGTGGAGTTTAGGCACAAGTTTAACATTCACAACACATATCAAGCAAGCATGCAAAGAGTATATGAGCAGTGGAAAGTAAAGCACGCAACTTGCAAGAATGTAAAGGGAAGGGATTGGAGGATTCAAACGCAATTTGAGACACGGATGTTTTTGGCGTGGTTCCGATAGGTGGTGCTATCGTACATCCATGTTGATGGAGACTTTAACCCACGAACGGTAATGGTTGCACGAGTCCATGGAGGTCTCCACCCAAGAAGGGTCCACGAAGAAGCAACCTTGTCTATCCCACCATGGCCGTTGCCCACGAAGGACTTGCCTCACTAGCGGTAGATCTTCACGAAGTAGGCGATCTGCTTGCCCTTACAAACTCCTTGGTTCACCTCCACAATCTTGTCGGAGGCTCCCAAGTGACACCTAGCCAATATAGGAGACACCACTCTCCAAGAAGTAACAAATGGTGCGTTGATGATGAACTCCTTGCTCCTGTGCTTCAAATGATAGTCTCCCCAACACTCAACTCTCTCTCATAAGATTTGGATCTGGTGGAAAGAGGGTTTGAGTGGAAAGCAACTTGGGGAAGGCTAGAGATCAAGATTCATATGGTAGGAATGGAATATCTTGGCCTCAACACATGAGTAGGTAGTTCTCTCTCAGAAATAGGATGCTGGAAGTGTAGGTTCAGTCTGATGGCTCTCTCCACGAATGAAGAGGAGGTGGAGGGGTATATATAGCCTCCACACAAAATCTAACCGTTACACACAATCTACCAAACTCGGTTGGACCGAATCATTAAACTCGGGCAGACCGGTTTAGCAAATAATGTGACCGTTAGGGTTTTCGGTGGGACCGGAATGCAACTCGGTGGGACCGATTCGGTTAGGGTTAGGGCATAACGTAATCTCGGTAAGACCGATTACACAAACTCGGTGGGACCAATTTTGGTAATAAGCTTTCCAGAGAGTTGGTTAGGCAAACTCGGTTTAACCGATTATCAAACTCGGTGGTACCGATTTTGATAATAAGTTAACCAGAGAGTTTGCATTGTAATCTCGGTAGTACCGATTGCTCAAACTCGGTGAGACCGATTTTGATAATGGACATACACAGAGAGATTACAATCCCATCTTGGTGAGACCGAGATCCCTATCGGTGAGACCAATTTGCCTAGGGTTTGTGGCAGTGGCTAAGACATCAAAACTCGGTGGCGCCGGATAGAAAGAATCAATGGGGCCGAGTTTGACTTTAGGTTTAGGACATATCTGGATATGAGAAAGCAGTTGAGGGTTTTTGGAGCATATCACTAAGCACTTGAAGCAAGAGGCTCATTAAGCAACACCTCATCCCTCCGTGATAGTATTGTCTTTTCCTATAGACTCAATGTGATCTTGGATCACTAAAATGGAAAATGAAGAGTCTTGAGCTTGAAGCTTGAGCCAATCCTTTGTCCTTAGCATCTTGAAGGAGTTCCCACATCCTTTAGTCCATGTCACTCCATTGTTGAACTTATCTAAAACAAACTAGATACAAGTGTTAGTCCAACAAGAGATATGTTGACATTAATTACCAAAACCACCTAGGGAGCACTTGTGCTTTCAGTATTCACGAAGAGATTGTGCGGGCCTTGAGGTGGGCAGGGGCCGAGTGAGGGTGTCAAAATGTGCGCGCTGATGCATATGTTGCATGCGATCGTGCGAGGGACGGACGAATCGAGAGAGATGGTTGTTGTGTTACGGATGCTCCTCTCTCTCTCTCTCTCCTCTCTCTCTCTCTATCTCTCACACACACACACACAAGTAAACTAGAAGACCGTTCTCTCATGTATACACAACGTATAGACATCTGTCTATGTCTCACTCATGCATGATCGTTTGCACATTCAAACCTCTCTATGTCTGTATCACACGCACACCGTCTCCACATTACCCTTCCACCACAACACACATATGGACACATACACACGTTCTCTCTCAGTCACACACACAAAATAAGTACTAAAAAAACTAGGGTGCACCTAAAACGTCCAAATCCAAATAAACACAAACTGGAGCTAAATTCAAATATATGGAAACATTGCAGCGTCAAGAACTTTCCCAGGAAAAAAAACTTGAGTAATATTCGAGGATTGTTTTCACACACACAAAAAGGTTCGGTGGATGTCCTTCGAGCGCGACACGGTGACGCACCATTTGATCGACCGCACGGCCGCGGTTCACGCGCTTGCACAGGATTCTGTATCGTGGTTGTGGTACTAACTTCAAAAAAAAAGCGCTGCCTAAGTCTAATGTTTATGTGTACTAGTAGGGTTTTCTTTTAAGTTTGACCAACCTCATATAAAACTAAAGTAAGCTCCCATACGCGCACTCATCAATATGCCGCCGCCGCTGTTGCGCATGCCGGCGCCTGCTTGCTCCGGCCAACAATTTCTCGCCCATCACCGCCGTGTCGCCGCCATCCCTGTGCCATGAAGCCGAATGCTCGCCCACTCACATCATCTGCAGTCCCTCCTCGCCATGCCGCCGCGCTGCCAAGCACGCAAGCAGCTAGCGGAGCCGTGTCTATGCATGCAGCGTACGAAGAGGAGGACGAGCGCGTGCTCCAGCACGCCGGCGAGGAGGAACTAGCGTGTCATTGTCGTCTCCGCCCGTGCGGAGGAGGCGCGCATGGTGGCTGTCACGGCGGAAGCCGGTCGCGCGCGCGTTGAGCCCGCAAACCGGGTGCGGACGCAGAATCTACCTTCGAGACCTTGAATGCAACGTGGATCCTGCAATCTGAAGGAGCAATTTGGGTTAGTCAACTCATGTGAGCCGTTTGATGCAACATGGATGGCTAGAAGGGCTTCTTCCACCTCTTCTGCCGTCTTCTTCCTTCGCTCGGTCGAACTTCTTTCACAAATCGACTGACCCAAATTATACTACTAGTACGAATGTATTAAGTACAGTGGGAACACGAAGGTATGAGCAGTAGTACCAACTGCAAGAAGAACAGTAGTAAGACATAGTACTAGTACTACTCTACATACTAAACAGTTCAAATAACGAGAACGAACATAAACATAGTTCTGCTGGGGCCTCAGCACAACACACCCTTGAAAATAAACTAAGCAACTAGTCAGCTTGACACTGTAGTAGAACCAGCATGAGCAACGACACTGCCACCTACTCGGAGTCCGTGTCCACGTCCTCGAGTTCATCCTCGTCCCTCTTCCTCTTCCTCTTCGCCGACGCTTCTTTGCTTGAACCGGACACTGGGCTCTGCTTCTTCATCAAACCCATGTAGATATTTAAACAAAGGTAGGCATCCATTGCCGCGTACAGGATGTGATCTTCATCTAATGTCTTCGACTCCCATGCATGATGAAACTCGTGATGAGGTTTCTTCAGTTTAGCGTACGAAGGATCAATCATGGCTGCTGCCAGGGTCAGCATTGAAGGTTGAGAGGAGGACACCAGGCTTACCTTCTGGAGATCGAAGGGCTGGACTACAACGAGACCTATCCGACGCAGGACTTCTTTGTCGTTCTTAAAGCCTACAGTAACGAATTTCACTCTTTTTTCCTTGAGAAAGTTCTTAAAATCCTGGCACTCAACGTCGGCATGGCATATGTGGTAGACCAAGCAAACGTTATGTACGCAAACCTGGATCACGGTGGGCTTCTTCCTCTCTTCGTCATTTAGATCCTTCTCTCGTCCCAGGACTGTGGTGTACTCAACATCTAGCCCGGCGACCCACTCATCCATTGAACTGTTGAACATGCGTAGGAAGCGAGCAAGCCATGCTTTCACCGTCGCGGATCCACGTGTGTAGATGACAATGAACTGGTCACCGGTGATGGCTCTAACCTGGTACTCAGCGGTGACCATGGAGATTTTGGAGGCCATGGATTTTGGAGGAGGGTTAGGAGAAGTTGAACTGTTGTACCCCGCAAAAACTGGGAGCGAACTAATGTGAAAGGACGGGACGACTGGGAGCGAACTGTTGTGAGGTAGAGGAGAAGATGGGGACGAGTAGGGTGTGCGAACGGCGTGGGGTTGCTGGCTTGCCTGGTGGGTAAACGGCTGCAAGCCCCCAAAGAGTTCTCGAGAACTATGCGGGACCCACTAGATGTCATGTCTACTAGACCCATATCATAGGCCTGACGGTATAGCTTCTGCCTGTTCACACGCCATGCGGCGCGTGGATGTAACTTCACTTAATTCCGTCAACCGTCGCGCCTCCCACGACCTTCGCCTCACTCGTGCGATCGCGCCCTTTGAGACTTCGACCGGCTAAAAATGAGCAATTTTTTTTGCCTACTCCGCATGCATGATACTCCCTCTAGTCCTTTTTACTCCCGTCAACCGTTTGCAAAGTGTTTGACCAAATATATACTTTTTTCTAAACACCACCTTATATTAATTAACTAGCCACACCAGTACACTCATTCGATACAATATTCACCACACAAGGCGGTACGTTATTTACAAGAATACCATCTAATCTATTGTCAAAGCTATACTTAGCGATTAAGTGTGCCACCTTATTGGCCGAACGGCTAATCTTTGACAATTGAAGATTGTTGATCAACTTCGAGATGCTCAACGCTTTCATCTTCAGGTCACGCATAGCAGAACTGTCATAGTCCCTAGATGCAAGAGACGCTACCACAAAAGCACAATCAGACTCTAAAATTACAGAATTATGAAGAGAAATACCTATGTAGAGACCGGCAATGCAATCCCTAAGCTCCGCTTCCTCCATGCTTTGACATGCATGAATGAAATCCCACGACCAAATTATACTAAAAATATCAATATCTACGATACTGATTATAATGAGTATAAGAACTACGTTTTATAATGAGTGTAAAAATATTGATTTGACATTGTCAATGTTGATACTCCCACCGTCTAGGTGAGTAAGTCATCTTAGGCTGTGCGTCGTGACCAAGGAGGAGGGGAAAACGAGAGACATTAATGTTTATTTGCTAATTAAATAGTATTGCATGCAATGAACTAACCACTGTATGTCATGTTTGATAGTCTCAGGTCATTAAAAGCATGCACACCCTCATCTCTTATTGGTTGATATGTCAAGAAACAAGAAACGAGGTAGAAGTTAATGCACCGTGCCTACGTGTTTTGGGATTATTTGGTTTTCGTAAGATGACTTACACACCTAGCTATTAGAGTACCACTACCTCCCTTCTAGTTTAAAGGGCTCGACTCAAAATTTTCACCTACTCTTAGCAAGATAGTAGAGGCGGTGGAATAGTTTTTGAAGTCTGCAAAAGTACTCAACTAATGTTGTCGTTCTTCACAAAAAAATGTGTTTACCAATGCATGCATGAACACTAGTTAGTCTAACCCCCCTCTCTTCTTTAATTCTTTGCCACATCAACATGTTTGCTATTCCCGTGTACCAGCTAAGATACCACCATGATGGCCAGCCTTAATCATCGCATGCAATAATTGAGTGCACCTTGAAATATGAGCATGTGTGGGGCGTGTATGTTTTTAATGACTTGAGACTATACCTAGACCGGCATGCAAGATGACTTATTATGCACCGTTCCCCATACCTGCAGGAAGCCCGTTCATCTCCAAATCTTTTCCTCTCCATGTGTGGAAACAATATGCCTGCCAAACTCTCCTTCTCCCTCCGGCGGTCCCACCACTCCACCCCGTGTGAAAAAATCTGCATGCATGACTCTCCTCCCCCCACGCTCGTCCAATCCGTTGTGACCAGCAATATTTCCACCCCTTCACTCCCCCGTAATTTACTCCAACAAATATGCCCACATAGCTTTTACTTAACTTCAGGTGCATTGGGTCACTGACAAAAGGGCCCAGCAGTGTACTGGCCCACATGTCAGTGACGCAACTGGACCTATAGTTAAGTCGGTGCAGCTCAGTCCATATCTTACGTAGGTGTGCCATTGCTCGCTATAAATACTGTGCCTCCTACGACATCTCTATATCCTCCCCCTCACGTTCACGTTCATCGCTATATCCTCCCCCTCCCTCTCACGTCGACCACCATGGCATCTCCCCTCCCAAGCCCTAGGAGCCCCTCGCTGCACCGCGCGGACGGTCACGCGTCACCTTTCCGTTCCTCGCCGCCACTAGTCGAGGAGGACGCGTTGGCATTCCGCTCCTCGCCTCTACGCGACGCGTCGCCATTCCGTTCCTCGCCTCCACTAGTCGAGGAGGATGCGTCGGTGTTCCGCTCCTCGCCGCAACGCGACGCATCGCCGTTCCGTTCCTTGCCGCCACTAGTCGAGGAGGATGCATTGGTGTTCCGCTCCTCGCCGCCACGCGTCGAGGTGGACGCGTTGGTGTTCTCAATCTCGTCGGCACGTGCGTCGGAGGACGCGTCGGCTCCCCGCTATGAGGAGAACACCGCGCCGCCCGCCGAGCCCCCCAGCCTTGAGGAGCTTTGGAAAGAAATGGATGTCGCCTTGTGGGAGGCTTTGCCTCCAGCAGAGCGTGCCAAAATAGAGGTGGAGAAGAAGGCCGAGGAAGAGAAGCGCACCGCGCAACATGCTTTCTGGGAGATCTATGTCGCGTCCGAGAGAGTCAAGCAATTGGTTCTTTGGCAGAAGGCTCGTGCGAGGGCCGTGAGGGTGGCGGAGGATGGCCGTGCCGACACCCTGAGTGCAGTCGGGCCCAAGTGCCTCATCTACGCTTGGTGGTACGTGGACCGGGTGCACGCTTCCAGCCAGGAGGAGTACCTGTTGGCGCCGGATCACCACACCGGTGAGATCACGATCGCCCGCCGGCAAGCCGCCAATCATCACCTTGCAAGTTGCGAGGCTGAGGAAGAGGCGTTGTGTCGGCGCGCTGGGAAACAGTCGTGCACCAGGGCACTCGTGGTGCACCGCAAGTGCTCCTGCGAGCGCCGTGGCTTTTAGGAGGAGTATCATTTTTGTTTCGTAAGGCGATCT
Organism: Triticum dicoccoides; assembly: GCF_002162155.2. Lineage (NCBI taxonomy): Eukaryota > Viridiplantae > Streptophyta > Magnoliopsida > Poales > Poaceae > Triticum > Triticum dicoccoides. The sequence continues at coordinate 182,087,701 of NC_041391.1, forward strand.
CATTTGTTTTGGGACGCAAATGATAAATCCCGAACGTTCAGGAATTTTAGCATCCTTAGTTAAGTATGTAAAAGGGAAAGTTTGGAAACTTGTGTATTATTATGCATTTTGCAAGTACGTGCATATAGCACAAACTTTACTATATACTATCGGACTACACGTCTCTCTCGATATATGCTTGCAGACTGTGCTACTCTCTCCGTCCAGGTCAATAAGTCATCTTTGGTTGTGCACAGTGACCAAGAAGGAGGGAAGACTTGTACACCTAGACGGAGGGAGTACTACTATTACTTATGTATGTGCAAATGCACATTTGAACATTACGATGCGGTTTTTGTAAAAGTGGAAAAACAGCACTAGTCAAGCTTGTGAAAAGATTCAATGCAAAACAAATGCAAAAATGCTCGTTTGATTGTTTACTTTTAGCTTCCTTCTGTGTGGTTATTTCTCTGTGCACCGTGACCAAGGAGGAGGAGAAAACGAGAAACGTTAATGTTTATTTGCTAATTAATAGTATTGCATGCAATGAACTAACCACTTCATGTCGTGTTTGATATCTCAAGTCATTAAAAGCATGCACACTCTTTATATCTTATTGGTTGATATGTCAAGAAACAAGACATGAGGTAGAAGTTAATGCATCGCGCCTAAGTGTTTTCGGATTATTTGGTTTTCGTAAGATGACTTACACACCTAGATGCACCGCGCCTAAGTGTTTTGAGTAACATTTTATCAGTTAAATCTTTGGTCAAAATTTAGCACAAATTACAATGGTGAGGAATAAACCAGGACGGAGTAGTAGTTTAGAAGCCCAAATAAATGAGTGAGACGCCTTATTGTTACTCTTCACTGTGACTAGTCTTGTGGGAAAAGCTGGGGAAGCCGCCAAAAGAACTGGCCCTAGGAGTAGTAGCTAGGGATCGAGCGTGGGAGATGAACCGGAGAAAGTAAATGCAGAGAGATGAAATGCAAAAAAGACGGAGGGATGTGATGGTTGCTTGTCCGTTTATTTTACCAGGCCATTTATTACTGTGAGTGGTTGGGTTTTGTGATACAGTAGTAAGGTGCCCGTGAGTTGCACTAAAGAGTGAAATGCATTGATCGGGGAGTTGTTTATTTTGACAAAGGATGTAGGGGGCATCTCATGTGTAACGGGTATCGATAGGTTTCTTTGGATATTATTTCATCTCTAGAGCTCACTAACATCCGGGTGAAATAGATAAAAAGGTATCTTTTGCAAACAAAAGCATTCAACTGTTCAACCTGCATCCAAAACTTGTGAAGAAATAACACTTATTGTGCTTTGCAAGAAATGATCTTTAAGAATTAGTTTTTGAGTATCGATTGTTATACATGTTGGCTACAGATGACATGGCACTTTCTTATAGTCAAGAGTTAGCTATACTATTAAATAATATTAACCATGCCCTTATACACCTAGACGGAGGGATTAAATCAGGATGACTTGCAAGGGGGCAGAGGAGATGTAAGAAATGGTTCATCGTTAGTCTTTCACCAGTACTGTAGTAAAAATTCATACATGGAAGATTCTAGACTAAACCATAAACGAATACACTTTTATTCATGCGCGATACTCCAATAGAGCAAGATCCTGCATGGAAGTCTCCACATGCTTAGACAGCGGATTACATTGAGCGAAGACTAATGATCAACATCTAACTTGATAATGCGTATGTACACGTGAACCTCCTTGGAGTCCCCGTGCACCGCATCGGTGGGTAAAGGATGCCATGGGTTTTCCAAGTCCACATTGGCGGGATGGTCCCAGCTGCCCAGAGTCCAAGTTAGTTCGATGAGGCCGGTGTCGCCACCCACATGAGTTCTACCACGATTTCGAATAGGAAGGACAGAAACACATACGGTGCAACAGGAGCAGCACCGTTGGCGTTGAGGTTGTCGCCCATGTCATTGAGGAAGAGGTTCCAAGGTCGGGGAAGAAGCCGTCCTCGGTGAAGTTGTGGCTGCCAGCAGTCGCAATAGTGTTCTCCCCAAATTTCAACAGCGTCCGCCGAATGTAGCGCGGGATGGAGTGGCTGTAGGGGACGTTGCGGCCGCCGAATGGAGCGCAGGAGTAGTACACGAAGCAGTAGATGGTGTCCTTACTAGTACTCCCTAGTCTCTATCTATTTATATCTACTCTTATCTACTCTTATAGAAAACTGAGTTGGTGATGATGGTATGCCTGCCATCTTGTAATATAGACCGTCTGATCTATATCTGACGGATAGAAAGCCAACTATGACAATTTTACAAAAGATACCCGCACCTCTCTCCACATTTACAGATAAGGCCTTGCCTCGTTCATCCTTATCTCCCACAACCTCGTGCTCCTCCCTATGTCTCTATCTCTACTACTCTTCTTTGTTTTTTATAACAAATCGAATAGTGTTGCACCATCCGCTGCACGCTCGGGTGAACACGCCTCCATCATCACCAACTGAGTCTTTTATAGGAGTAGGAGTAGAGAGAAAAACCGAGTTGGTGATGATGGTGTGCCGTGCAATGCACGGGCATCTTGCTATTTTTTTGCATATAAGTCCAAACACCATGTAGACACGGTCTTTGAGCACGGTTCATAGTCGTTTCACGCTCGGGCATTGAAGTTTGTAACTATTTTACATTAGAATATACTACTCCTCCAGTGCTAGTAGTAGAGCAGAGTCCTACTCTACTACTCTACTCAAGCAAGTTAGGGCATAGTACTTTAGTAGGTACTGTAGGGAGTACCAGTACTGTGATCACTCAAGCAAGTTGTCTGCCATCAACATGACCCTACGCTGCTGGCATGTGTCTCGTAAGTCAAGCGGCGTGTTGTAGTCATCATCACCTGTCCACTTCCTGCATCACATATTCACTTCTCCATCTTTGTCCGCACATAATCTCATCCAAGCTTCCATCCCCGCTAAGGTGCCTCCCCCCCTCGTCCGAAACCCAAGAACTAACAATGGCAGAACCGAGCAGCGTCCGCCGAAAGAGTGGCTGGAATTCGCTCCCCACAGAGGTAATCAAGCTCATTGTTTCGCATGTGGACAATCTCAGTACCATGCCGCTCACCGCATGCTCGTCGGGGCTGTACCATTTACTCAAAGCCCTCAGGCCGGAGCTTTTTAAGCCAGCTCCTTGCTTGCTGATGCCGCCTGATCTTCAGAAATGGCGTGTCACGCAACATAACGATCGTAGGGTGGCAAGCATCAACCCCCTTCACTGCGATCCGATCCCCGCCAGCCTCAGCTACATTAACGGTATGTACTGGGTCGGCATGAACACGTCTTGGATGGTGCTCGTCGATGGTCGCGGCAGCTGGAAGCTCGTGGAGGTCTACACCCGGCGATTGATCCCCCTTCCTTCGATTAACACTGCACTGCTTTGGCACCGCGGCCCAGAATACTCGGAATCTTATAGTAGGCAACATGATACCAAGTTTGATTTGCTCAAGGTTGTAATCTGCCAAGTGCCCACAAGATCTGGGAATTATAAAGATTTCAGGCTAATTGCGTTCTTCGGCCGCGGTGTCGCCTATCTGACAGGTCACTACGGTAAGTGGATAAATCCGCACGTCCATCACAGGATCATACATCCTCCATGGTTCTCTCATGCCATTGAACACAAGGGCTTCATTTACGTTGTCGACTCCTTCTATGGCTGGACGTATTGCTGGCCTACTCCAGTCATGTTACAAACGGCTGTTACAGCAGTATGTTACTTTCCTATGATATCATGATGGCTTGCTTATATTACTGTCAACATTTACTGAAAAAATATTCATGCTCATAACATGTTGTTCTTAAGATTGACTAAATCAAGAGCCCTTTTTTATTTGACTCCAACTTGATATGATATTGTAGGCCGCCTGGTGTCCCTACCCTTCCTAATCCCAGAACCTTTCAAAGAAAAGCGGCATGGCAGTTGCAGGTGGTTCCTGGCTCGATCAGACGACGGTGAAAGATTGATGATCGTTCGTACGTACTGGACGTGTTGTTTCGCGGAATACAATCACATTCACTGCAAGGTCTTTGAGCAGGATCCCAGCTTCTCTGGGCCTTCAGGAATTTTTGACTGGAGGCTGGTAAGTAGCCTTGGCACACGCTCTCTGTTTGTCGGACTGAATTATCCGATTAACCAGGAGATAACCGACAGCAAGGATCATGATGGCAGCGCGGTTTCGTTCATCAGGCAAAACTGTGTGTACATAACATACCATGCGTCTCTGCATGCACCATACCCTGATATGTGCCGCCACGTTCTGCAGCCCAAAGTAGGAGAGAGGGTCGCAAGTATCAGACTTCGACCTGCTTGCTGGAGTTTCCCTCGTCATGCACCCATCTGGTTCAAGCCGTCAGCCAATCTCCACAGCTTAATAACTAGTAACGTCTAACTGAGCCAGTTAGTTAGATGCGTACACTTGGTGTAGTAGGATCTTTATTTAGTTTGATGCATACACTTGTTCTTTTTGGTAGCCCTTTTTTAATGATGGTTGATGTTTGGTTTGGAAGAGAGAGCTGTGTCTTCACTCTTCTGGCCTTCTTACTGCTTCTGTTGCACCCCCAGCCCTGGTTGTTGTTGCTGCTATTTTCAATGTACAATCAGTAGTATATTTCGTCTGTTGGTTGAATATAAATGTGTTGTTAGAACGACAAACACAATGTTTTGGAAGTCGTTGCACGGTTCGATCCTTTAGTGCCCCATACCGTACGTAGCTCATACTATTTTTCGTACGGAACACATTTTCCACTTGTTGATAACATGCAGCCCACTGATGAAGGCCCAATAGAGAAGCCCATAATTAACTGGAAGGGACGCTCTCACATGAATCCGGCACAGGTACATGCTCATGGTCCCCTAAACATAAATAAGTAAATAAATAAATAAAGCTAAATGCTCATGCACCAGTTCTTTGGGAAAATAGGTAGCCCAGTATTTCTTTTTGAAGAATACCCAAGCTAGGCCTATTTGTTTTCTCCGAATTACTGGGCTGCAGATCTTTCAAGACGAGCAAATGGGATATTAGTTTTTTTTTGAATTTTGTTCTTCACTGATATCTTATACGCATTCCATTGGATTTAACATGACATAGTACTAACCTATTTTTAAATTTGTTTTAGTATGGCTATTAATTTTTGGATTAAGAATATTTCGTTCCCCAGCAAAAAATTCCCACATATTTAGTTAATTTTTTGACCCTGGTACTGACCAGAAAATGGCAGGCAATTCTAAAAATGGAAAAAGGGCTACAATAAATTCCATATGAATTATAAAATGAGTAAATATTATAAAATAATAGCAAATGGGTTGTACACGCCACAGATTTCGAGGCTGACTTGTTTACGCAAGGCTTTGTCAGTGAACGCACGATTCTAGCCGTCGTGCATCTTCAATCTCTGATCTTCCTGCTCCAGCCGCCTAAACTAGCGCTGGCGGGACTGCCTGCTCCCTCCTCTTGTGGCCCGCTGTGATGCTGCGCGGGCTTCCCCGGCCCACCTTACTCCCTCCGCTGGCCTGGCCGCACGCAATCAACTGCCTCCGTATTATGCGAAAAAAATGATTCCTCCCACTGACATCTGGGGCACACCGGTTGGGAGGCTGACCTGTGGGCCTACTACGTTGACGCGTACGCAGGGCTTGTCAACTTAGTCAACAAACGATTCTAGCAGCAGTAACTGTTGGATTTGAATCGAACGGTCCTGCTGCTTCTTCAATCGCTGCTCTTCTTGCACCAGCCGCCCAAACCAGCGCTGGGGAGACCGCCTGCTCCTGCCTCCAGTGGCCGGCTGTGCTGCCGTTGAGGCCTCATCGCCCCCTACTATTCCCACCGCTAGCTAGGCCCTGCGGCGACGGCAGCCTCACACCGCAGCCGAACCAGTGAACCCTGGTACTCCTCTCCGTGTGGGCATCCACTGACGCGTCTTCCCCGGCTCCGCGTCGTCCCCTTCCTAGGCCTCGCCGTCGTCCACCGCCTTGGTGCTCTCGGCGCGGCGTGGTCAATGTGGTCAATGACATTCCATCGAGAGAGTACTGTACGTGTAGAGGCTGACAGCTGGGTCCATGGCCACAGCCCAGTTTTTTTCTGATTTGCCAAGTAAGTCGCTTTGTCAGGCATGTTGGGCTGCAAATCTTTCAAGACGAGGAGAGATTTCATTCGGCTGGCCGAGAAAATGGCCCATCAGTAATGAGAAATGGGTTGTACCTTTTTAAAACACATCAAACCGGCAGTTAGTTTCAAATATATTTTTTTCATTTCGAGATTTTAAATTACATTAATTTTTATGCATGGAGAATTTGTTGGATTTTATATTGATATACATTTATTTTTAAAATCAGTTTGAATGTGAGTCGAAATTTCGGGATTAAAAACAGTTCGGACCGCACCGCAATATGCAAAATTTCGTATAAGTTTTTAACCGTGGCCACAATATGGGCTGTAATGCTAACAAAAAGAATATGGGCTCAAAAAAACCTTAAGAATTAGCAAATGGGCTGTAAATTATTAAAAATAATGGCAGATGGGTTGTATGCTGTTTTCCACAGATTTGAGGCTTTCCTAAAAAAAGGTTGACGCACAAGCAGTGACTGTTGGATCGCCATCGAATGGCCATCGTGCTTCTTTAATCTCTGCTCTTCCTGCTCCAGCCGCTCAAACAAGCGCCAGCGGGACTGCCTGCTCCCTCCTCCCCGCGGCCGGCTCTGACAGCTCAGACCCACCAGTTATATCTTCATACGCAAGGAAGTGCCTCCCTATTACGCACAAAAAAATGAATACTCCCCCTGTTAGCTGGGACCCAGTATAGTGGCAGGCTGACTTGTGGGCCTACTAAGTTGACGGGGACGGAGGGCTTTGTCAACTTAGTCAATATGCACGATTCTAGCTCCAGTGACCGTATGATGTCCATCCAGCGGCCGTAGTGCTTCTTCAACCTCTGGTCTTCTTGGTCCAGCCGCCCAAACCAGCGCCGGTCGTGCCTCATGCTCCTGCCTCCCGTGGCCAGATGCGATGTGGCGGAGGCATCACCGCCTCCTACTACTCCCACCGCTGGCCAGGCCATCCCTCTACTCACCCACACCCCTTATTATTCTGCGGCGATGGCAGCCTCACACCGCAGCGAACCAGTGAACCCTCGTACTCCTCTATGCGTGGGCATCCACTGTCGCGCCTTCCCCGGCTCCATGTCTTCCCCTTCCTAGGCCTCACCGTCGTCCACTGCCCTGGTGCTCTCGGCGCGGCGCGGTCAACATGGTCAAGGAACAGCTTCCATCGGACGTGGACTGTACATGGAGAGGCTGACAGCTGGGTCCACGGCCGCAGCAAGGAAGTGCCTCCTTATTAAACGCAAAATAATTATTCCTCCACCTGACAGCGGGGACCCACCGGACGGGCCACCATACTTAGCGAAAAAACTTTTCCCCCTTGACTGCTGGGACCCACCAGCTACACCTTCGCACGCAAGGAAGTGCGTCCGGGCAAAAAAAACGATTTGCCCCCCTGACTGCTGGGACCCAGCAGCTACATCTTCGCACACAAGGAAGTGTGTCCGGGTAAAAAAAACAATTCGGCCCCTGACTGCTGGGACCCACCAGCGACATCTTCGCACGCAAAGGAAGTGCGTCCGGGCAAAAAAAACGATTCGCCCCTCTGATTGCTGGGACCCACCAGCTACATTTTCGCACGCAAGGAACCGCCTGGAAGTCGGGACCCACCTGGTCGAAGCGTACGTAGCGTTGTCATTCTAGTCGCGAACTTGTACGTACATATATACTGGTCGATGTAGAGGCGCGCACGTGTCGTAGTAGAGGCGCGTACATGTCGTAGTAGAGGCGCGCACATAGCATGTACACGTACGTACAGCGGCAAAGGTGCAAGAAAGAAAATACGGCCACGTACGTACATACGGGCAGGGTCTCGAACGCCTACTCGCGCATACGTACATGGCTGGGTCGGAACGGAGAAACAGCGTCGTCGTCAAGTTCATGGGGAGCCAACCGGCTGGGTTGGAACGGAATGCGTGGTCATGTTCATTGGGAGGGCTTGGACGAAACAGGCGATGGAAACGAGGCCTGGCGTACCGCACAACGGAGGAAACGGCCTTGCATTCAACCGGCCACGTTCAAAATGGGGTCCTGTTGATCGGGAGGGGCCTGGCGTACCGCAAAATGGAGGAAACGGACCTCCTACGGTCGAACCGGGGGTCCTGTTGATCGGGAGGGGTGTGGCGTACCGCAAAACGGACGAAACAGACCTCCTACGGTCGAAATGAGGGTCCTGTTCATCGGGAGGGGTGTGGCGTACCGCAAAACGGAAGAAACGGACTTGTGTTGGAGCGCTACGGTTGAAACGGGGGGAGGGGTGTGGCGTACCGCAAAACGGGACTCCACGGGATACTGTTCATCTCCATCATCGACCTCCTCCAGCCTCCACGGGCTACCGTCGACCTCCTCCAGCCTCCACGGGCTCCTGTTCATCCAGCCTCCACCGTGCACTACTCCACCGGCTACTGTTCAACCACCCCTCCACGAGCACCCCTCCGCCGTCTACTGTTCATCCAGCCCTCCACACCACGGGGTCATGTTCAACCACCCCTCCACGGCCACCCCTCCACCGTCTACTATTCATCCAGCCCTCCACACCACGGGT
>NC_041391.1:182096813-182106292 GCF_002162155.2 Triticum dicoccoides
CATGGACAGCCCAAAGAATGTCATGCAGCTACGTCTCCGGCCCGCCCAGGACGAAAAGCCCATTTTCTGTTATGATTTTTTTTCATAGAAGTAGGAGCCCACCACATCTATGATCATACCGGGTTTTGTCACAATTATCATCATAGAAGTGTCATATGTATGACCGAAAAAAAATTCGTTCGGCCCAAAATATCATGGATGTGTCTTTTTTTTGTAGTGAAAGGTGCATCTCCGAAGAGGAAGGGCGGCAGCTCTTGGCTGAAATCCATGCCGGACTCGGCGGGCACCATGCTGCGGCTCGAGCACTAGTCAGAAAGGCCTTCCGTACAGGTTTCTATTGGCCGACGGCCCGAGCAGACGCACAGGACCATGTCCAACACTGCGTCGGTTGCCAGCTCTTCGCCAATCAGAGTCATATGCCCCCTACCGCTCTCCAAACAATCCCCATAACTTGGCCCTTCGCGGTCTGGGGGCTGGATATGGTCGGACCCCTTAAAGGGGGAAGCCATAAGAAAAAATACTTATTGGTCATGGTTGACAAGTTCACCAAATGGATAGAGCCCAAACCAGTGAAAATGGCCGAATTCGGACCAGTCATAGACTTTATATCCGGGGTCGTACACCGATACGGTGTCCCCTACAGCATCATCACCGATAATGGCTCGAATTTCACGGCCGATGAGGTGAAATCTTGGTGCGGCAAAATGGGCATTAAGCTCGACTATGCTTCCGTCTACCATCCTCAAACAAATGGCCAGGTCGAACAGGCAAACGGTCTTATCATGAGCGGCATCAAACCCAGACTAGTGCGATCCTTGATAGAGTCGGATACTCAGTGGGTCGAGGAGCTCGACTCCGTACTCTGGGGGCTGCGGACCATGCTGAATCGCACCACCGGATATACACCATTTTTATGGTGTACGGCACGGAAGCAGTACTACCATGCGACATCATACATGATTCGCCACGCATACGCATGTACGAAGAGAAGGAAGCCGAGTTAGATCGGCATGATAATTTGGATGCCCTAGAGGAGGAGCGCGATGTTGCTAAGGCCCGTTCCGCATTCTATCGGCAACAGGCTCGATGATACCAAAGCATAGAAGTGCGGGCCAAAACTTATAATATTGGCGAACTCGTTCTACGCTTACCGGAGAAGAAGAAGGACAAGCTCAAACCCAAGTGGGAAGGCCCCTTCATCATCGACAAAGTTCTCACCGGAGGAGCGTACTGCTTACGTAATGCGTCCGATAACAGACTCGAGCCGAACCCATGGAATGCGGCCAGACTCCAGAGATTCTACGCCTAGCGCCGAACTCAGTGTTCGTCTCCTTCACCCTCCTTTTTCAATTATGCTCCCTCCCTTTTTCCTTTCTCGATCTGTTTCTTTTTCTCACAAGTATTTCATACAGTACGGACTACCGGCTTACTCCGACCGCACTATGTGTGTAAGCTTTACATGGGGGCTTCCTATACGGAAGCTAAATATAAATTCCTTTTAGGGCCTTTTTGCCCATCGCACATGCGTTTCTTTTTCCATGTGTGCCTTTTCTCCACCATTATATGCATCGATATGACTTAAGACGTGGCCAAGCTGGGTTGCCTGGCTCGTGTGTTTATGCCCTAATTTCCCGTTAATTCGGCTAGGGCATAAGGGGAGCACCTCTGCGATTGTTACTGCCGGTTGAGCCGGATGTGTACCTCAGACTGGGTGAAGCTGAAAGATAGTTTCCTTAAGAGAATATTCGGTCGGTGAACAAAAGATGTCTTCGTTTATTATAACATTAATCCCCAGAAATTTTGTATCCTGCGCTTTGGTTCACAGTCCAGACATGTGCCTTGACACATGCTTACCCAGGGAAACGAACCCTTAACGAACTATTCTCTCTAGAAGATGTTTCTTACTAACCATGTAATATAACATAACTAGTTGGGTACTTGTCTGTTCAAGCACTTATGACCCCTACGCCTGGCTTCCACGCATACTCCGGTTTTGTATAACCGAGCGGGTATTCGGACACACCTCGGACTTTAGGATTCGGGGGCTGAAGCGAAAAGGTCCGCCAAGACAAACGATTTTAATCCGGCTAGGGGCTACTTATGTCCATCGAATTACACAGTCATTTGGACTGATTATATTCATCCTCTATACCATCCAACATGCTATCTAGCTTACAATCCTGTTGAGAATACTTTGCGCTAACGCCACCTGGTCATATACCAGACTCACGGGAATTTCTTGCCCATCTGGCCCGCCGGTCCAACTTCGGCCATATGGTTCGGGTCCAGCTTGGTGTAGCGCATCTTCACCATCACCCATGTTTCTCTTGCACCTTGCCGGCAGGATGATATCTTCCACAAACGGAAGCGCTACCGTGCTCCCTGAAGCATGTCCACAAGCCCCCCATGCCATTTGGCAGGGAGCTTGATGGCCACAAAGACCGCGCAATGCCCTACATCACCTGCCGAGCTCGCTCGTGCAGTTGTGAGAGGTCCTGCAGTAAATCACCTGCAGAAGCGGGCATCTCCTCCTCAAGGCGACCCGTCAGCATTCCTGCAAACATAACTTTTTCAACATGCTTCCTCGCCGAACTATACTATAGTTCGTTTAGGCACTTACGATAAATGCCGTAGTGAAGCCTTTTGTTCTCCTTCACGGAGTCCGCCAGCTGTGCACGGACGTCTTTCAATTCCACGTCCAGCTGAACATTGGCATCTTGAGGATATTCTTATCATGCTTCACTTGCATCAAAATGCGCTCGCCGGCCTTTAGTTGCCTCTGGAGATGCGACTCGTCATCCCCGCCGCCCTCCGGATTTACTCCGAGGTTGTCTACAGAACTCTCTGTTAAATTTGTCATACTAGCCGGTTGCCAACTGGTGCATTTTCATATATTTCAGATAAATATTACCACATGAGGCCTTCTAGGATTCTTCTAGCTTGGCAATTGTGGCCCTCAGTTGAGTCTTGCACTCCTCTAGCTCCCGAGACAATTGCTCATTCTTATCGACAAGAACCTACGCATGAATTGATACTTAAAACTGTTGTTTCAACCGTTTCAAGTCTCAGGGGCTACTGCTATATATATGCTCATCAAGCTTTCTTACCCGTATATCTTTGGTATACTGGACTGTCGCCCGAGCAAGTCCACTTTGAGTAGCTCAGATGTATGCGTCTCCCGAATTGAAGACATTAAATGCCTCTTCGGAAAAGATGTTGTTGCGAAGCATGGCCCGTCGACGCCGATGATCCATGGCGCTCTCTACCTCCGAATTGGTGGCGGAGACCATGTCTGCGTCCTCTGTCGGAGGACTATGCGGTGTCGGCCCCACATCCGCCTCCTCTCTTGAAGTTGGTCTTGGAGCCCGACTGGTGGAGGCGTGGTTGGCAGGATCTCCGGATACAGTTCGGATACTCCTTTTCCTGCCAAGATGTACGAAGGGCACTGTTATACTTAAAACGACAACAAAATTGCATGACAGGTTGTTTTCTTACCTCTGTAGAGGCGTGTCGGTTCTAATCGCCTTCCTCTTGAGCCTACCCAATTCGGACGGCTGTGGCTGATGGGTCCCTAGGGGCTCGGCCCTGCGCTCCGAACGTCGCTTCTGCAAAAGCACAACATATCAGGGATAAGGTGTCACATCAGGAAAGAACTCTCTTCGGAGGATCAAGTTTTCGGCTTGGCTTACACGCGACGAAGGTAACAGTCCGGGATAATCAACGGTAATAGCCACTGGGGCACCGTCACGGCTTGCCCGATAAAATATCCCGTCGACAAGCTCCATGGACGCATCTGGGTCTTCTTCGAGTCCTGGATCCAGGGCCCTTTCGGGGTCCTCTAGCTGCGGAGAAGGGCTGGTGATTCCTTCCACGTCCCTCTTCCGTTCCTGCTTGGAAATATCGACGGAGGTAACTTTAGCAAAGAACACCACAATAAGTGAAGCGATAAAATAAATGACGACTTACCCAGTTTGGGGGATTGTACATGGAGAATCCGTCTCGTGGTTTGATATGGAGGAATTCTTCCTCTTCTCCTTTGTACAGGTCGGACAGTATCCTTGCCAGAGCGGTGCGGGAGTCCAGACCCTTACGGCGGCAGCGGGTGGCATCGTCTGTCCCGTTGTAGTTCCAAATGGGATTGCTCCGATATTGAAGCGGTTGCACTCCCTGCATTATGCATATTTCCATCACCTCGACTATCGTGAGTCCGGATTTGGCTAGTAACTTTATCCTGCTCATCAGGAAATGTACTTCCCTAGAATCCTCTTCTTGGGGCCTCGGGGGCGCCATCTTAGACGTGCCCTCGGTGGGGAGTTACTGAACTTGGGGAGTCCTATCCGGACTGGATCCGAAAGGGGAGCGTCGTCAATATAAAACCACTCTGAAGCCCAGTTGTTTGGAGCCTTCTTGGCAGTACCGGATAGGTATCCGGTCTCAGCAATACGCCATACTTCGGCCCCGCCCACTTGACATAGGGATTCTCCCTGGTTGCGGGGGACAAGGCAGAACAACTTCTTCCACAATCCGAAATGAGCCTCACAGCCTAGAAATAGCTCACAAAGGGCGACGTACCCTGCTATATGCAGTATGGAGGCTGGGGTAAAATTGTGCAGTTGGAGGCCGTAGAACTCCAGAAGCCCACGAAGAAATGGATGAATAGGAAACCCGACGCCCCTTAATAGATGCGGAATTAAGCATATTCGCTCCTCTGGAGACGGATTGGGGGATCTCTCCGCTTGTTCTCCGACGTTATAGGTGGCCACTCCGGCTCGAACAGGGACCATGAATGCCGGCGGGAGGAGCCCTTGGGTTTGTAACTTTATCAAACGGCTATGAGCAACTGAACACTCTCCCTAGTCTCCCGGCTTGGGGCAAGGGGAGCGACCAGAAGAGCTGCGACGACCGGCCATGCTGGAATGGTTTTTTCTGGGCGCTCTGTTGGATGCTTGCTCGAGGAGGGAGAGTGAGGTCTGGATCTGGGAATCCCCGTCTCTTCAAATAGACGGCTAGCCCAAAGGACCGAGGGTGGCAAATGCAAAAATGCCTCGACTCTCACATTTGTTCGACACGTGGAAATGCTCATTACTGATACACTGAAGCCAAGGAGTGCAACATTGATGAAGATGCCGGACACTATTTGTCATAAAGGGAACCTTGGAGTATTCGGAAGGAGGAACCCGCCTTGCAATGCCGAAGACAAGACTGCGCGCCGGGCTCATCGTCATTGAAGCTTGGTTCAGGGGCTACTGAGGGAGTCCTGGATAAGGGGGTATCCGGACAGCCAGACTGTGTACATCGTCCGAACTATAGAAGCATCAAGATACAAGACTCAAGACTTCGGCTCGTGTCCGGGTGGGACTCTCCTTTGCGTGGAAGACAAGTTTGGCGATCCGGATATTATGTTTCCTTCCTTGTAACCGACTCCATGTAAACCCTAGCTCTCCGGTGTCTATATAAACCGGAGAGCATGGTCCTTAGAAGGCCGATCACAATTACAATCATACCATCATAGGCTAGCTCTTAGGGTTTAGACTCTACGATCTCGTGGTAGATCTACTCTTGTACTCCACATATCTTCAATATTAAACAAGTAGGTAGTAGGGTTTTACCTCCATCGAGAGGGCCCGAACCTGGGTAAACATTGTGTCCCTCGCTTCCGGTTACCATCAGCCTAAGACGCACAGATCGGGACCCCTACCTGAGATCCGCCGGTTTTGACACCGACAGCCACAGCCCGCCCAGTTAATACCCTGCTCTCCTCTGAACAACAACAAAATCATCGCCAAGAAAAACTCTGCATTGCTCATGCCTCAAAAAGACAAATACTACTCGAGCTGCTTGGTCCCAGCTGTCGGCCGCACCTTGTGCAATTCTCTCATTTATATTGACTACATATGTTGACAATGGTGTGTGACCGTGATGTCAGGAAACCAGGAGAAAGCAAAAAAATAATATAGTTGTACATAATAATGAGGCACTTGCGTACGTACGACTATGGCCCTAGTGGGTCCCTAGTGTCATCCAGTCAAAATAAAGTCATCTCCCGAATCCTCATGTTCGTTGTCGATGTTAACAATGCTCGGCGCCACGGCGAGCGCAACAACTCAAAGGACAACGGAGAGGGCCTCGCGGGCCCTGCGGATGGTCTGATACAGCGCCCGCTGCTCATTCAGGAAGCCAGGATCATCAGACACCTATGAGCACCTTCGAGAAACTGAGACGGCATGAAACGGTAAGGCCGCGCTTGGGATCTCTAGTTTATTTCAAACCTGTATTAACATACACAAGTGCAATTTACTCGTCATCGGAAACAATGCGTAAAATATAGGCGTAATGAAACCGAGGGCCCGAGGTCTGTAAGTAAAACTGGCGGGCTATGCTTGTAATTTGAGAGGCCAGTGTATATTTTCCGAGCACTGCTATATGGACGACATTACGAGACGATACATGCACGATGTACGTATCATACCATCCATAGGCAAGGCTGATACAGCAGCTAACGGCTGGATTAGCAATCGTCCGAGTGTCGTTCAGTGTTTTTATCGTGTGTGAAGTACTTCCGATATTTTACTAGTCGAAATCGACCAACCAAGCGCCTTCGCCCGAGACCATCTGCTTTAATTTACAAGCGTCAGTTTTACAAGCGGTTTTGGTTGGAAAACGACGATCCAATCACGGCCTAATATCAGGAGTTGGTCGCAAGATCATATGGTTTCACGTCTAACCTACCCGACTTGTCGTATATGCTATGAATGAAACATTAGACGATGAACTTCTTAAGCACGGAAACAGCAGAAGAGGATGATCTTCTTAACAAGCAAATCACCGGCATTAGATCGACATGCAAAACAATACGAAGCATTATTCTCAAGAGGCACGGTGAACATCTCGTGATGTCACATGCCACAACATTCCAAGCTCAACTTTGCAATCAAACACAAGGCCTGGCATTACATAGACAATATTCAGAACAAACTCTTAACATAGGAATATCTCAGCAGAGTAACTATTTACTTCTAAGATGAACACAGGAATAGGAAAAAACACTCGACGCTGCTCACAGCAAGGGCGTCCCACTCAAAAATATCAAATGCATGTCTTCTGGCTAACATCAATGAGCAAATTTTGACAAGGTTTTCCAATTCCAATATATTAAACTAACGCCTTCTTGCTAACATCAATGATTAAACTTTGACAAGCTTTTCCCATTCAAAATATGTAATGCCTATGATCATGGAGTCCTGTCGTAGCTTCTTAAATTGCCAATGGTCTCTGCAGACTAGTCATGTCACCGGTGTCTAATAATACTATGTAAAGCTTCTCGGTCATTCCTTCTGTAATGTAGTGCAAACAGTGACTGCTTCTTTCTACAAAGTGGAACGACCAACTGGACCCAGTAATGCAGCAGTTTGCCTTGGACACATTGGCTCCTTTTCTGTAGTTCAACTAAAATCGAAGTCGGAATAAAACCAAGCTTTAATTTTGATATCCCTGTAAGCAACAATAGGTATAAGGGAAACAATTACTGAGAAATAACGGTTGATGACTTGTACTCCCAGAAGAAAAGCATCTACTGATCTACTTTATCTTAATGGGAAACAAAGCAGGAGAGTAGCAATCCTCCATCAGTGTGATTCATTCATATTGACTGAGACATTATCTTAACAATGCCTTGTTTCAACATGTATAAAGAACGACAAAGCAGAAAAGTACCATTCCTAAAACAATGCAACTGATTCATTTTAACAGAGACATTATCTTAACAATACCTTGGTTAAACATGTAGAAAGAACTACAAAGCAGGATAGTACCATTCCTAACAATTGTTGAAGTTTTGAACTAAGATTCAGTAGTTAATTAATTCTGAGAGTGGCATTGCTTAATTTTACCAGCGGCATTAGATTAACGAAAAGCATAAATAGATCCAGGGGAGAGTGGGCGCAACAACAGTATGTCCTTCCATCTACTTATAAAGGGGGTGATGCAGAGTTTGTTGTAACAAAGCAACAAGCATCATCTCTGGGTTGGTCCCATTTTTGTTCACTACTTAATGGGAAAAGACAACAATAGAATAGCTTCAATTCAACATTTATTTAAAACAATACCAAAACAAGTAGCACAACATCTCAAAGCACACTGCACATCATGTGGATGAGACCAAGATTTGAAACAACTTGCCACGAAGACTGGAAACAAATCTCGATCTCCTTTTGTGCAGTTCCACCAAAATTAAGCAAAGTCACTGGTGTGACATTCAAGTTGAACTGCACAAAACACTCTTAAAACATAAGTGTTTCGAGTAGCAAAGCAAAATGTCGCAATAGCAACAAGTTGAATCGATACCCCTGTTTTAACAGAGGCAAAAAAAGGAAACAATTACTTGCCGATAAAGGAGGATGAAACAAACGGTGACAGAAAGAAGCATCTAACTTATCTTGGATGGAAAACAAAGTAGGATAGTAGCATTTCTAAAACGGTTGCATTGATTCATATTAACAAAGACATTCTCTTGAAACAACATTCGTTAAAAAATGTAATTTACTTTTAACAGTGGCATTGCTTCAATTTTTCGGTGGCATTCTTAGATTAACAACAGCAAAATAGTTGTATGGGACATGCCAACACCATGTGCGTCCACACGTATAAATGGGTGATGCAGAGTATGTAGCCAAGTAGCATATATGCGTTGGTCCCATATTTGTTCTCTTTGAACCTTTTTCCTATGTGAGGGCAGCAAATCTAGTCCTGCACAAACTACCCGACCCCCCAGTTTCTTTCCCTTTTCAACAAACAGATCGGTTCCTTACAGATGTGTGTACTGGGTTACCCCCTTTTTCCCTTTTTAACCTACAAAGCGGTTGGATAGCCAGTCTATACTACTTTCTGCCCCTCCTTTCCTCATTGAACCACGTCCTAGATTCTTGCTCCAACCCACCGCACCCTTCTTTCCTCTTTGAACCAAGACCTAGATTCGACTACAGATCGAAAAAGATCCACATGCGGCTAGAGCAATGACGGTTTCAAAGAATCTTATACCTTAGAACTACTAGGGAAAACCTTATACACAGAATCTTACCAGTAGCGCGTGTTAAAATGAGGCGCTACTGCTACTTAGGAGTAGCGCATCTGCCAAAACCGCGCTACTGTTACCCCCTTAGCAGTAGCGCGGTAGGAACAGAACGTGCTACTACTATAATGGCCACACCGTTCCCGACGTGCTAGGTATAGTAGTAGCGCCCTTCTAGAAACGGCGCTACTACTATGGATTTTAGCAGCAGCGCGTTTTTCCTCCCCATGCTACTGTTAAAGCTATTTTCATCTAACCCCCCGCGCGGCCTGATTCCCTCTCCTCTGCTTCCTCCCCCAATTCCCCACTCTCTCTTCTCCCCCTCGTCGCCTCCACCTCGCCGCCGTCTCCCCCGACCCCGCCTCGCGGCCATCTCCCCCGACCCCGCCTTGCCGTTGTCTCCCCCGGCCCC
>NC_041391.1:182106400-182108000 GCF_002162155.2 Triticum dicoccoides
CCGCCGTCTCCCTCGACCCGCCTCGCTATCGTCTCGCCCGACCCCGCCTCGCTGCCGTCTCCCTCGATCGACCCCGCCTCGCCGCGCCTCTGTGCCACCGTCTCCCCGACCCCATCTCTCTCCCTGCCCTCTGTCAGCACTCTCCCCTTCCGATCCCTCTTGTTTGCTTAGTATGAACCCTAGCTATTTAGTGCTAGTTAGTATGAACCCTAGGCTATTTTTAGTGCTAGTTAGTTAATTACAATTAGTATTAACCCTATTTAATTAGGGCAGTAGTTCCTAGGTACTAATTAGTTAGTAAGAACTAGGTACTAATTAGCTAGGTACTAGTTTATTTTTATTTATAGTAAGTTTATTTTTAGTAAGAACTAATTGAATTAATAGAACTAGTTAGTAAGAACTTGTTGCTATTTTTTTAGTTAAAGCAATTTTTCCTGCATCGACGTGGACGATGCCTATCCCGCATCCTCGTTGTCGAGTCGGTGGAGGACGACACCTACTTGACCAGATGGGCCATGTCCGGGACTGGGCTCCGCCGGGGTGGTACTGGGAGGCGCTACCTACCGGGGGCGCAGGTTGGTGAGGAGCCAGCCTGTCGTTGACCCGAACCTTCTTTGCTGGCGGTTGTGTGGGCCAGTGACGATCCAGAGGCTTGAGGACCCCGCGGAGGTGATGCGTCACCATGTCAGTGAGGAGGACGCGCACGTCCGTCACTACTTGTTTGCGTTGGAGCACAGGTTCTCCAATACCTGGCAGGTTCTCCAGGGATCTCACTGGAGCTATGATCCCGTGATGGTTCCTTCTCTGTGGGTGTCCACCGCCCGCGCCGATACCCGTCGTGTGCTAGGGTTTTAGTTGTATTAGTGATGTTATATGTATGACACTATTCGGGATGTATTAGTGATAATATTCGGCAATGTACGAACACGCATGAGATGATTTACTTTTGCTTATTCAATGCATGCTAATTTGAGTCCTATAAGAAATTTTGAAATGTATATCTTGTGTTGCTCAAATAGGATATGTGCTTGCCCAAGTGGTCGGTCATGTTTGCAGGTTACACCTCCGAGTGGCCTATGTTTTGCCGGAGTGTTGATTCATTTCCGTTCCGGCAAATTTCAGGCGCTCGATATGTCCTATTTTAGCAAAGGTCATGCCGAATTTTTTCGTGAATTTTGGCATGACTTGTGCCAGAATATGTAGGAAATATCGAGTGCCCCGGATTTGTGTGTTGAGTATCCTGGTAGTTGTCTTCGATCGATTTTCAATTAATGTTTTAACTATGAACATAGGAAATGTCTGACGACGAAAAGGATTTCGGTATTTGCAAATACTGCGAAGACGAGCGTGGCCTATGCGACAAAATCTTCCAAAATTAGCACGTGGGCTGCCATTTCGTAAAGAAATGAGCTCCACCGTGTACCGGCGCGGGTGTGGCTGGGCACGAAGCATGAGTACGTGCACGGTGCACCTATTCTCTTTTTTTTTGAACTTAGGTGCACCTATTCTCTTCTTGTATACGTACAGCACCTACGTGGGGTTGTGTGAGAGAGATACAAACCTAGAGAGATATAGTGTGTGGGTTCTTGAGAGATTTTTT
>NC_041391.1:182108268-182156601 GCF_002162155.2 Triticum dicoccoides
CAATCAAAAAATATAACATATGCAATGTGTGTGAAATAGAGTCCTGGATATAACATATATATAGAGGGGGCGATCCACGAGAAGAGAGTGGAGGTATCATCGGCTTGAGGTGTCCATAGAATTGAAGAGAGGGATGATGTGTGTGTGTGTGTGCACGCGCGATTGATAAAGAGTGCCATCGAATTTGTGTGTGCCCACGTCAAAGATATAGAGTGGCTGGCCTACTGGAACATAAGAGGGGACATGTGCAGTTTGTCTCTATGGCATGGATACCTACTTGCAGCGCTCGACTATCGGTGTGTGGTGGGGGAAGAGGGAGGCCCAATTAACTATAGAGGTACAATGGATGGTATATGTGTGGAGGAGGAGAGAGGCATACCTCATGTATTAAGGAGATCGATCTACCTCATGTATTAAGGGAGATCGATCGGCATCCATGCATATGTGCAGGAGAGGAATAAGGTTTGGAGAGAGACAGAGCTAGAGTGTTGGAGGGGGTGGTAGTGGAGTTCCTTCTAACAAATGGTGGGATAGGCATGCTAGACAAACGGAGGGCACGCCCGCAATCTCAGTAAGAGAGGAGATGGTTGCTTGTTGTCTGTGCACGTGTGTGAGAGAGACGGGTCAGGAGGCATGCACGAATGATGAGGGGGGACGATGTGGCTGTGGTAAGCAGACGTAACTACATAGGAAGATAAATCGCCCTTTGTTAGAGAAAGGAGAGACATAACTTGTGAGGTACGTCGATCGATGGGGGGGTAGTTAAAGTCGATCTAGGTATATGTTGGGAGATCGATCGGTATACATGCATGTGTGTGTTAGAAGCAAATGAGGCACGAGAAGAAGGATAGAGAGAGAGAGGGATGCATGTAGGAGGTGGTACGAGAGGCATACTATATCGAGGGGGGAGGAGTGTGTGAGTACGAGAATGATGAAACGAGTGGTGGGAGTGAGGCATGGACGGTGACAAGAGAAGAGGGGAATCTTGTGTTTGTGCTAGGCACACCTGGCTAGAGAGGCATATCGATTGATGTGTGCCGTAAAGAAGGAATTGGGGGGCCTACACACACCATGGGTGAACTACCTAAAGTGAAAAGACGAATTTGCGTGAGGGAGGGTGAGAGGGATGCGGGCGTGTGCATGCACAAGAGAAAGTTAGCCCTAGCTACAAGGCTAAGAGGGTTGTGTGGGTGTAAAATACGAATAGAGATCATATATACTTCATTATAAAAAGTGAATTCGGATATTTGAAGAATTTATCATAGTGTCTTAATCCGACGCATGTGTGAATATATATAACAGTGATACACATGGTGTGGTTATGAACATGTTATACTACATTTAATATATTTTAGCTCTACTCTTATAAAAAACGGAGTTGTTGATGATGGTGTGTGTCGGTGTCAAAACCGGTGGATCTCGGGTAGGGGGTCCCGAACTGTGCGTCTAGGCGGATGGTAGCAGGAGGAAAGGGACATGATGTTTTTACCCAGGTTCGGGCCCTCTCGATGGAGGTAAAACCCTACTCCCGCTTGATTAATATTGATGATATGGGTAGTACAAGAGTGGATCTACCACGAGATCAGAGAGGCTAAACCCTAGAAGCTAGCCTATGGTATGATTGTTGTTCGTCCTACGGACTAAAACTCTCTAGTTTATATAGACACGGAGAGGGCTAGGGTTACACAGAGTCGGTTACAATGGGAGGAGATCTTCATATCGTATCGCCAAGCTTGCCTTCCACGCCAAGGAAAGTCCCATACGGACACGGGACGAGGTCTTCAATCTTGTATCTTCATAGTCCGGGAGTCCGACCAAAGGTCATAGTCCGGCCATCCGGACACCCCCTAATCCAGGACTCCCTCAGTAGCCCCTGAACCAGGCTTCAATGACGACGAGTCCGGCGCGCAAGTTGTCTTCGGCATTGCAAGGCGGGTTCCTCCTCCTAATACTTCATAGAAGATGTTGAACACCAGGATAGTGTCCGGCACTGCAAAATAAGTTCCACATTCCACCGTAGAGAGAATAATATTTGCACCAATCAGATCTGCTAACGTATTATGCAACGTGACATCACACCACAGCCAGGATTTTATTCATTATACCGATCCACATCAGCACGTTTGCGAGGCGGTTTCCTTGGCACGTCTTGTCAAAGCGGGGATCATGTCCCCTTATTCCGGGATTCTCATCAATACGGGCGTGGGTAACCCAACCGCGCCATTAACCGCGGCGCTTGGGATATAAGCAAGTTTTATTAGGTTGGTGGGAGCTCGCAGTTTCGGCCGCCCATATAAGGGGATAAGAATCCGCCCTTTCAATTCACGCCTTCTTCCTCCTTTGCTTATTCGTCTATGCGCGCTCGAGCTCCAACGCCCAAGCCCGCACTTCCCACCTCAACCTTCTGCAATCATGTCCGGAGTGGGAGGTAGATGGATGGCTTCCTCCGTCACGGAGGGGCAAATCAAAAGGCTGAAGAAGGCCGGATACTTGTCTGACGACATCGCGCACCGGCTTCCAGATGAGGGGCAACTCATCCCCACCCCTAGGCCCCATGAGAGGGTTGTATTTCTCCCCCATTTCCTCCGCGGACTGGGTTTTCCTCTTCACCCATTCGTCCGGGGGCTCATGTTCTACTACGGCCTGGACTTCCATGATCTGTCCCCGAACTTCATCCTCAACATCTCGGCGTTTATCGTCGTGTGCGAGGCCTTACTCCGCATCCAGCCTCACTTTGGCCTATGGCTGAAGATCTTCAGTGTCAAGCCGAAGGTCATGGGCAACCGCCAAGCAGAGTGCGGAGGTGCCATGGTGGGCAAGATAGCCAATGTTACATGGCTCGAGGGCGCCTTCATAGAGACCATCAAAGGGTGGCAATCGGGGAGGTTCTATATCACCGAGCCGCGTGACCCTGAATGGGCAGCAGCCCCCGAATTCCAATCTGGTATCCCCACACGGCTCACATCTTGGAAAGAGACGGGCCTATCGTGGGGTAGTACGGCGGAAGTGACCGGACTTCAAACCTGCATCAAAGACCTAATCGGCAGGAAGCTTAAACTCATCAATGTAGTCCAGGTCATGCTCTTCCGCCAGATTCTCTCGTGTCAACGACGGGCTTTCAGCTTGTGGGAGTTCGACCCAGCCCACCATCAGACTCTGTCCCGGCTCTTCGACACAAAGCATGGGGACGCCTGGAAGGTGCTATTCAAGAGCTCCGAGGTCTCTCCTTCCGTCACCGAGGATCGCGGTTTCTGCGCCGAGCGCCAAGCCAGCGTGGTGAGCTTAATTTTCCCTTTACGGGGTATTTGTTTTTCATAGATTTGATTCTATGCGGGACCTAAACCCCCATCTCTTTAACAGGACTGGCATAAAAAGGCTGGACAAATCAACTGTCCGGCTCCCTTGCCCGAAGACCCAACAGACGCTCGCTTGACGAAGCTGCTGGTTCCGACACCTCATGTGGTGCCAGAGAAGAAGGCCAAGAAGAAGGCCACGGGGGCTCGAAAGAGTTCCTGGCGCCTAGTGGTGTCGGATTCATCGCTCAACAACCCCGAAGCACCCTCCGCCTCTGAGGACGAGGAGGAGGAGGAAGAAGAAGCCTCTCCCCCTCCAACGGGGGAAGGGAAGAAAAGGAAAGCCGGCCCAACTAGGGAGGCCGGAGGGTCCAAGAAGGGGAAAACCCTTCTGCCGGACCACGCCTCCGGTGCCGAAGGCGGTGGGGAGGAATGGCCGTCCAGGGTCAAGCCCCTGGCAAGATCGTAAGTGTCCGTCTATGCGAATAACTTATGACGCCCCTCCATTATTTGGCATTTTCTGACGCCATATTTGATCATGTAGTCCGCCCAAGGCTCAGCTCGACGAATCGACTAGCGGCTCCTTGGATTCGTCAGATGTGAATAGCGCTTCACTTCCGACGGCCTCCTCCCCTCTCCCTACGAACGACGCCGAGGTGGAGTCCCAAAAGGGACTAAACCAGGAGGAGGTGGTCCTGGAGGCACCGCAAGACGACCTCTCGGACTCCAGGCCCAAAGGGGGTAAAGCCCCGCAGGGATCCAAGTCCGGCCCCGGGCCGGACACTGCTCCGGAACCATCAATGGTTCCAGAGTCCGACAGGCGGTGCCTTCATAATAAGGGCAAGTCTACGACGCCGGCGACCTCCGTCCATCCGGAGGCGCCGGACAATTTGTTGGAGGCGCTTAACGGCGCCTCCATCGACGAGGAACACCTCACTGTTATGAGTGTGATTCAGAAGGTTCAGTCCGCCAAGAGCGGGCTGACAGAAGCCTGTACAAGCCTATTAACAGGCTTTGAGGTATGTGTTCAAAAACATATAAAAATGTTACCACATAGACAGTAGCCCCTGATGCTCAGTTAGGCGTTCCGAAAGAAAAGCTCAGTTGAGGATCTAAAAAGATATACGCAGGAGTCTAATAAAAATATGTCAATATGGGAATGCAGGCTGCGCTGCTGACCTCTGCCGCACTGATTGCGGAGGTTAATGCATTGAAGGAGAGCCTCGAGCGGTCCGAGAGCGAGCTCAGCCGTGCCAAGAAGCAGCTCGAGGACAAAGAGGGTACGTAGTACCGCCTGTAAATGTATATAGAAATACTTGGATGCAAATAATGACAGGACCAACGCAAATGTTGCAGGGGCCACGATCGAGGTGGCGACCCTGAAGGAGGCGGTGTCCAAGGCCGAGAACAGTGCGGCCTTGGAGCGCACCGAGCGAGAGAAACAGGAGGCGCGGGTGGCGGAGGTGCGGCAAGAGCTCCAGGCTCTCATGGAAAAACACGAGAGTTCGGAGTGTGACTCGAAGACTCGAGAGTCCGAGCTCGCCTTGGCTCTTGAGGGTGCCAAAAACGATAAGGCCGAAGCCTAGAAGGCCCTCCAGGAGATCAAGGCGATAAATAAAATAGCGGCGGGTAAGGCATTCTTTATGCAAAGCAAGCATGTAAAAGTAAATTATCTATTACTTACCCGAATCCGGAGATCTCCAAGAGCGTACGCCAATCTGCCCCATAGTGTGGCTGATGCTGCCGCGTTTTACCGAGCCGAGGAGGGGAGCTCGACGGAAAAGGTGTTCTAGTCTCAGTATACTGAGGCCGAGCATCCGGTGCCCCTGAGCGACCACCTGAAGCAGCTGGTCGAGCTCCACAAGGTGTCCGAACAGGCCATGAAGGGCCTCATAGTCTGACTATGGCCTAGGGAAGCCATGCCTGGGAGCTACTTCGGTCTGGTGCGGTGGCTGGTGGACGCTTGTCTGTGGATTGAGGTCATCAAGCGCTCCGTCTGCATTGAAGGTGCCCGTCGGGCCCTTGCCCGTGCTAAAGTGCACTGGGGCAAGCTGGACACGGAGAAGCTTTTGACGGACGCGCCACCGCCGGGCGAGTATCGCACGCCCGAGATGTATTATAAGGGCGTCCTGAAGGGTGCCCGCTGTATAGCGGATGAGTGCTCCAAAGATGTAAATTTTTAGTAGACTCGCATTTGTTATCATGTACGCTGAAAACTTTGTTCATGTGCGTTAAGCAACGCTTGTTAATTTAAAATATTACCTTCTGTGTGGCCGTTTATCAAATCTTAGAGATGCAAGTCGTCGGCTTCGACCCCCATGCCACAAGTGCTGGGGTGTTCGGGATAAACCTGAGCGCTCTTGTTCCCATTCTTGGGTCCATCTAGGGAGGCGCTCAGCACAACGAACCAGGCCGTCGGACTTATAATGCTTTATCACTCTCACTTAGCCGTAGAATTATATAATTTTTAAATTTCGGCGAAGCCCCTAGTATTCGGAAGACCGAGTTCGGGGCGCTATCCACGCCTAGGCCGGATAAGTCTGGTTCCTCGCTCTAAGCGGCATAAGTCTTTAAGGACTCGAAAAACCTCGCGAACAGCGACCAGTCTCTCGCACTATCATGACGATCAGTTTTAGCTTTCTCTACTGAGGTGTTAACCCAGCTCAACTGGGGCACAATCGCAGTAGTTCTCCCAGTGGTACCTTAGCCAACATTGCGGAACGTAAGGTACCAAAACATGGGAGCCGGGCAAACCCAACTATTGACCAAAGACATGATTCGGAGCCGATGCATATAGTGCTATAAGTTCGGGGTGCCGCACTCATGAGAGTGTTCGGTCTTCTCACACCATGTTATGGGGTGCTTAAGCCCCTGGTGTATTGGCCGTACCAAAGTGTACGGTTGCAGAATGTCATGACTGAACATATTTGTATCTAAAAAACAGATGAGTACAATAATAGATAAGAGCTATGTATTGTTTATTAAAAGAGGGCTGCTACGAAAGCAGAACGATACAAGTAGTGCGATAAGCAAGAGATGGGATTATTTGACATGTTCCCCTCCAGGGGCAAGCTGTGGGATTTTAAGTAAAATAGGTATTAAGCTCGTTATAGAGACCACCTGGACATTTGACGCGGCTTGTTCTCTCCCTGGTTGTTGCATCGTGTGTTCGGCGAGTGTATTGCCGGACAGGCCTTCTGAATAGTTGGGTCCTGAAAGTGTGTAAAAAGGAAATGGCGGAATAGGGAGCCCCTTAGTGCGGTTGAGCCGCATTCTGGGCGTGCCGTAGTTGTGCCCCTCCCCTTATGCCCATGGTATCTCTAAAGCGTAATTATGTACGCGTGGTACCGATATCACCATTTGGCGAGGGCTGGGGTTGGGGCCGCACTGTTATGCTTGCTCGGAACGTGCCAGCCGCATTTATTGTAGGTTACTTCGGGCTCGCTTGACATTGTCCGGACGTTTGACACCTGGATTGGAGAATTTCCTTGAGAGGCTACTCTGTACTTCCGCCGCCAGGGCTGCCGTGTGCTCCTCCATTCGGAGAGAGCGTTTGGTGTTTCCATTTACCGTGATGACTTCGCGAGGTCCTGGCATCTTGAGCTTGAGATATGCGTAGTGCGGCACCGGTTGAATTTTGCAAATGCGGTTCGTCCGAGCAGGGCGTGATAGCCACTGCGGAATGGGACTATGTCGAAGATTAACTCTTCGCTTCGGAAATTATCCGGGGATCCGAAGACCACTTCGAGTGTAACCGAGCATGTACAGCTGGCTTCTACACCTGGTATGACGCCTTTGAAGGTTGTCTTTGTGGGTTTAATCCTTGAGGGATCGATGCCCATTTTTCGCACTGTATCCTAATAAAGCAGGTTCAGGCTGCTGCCGCCGTCCATTAGGACTCTGGTGAGGTGAAATCCATCGATAATTGGGTCTAGGACCAATGCGGCGAATCCACCATGACGGATGCTAGTGGGGTGGTCCCTTCGATCAAAAGTGATCGGGCAGGAGGACCACGGGTTGAACTTTGGGGCGACTGGCTCCAACGCATAGACGTCCTTGAGAGCACGCTTCCGCTCCCTTTTGGGGATGTGGGTTGCGTATATAATGTTCACCGTCCGAACTTGCGGGGGGAATCCCTTCTGTACTCTTTTGTTCGGTGGCCGGGGCTCCTCCTCGTCATCGCTATGCAGCCCCTTGTCTCTGGTTTCGGCACTTAACTTGCCTGCCTGCTTGAAGACCCAATAATCCCTGTTGGTGTGGTTGGCTGGCTGTTCGGCGGTGCCGTGTATCTTGCACGAGCGATCAAGTACCCGGTCTAAGCTGGATGGGCCCGGAGGGTTTCTTTTCAATGGCTTCTTCCGCTGACCGGGTTTAGAGCCTCTGAATCCGGCATTGATTACCGTATCTTCAGTATTATCGCCGTTAATGCGGCGCTTATGCTTGTTGCGACGTGACCTGTCGTTGTTGTCCTTGGTATCCGAATTGCCAGGGCTCTTGGTTATGTTATTGCTACGAGCTAGCCAGTTGTCTTCTCCCGCACAAAAGCGGGTCATGAGTGTCGTGAGGGCTGCCATAGATTTCGGCTTTTCCTGTCCTAGGTGCCGGGCAAGCCATTCGTCTCGGATGTTGTGCCTGAAGGCTGCAAGGGCCTCGGCGTCCGGACAGTCGACTATTTGATTTTTCTTGGTTAGGAACCGTGTCCAGAATTGTCTGGCCGATTCCTCTGGCTGCTGGATTATGTGGCTTAGGTCGTCGGCGTCTGGTGGTCGCACATAAGTACCCTGGAAGTTGTCAAGGAATGCGGATTCCAGGTCCTCCCAACAACTAATTGACTCTGCTGGCAGGCTGTTAAGCCAATGTCGAGCTGGTCCTTTAAGCTTGAGCGGGAGGTATTTGATGGCGTGTAGATCATCACCACGGGCCATGTGGATATGAAGGAGATAATCCTTGATCCATACTGCAGGATCTGTTGTGCCATCGTATGATTCGATGTTTACGAGTTTAAAGCCCTCGGGGATTTGGTGATCCATTACTTCGTCTGTGAAGCATAGTGGGTGTGCGGCGCCCCTATACTGGGCTATATCGCAACGCAGCTCGGATGAGCTTGGTCTGTTGTATTCGGCCTGGCCATACTTATCATGTCCGGCGTGACGGCTAGCATCACGTGAAGCGGGGCGCCCATGCGATCCGTAGATCGATCTTGTTTGCCTTGCCTTATTCTCCAATATGTCTTGCAGGTCTGTTGCGTCTCCCCGTACTCTGGTATGTTTTGAGCGATGCCGGGGTGCGGCTTGGGTTGAGGGCCTGAAGGCCTCTCTATCGCGGCCACGGGGTGGCCGATCGGGCGCATCGTACGCTGGTGATGTAGGTTTAGTTGCTTCCTCCTCAAGTTGGGGTAGCAGCCTGTGCTTTTTGTAGCTCTTGGAGGGGCGTTCGAGTTTATACTCTTCGGCCGCCAGGACTTCGGTCCATCTGTCGGCTAGCAAGTCTTGGTCAGCTCTAAGCTGCTACTGTTTTTTCTTAAGGCTGCTTGCCGTGGCCATAAGCCTGCGTTTGAAACACTCTTGTTCGACGGGATCCTCTGGCATGACGAATTCATCGTCGTCGAGGCTTGCCTCGTCTTCGGAGGGAGGCATATAGTTGTCGTCCTCAACCTATCTGTCGGCCGCTCTCTCATGAGGGATGGCTCCTTCGTCCTCCTGCACTGAATCCTGTTGGAGGGGGTTGTCTTCGGCACTGTCCGACGTGTTGTTATCTCCGGTGCCGGAATCGCCGTTTTTGCTTTGGCGGGACTTAGAGCGGCGCCGCTGACGTCGGTGCTTGGGTTGCTTCTTGGAGGGGTCATCCTCCGTTTTTTCCTCGCCATCCCCTGCTTTGGGGGTGTCCACCATGTATATGTCATATGACGAGGTTGTTGGAAATATGCCCTAGAGGCAATAATAAAAGTATTATTATATTTCAATGTTCATGATAAATGTCTTTTATTCATGCTATAACTGTATTATCCGGAAATCGTAATACACGTGTGAATACTTAGACCACAATATGTCCCTGGTGAGCCTCTAGTTGACTAGCTCGTTGTGATCAACAGATAGTCATGGTTTCCTGACTATGGACATTGGATGTCGTTGATAACGGGATCACATCATTAGGAGAATGATGTGATGGACAAGACCCAATCCTAAGCATAGCATAAAAGATCGTGTAGTTCGTTTTGCTAGAGCTTTGCCAGTGTCAAGTATCTCTTCCTTCGACCATGAGATCGTGTAACTCCCGGATACCGTAAGAGTGCCTTGGGTGTATCAAACGTCACAACGTAACTGGGTGACTATAAAGGTGCATTACAGGTATCTCCGAAAGTAGCTGTTGGGTTGACACGGATCGAGACTGGGATTTGTCACTCCGTATGACGGAGAGGTATCTCTGGGCCCACTCGGTAATGCATCATCATTATGAGCTCAATGTGACCAAGGTGTTGGACACGGGATCATGCATTACGGTACGAGTAAAGTGACTTGCCGGTAACGAGACTGAACAAGGTATTGGGATACCGACGATCGAGTCTCGGGCAAGTAACGTACCGATTGACAAAGGGAATTGCATACAGGGTTTGATTGAATCCTCGATATCGTGGTTCATCCGAGGACAACATCGAGGAGCATGTGGGAGCCATCATGGGTATCCAGATCCCACTGTTGGTTATTGACTGAGAGCGTCTCGGTCATGTCTGCATGTGTCCCGAACCCGTAGGGTCTACACACTTAAGGTTCGGTGACGCTAGGGTTATTAGGAAGACTAGTATGTGACTACCGAATGTTGTTCGGAGTCCCGGATGGGATCCTGGACGTCACGAGGAGATCCGGAAGGGTCCGGAGGTAAAGATTTATATATGGGAAGTTGTCAAACGGACACCGGGAAGTTTCGGGGTCATACCGGTATTGTACCGGGGCCACCGGAAGGGTTCCGGGGGTCCACCGGGAGGGGCCACCCCTCCCGGGGGGGCACATGGGCTGCGTGGGGCAGGGAGCCAGCTCCTGGTGGGCTGGCCGCACCCCCTCCCTTGGGCCCATGCGCCTAGGGTTGAGGGGGGAACCCTAGAGGGGGCGCCCCCCTTGGCTTGGGGGGCAAGCCACCCTCTCCCCTCTCCCCTAGGCCGCCGCACCCCCCCCCCTAGATGGGTTCTAGGGGGCCGGCCCCCTTCTCCCTTCCCCCTATAAATAGAGGGGTGAGGGGAGGGCAGCCGGACCACCCTCCAAGGCGCAGCCCTCCCCTCCCCAACACCTCTCCTCCTCCGTTGTGTGCTTGGCGAAGCCCTGTCGGAGTACTGCCTCTCCACCATCACCACGCCGTCGTGCTGCCGGTGGAGCTGTCTTCCTCAACCTCTCCTTCCCCCTTGCTGGATCAAGAAGGAGGAGACGTCTCCCGTCCCGTACATGTGTTGAACGCGGAGGTGCTGTCCATTCAGCACTTGGTCATCGGTGATTCGAATCACGTCGAGTACGACTACATCATCACCTTGCAAGCTTCCGCACGCGATCTACAAGTGGTATGTAGATGCTAACTCTCTCCCTTGACTCGTTGCTTAGATGAACTCATAGATGGATCTTGGTGAAACCGTAGGAAAAATTTTAATTTTCTGCAACGTTCCCCACAGTGGCATCATGAGCTAGGTCTATGCGTAGTTCTCTTTGAACGAGTAGAACACAATTTTGTTGTGGGCGTGGATTTTGTCATCTTACTTGCCTCTACTAGTCTTTTCTTGCTCAACGGTATTGTGGGATGAAGCGGCCCGGACCAACCTTACACGTACGCTTACGTGAGACCGGTTCCACCGACTGACATGCACTAGTTGCATAAGGTGGCTGGCGGGTGTCTGTCTCTCCCACTTTAGTTGGAGCGGAATCGATGAACAGGGCCCTTATGAAGGGTAAATAGAAGTTGACAAAATCACGTTGTGGTGATTCGTAGGTAAGAAAACGTTCTTGCTAGAACCCAAATTGCAGCCACGTAAAAGATGCAACAACAATTAGAGGACGTCTAACTTGTTTTTGCAGCGATTGATCATGTGATGTGATATGGCCAGAAGTTGTGATGAATGATGAATTGTGATGTATGAGATCATGTTCTTTGTAATAGGATTCACGACTTGCATGTCGATGAGTATGACAACCGGCAGGAGCCATAGGAGTTGTCTTTATTTTTTGTATGACCTGCGTGTCATTGAATAACGCCATGTAAACTACTTTACTTTATTGCTAAACGTTAGTCATAGAAGTAGAAGTAGTCATTGGCGTGACAACTTCATGAAGACACGATGATGGAGATCATGGTGTCAAGACGGTGACAAGATGATCATGGAGCCCCGAAGATGAAGATCAATGGAGCTATATGATATTGGCCATATCATGTCACAACTATATAATTGCATGTGATGTTTATTATGTTTATGCATCTTGTTTACTTAGGACGACGGTAGTAAATAAGATGATCCCTTATAAAAATTTCAAGAAGTGTTCTCCCCTAACTGTGCACCGTTGCTACAGTTCGTCGCTTCTAAGCACCACGTGATGATCGGGTGTGATGGATTCTTACGTTCACATACAACGGGTGTAAGACAGTTTTACACAGCGAAAACACTTAGGGTTAACTTGACGAGCCTAGCATGTGCAGGCATGGCCTCGGAACACGGAGACCGAAAGGTCGAACACGAATCGTATGGAAGATACGATCAACATGAGAATGTTCACCGACGATGACTAGTCCGTCTCACGTGATGATCGGACACGGGCTAGTCGACTCGGATCGTGTAACACTTAGATGACTAGAGGGATGTCTAATCTAAGTGGGAGTTCATAATTTGATTAGAACTTTATTATCATGAACTTAGTCTAAAACCTTTGCAAATATGTCTTGTAGATCAATGGCCAACGCTAATGTCAACATGAACTTCAACGCGTTCCTAGAGAAAACCAAGCTGAAAGATGATGGCAGCAACTATACGGACTGGGTCCGGAACCTGAGGATCATCCTCATAGCTGCCAGGAAACAATATGTCCTAGAAGGACCGCTAGGTGACGCTCCCGTCCCAGAGAACCAAGACATTATGAATGCTTGGCAGTCTCGCGCTGATGATTACTCCCTCGTTCAGTGCGGCATGCTTTACAGCTTAGAACCAGGGCTCCAAAAGCGTTTTGAGCATCACGGAGCATATGAGATGTTCGAAGAGCTGAAACTAGTTTTTCAAGCTCATGCCCGGGTCGAGAGATATGATGTCTCTGACAAGTTCTACAGTTGTAAGATGGAGGAAAACAGTTCTGTCAGTGAGCACATCCTAAAGCATTAACCTCCCAGATGAGGCGGTCATTGACAGAATCCTCCAGTCGCTCCCACCAAGCTACAAGAGCTTTGTGATGAACTACAACATGCAGGGAATGGAAAAGACCATTCCTGAAGTGTTCTCGATGCTGAAGTCAGCAGAGGCTGAAATCAAGAAAGAACATCAAGTGTTGATGGTCAATAAGACCACTAAGTTCAAGAAGGGCAAGGGTAAGAAGAACTTCAAGAAGGACGGCAAAGATGTTGCCGCGCCTGGTAAGCCAGTTACCGGGAAGAAGTCAAAGAATGGACCCAAGCCTGAGACTGAGTGCTTTTATTGCAAGGGGAAGGGTCACTGGAAGCGGAACTGCCCCAAATACTTAGCGGATAAGAAGGCCGGCAACACCAAAGGTATATTTGATATACATGTGATTGATGTGTACCTTACCAGTACTCGTAGTAACTCCTGGGTATTTGATACCGGTGTCGTTGCTCATATTTGTAACTCACAGCAGGAGCTGCGGAATAAACGGAGACTGGCAAAGGACGAGGTGACGATGCGCGTCGGGAATGGTTCCAGAGTCGCTGTGATCACCGTCGGCACGCTGCCTCTACATATACCTACGGGATTAGTTTTGAACCTTAATAATTGTTATTTAGTGCCAAGTTTGAGCATGAACATTGTATCTGGATCTCGTTTAATACGAGATGGCTACTCATTTAAGTCTGAGAATAATGGTTGTTCGATTTATATGAGAGATATGTTTTATGGTCATGCTCCGATGGTCAATGGTTTATTCTTAATGAATCTCGAACGTAATATTACACATGTTCATAGTGTAGATGCCAAAAGATTTAAAGTTGATAACGATAGTCCCACATACTTGTGGCACTGCCACCTTGGTCACATTGGTGTCAAGCGCATGAAGAAGCTCCATGCCGATGGACTTTTAGAGTCTCTTGATTATGAATCGTTTGACACGTGCGAACCATGCCTTTTGGGCAAAATGACCAAGACTCCGTTCTCTGGAACAATGGAGCGAGCAACCAACTTGTTGGAAATCATACATACCGATGTGTGCGGTCCAATGAGCGTTGAGGCTTGCGGAGGATATCGTTATGTTCTCACTCTCACTGATGACTTGAGTAGATATGGGTATGTCTACTTAATGAAACACAAGTCTGAGACCTTTGAAAAGTTCAAGGAATTTCAGAATGAGGTAGAGAATCAACGTGACCGAAAGATAAAATTCGTACGATCAGATCGTGGAGGAGAATACTTAAGTCACGAATTTGGTACACACTTAAGGAAATGTGGAATCGTTTCACAGCTCACGCCGCCTGGAACACCTCAGCGAAACGGTGTGTCCGAATGTCGTAATCGCACCCTATTGGATATGGTGCGGTCTATGATGTCTCTTACCGATTTACCGCTATCATTTTGGGGATACGCTCTAGAGACAACTACATTCACTTTAAATAGGGCACCGTCTAAATCCGTTGAGACGACACCGTATGAATTATGGTTTGGAAAGAAACCTAAGCTGTCGTTTCTAAAAGTTTGGGGATGCGATGCTTATGTCAAGAAACTTCAACCTGAAAAGCTCGAACCCAAGTCGGAAAAATGCGTATTCATAGGATACCCTAAGGAAACTGTCGGGTATACCTTCTACTTAAGATCCGAAGGCAAGATCTTTGTTGCCAAGAACGGATGCTTTCTGGAAAAAGAGTTTCTCTCGAAAGAAGTAAGTGGGAGGAAAGTAGAACTCGATGAAGTACTACCTCTTGAGCGGGAAAGTGGCGCAACGCAGGAAACCGTTCCTGTGATGCCCACACCAACTGAAGAGGAAAACAATGATGATGATCAAGGTACTTCGGATCAAGTTACTGCTGAACTTCGTAGGTCCACAAGGACACGTTCCGCACCAGAGTGGTACGGCAACCCTGTCCTGGAAATCATGTTGTTAGACAACAATGAACCTTCGAACTATGAAGAAGCGATGGCGGGCCCGGATTCCAACAAATGGCTTGAAGCCATGAAATCCGAGATAGAATCCATGTATGAAAACAAAGTATGGACTTTGACAGACTTGCCTGATGATCGGCGAGCGATAGAAAACAAATGGATCTTTAAGAAGAAGACGGACGCGGATGGTAATGTTACGATCTATAAGGCTCGACTTGTCGCTAAGGGTTATCGACAAGTTCAAGGGATTGACTACGACGAGACTTTCTCTCCCGTAGCGAAGCTGAAGTCCGTCCGAATCATGTTAGCAATTGCCGCATACTATGATTATGAGATATGGCAAATGGACGTCAAAACGGCATTCCTTAACGGGCATCTTAAGGAAGAACTGTATATGATGCAGCCGGAAGGTTTTGTCGATCCTCGGAATGCTAACAAAGTATGCAAGCTCCAGCGATCCATTTATGGACTGGTGCAAGCATCTCGGAGTTGGAACATTCGCTTTGATGAGATGATCAAAGCGTTTGGGTTTATGTAGACTTATGGAGAAGCCTGCGTTTACAAGAAAGTGAGTGGGAGCTCTGTAGCATTTCTCATATTATATGTAGATGACATACTCTTGATGGGAAATAATATAGAATTTCTGGACAGCATTAAGGCCTACTTGAATAAGTGTTTTTCAATGAAGGACCTTGGAGAAGCTGCTTATATATTAGGCATCAAGATCTATAGAGATAGATCGAGACGCCTCATAGGTCTTTCACAAAGCACATACATTGATAAGATTTTGAAGAGGTTCAAAATGGATCAGTCCAAGAAGGGGTTCTTGCCTATGTTACAAGGTGTGAGATTGAGCTCGGCTCAGTCACCGACCACGGCAAAAGATAAAGAAGAGATGAGTGTCATCCCCTATGCTTCAGCCATAGGATCTATTATGTATGCCATGTTGTGTACCAGACCCGATGTAAACCTTGCCGTAAGTTTGGTAGCAAGATACCAAAGTAATCCCGGCAAGGAACACTGGACAGCGGTCAAGAATATCCTGAAGTACCTGAAAAGGACGAAGGACATGTTTCTCGTTTATGGAAGAGACGAAGAGCTCGTCGTAAAGGGTTACGTCGACGCTAGCTTCGACTCAGATCTAGATGACTCTAAGTCACAAACCGGATACGTGCATATGTTGAATGGTGGAGCAGTAAGCTGGTGCAGCTGCAAGCAGAGCGTCGTGGCGGGATCTACATGTGAAGCGTAGTACATGGCAGCCTCGGAGGCAGCTCATGAAGCGATTTGGGTGAAGGAGTTCATCACCGACCTAGGAGTCATACCCAATGCGTCGGGGCCGATCAAACTCTTCTGTGACAACACTGGAGCTATTGCCCTCGCCAAGGAGCCCAGGTTTCACAAGAAGACCAGGCACATCAAGCGTCGTTTCAACTCCATCCGTGAAAATGTTCAAGATGGAGACATAGAGATTTGCAAAGTGCACACGGATCTGAATGTCGCAGATCCGCTGACTAAACCTCTCTCGCGTGCAAAACATGATCAACACCAGAACTCTATGGGTGTTCGATTCATCACAATGTAACTAGATTGGTGACTCTAGTGCAAGTGGGAGACTGTTGGAAATATGCCCTAGAGGCAATAATAAAAGTATTATTATATTTCAATGTTCATGATAAATGTCTTTTATTCATGCTATAACTGTATTATCCGGAAAACGTAATACACGTGTGAATACTTAGACCACAATACGTCCCTGGTGAGCCTCTAGTTGACTAGCTCGTTGTGATCAACAGATAGTCATGGTTTCCTGACTATGGACATTGGATGTCGTTGATAACGGGATCACATCATTAGGAGAATGATGTGATGGACAAGACCCAATCCTAAGCATAGCATAAAAGATTGTGTAGTTCGTTTTGCTAGAGCTTTGCCAGTGTCAAGTATCTCTTCCTTCGACCATGAGATCGTGTAACTCCCGGATACCGTAAGAGTGCCTTGGGTGTATCAAACGTCACAACATAACTGGGTGACTATAAAGGTGCATTACAGGTATCTCCGAAAGTATCTGTTGGGTTGACACGGATCGAGACTGGGATTTGTCACTCCGTATGATGGAGAGGTATCTCTGGGCCCACTCGGTAATGCATCATCATAATGAGCTCAATGTGACCAAGGTGTTGGACACGGGATCATGCATTACGGTACGAGTAAAGTGACTTGCCGGTAACGAGACTGAACAAGGTATTGGGATACCGACGATCGAGTCTCGGGCAAGTAACGTACCGATTGACAAAGGGAATTGCATACAGGGTTTGATCGAATCCTCGACATCGTGGTTCATCCGATGACAACATCGAGGAGCATGTGGGAGCCATCATGGGTATCCAGATCCCGCTGTTGGTTATTGACTGAGAGCGTCTCGGTCATGTCTGCATGTCTCCCGAACCCGTAGGGTCTACACACTTAAGGTTCGGTGACGCTAGGGTTATTAGGAAGACTAGTATGTGACTACCGAATGTTTTTCGGAGTCCCGGATGGGATCCTGGACGTCACGAGGAGATCCGGAAGGGTCCGGAGGTAAAGATTTATATATGGGAAGTTGTCAAACGGACACCGGGAAGTTTCGGGGTCATACCGGTATTGTACCGGGGCCACCGGAAGGGTTCCGGGGGTCCACCGGGAGGGGCCACCCCTCCCGGGGGGCCACATGGGCTGCGTGGGGCAGGGAGCCAGCCCCTGGTGGGCTGGCCGCACCCCCTCCCTTGGGCCCATGCGCCTAGGGTTGAGGGGGGAACCCTAGAGGGGGGCGCCCCCTTGGCTTGGGGGGCAAGCCACCCTCTCCCCTCTCCCCTAGGCCGCCGCACCCCCCCTAGATGGGTTCTAGGGGGCCGGCCCCCTTCTCCCTTCCCCCTATAAATAGAGGGGTGAGGGGAGGGCAGCCGGACCACCCTCCAAGGCGCAGCCCTCCCCTCCCCAACACCTCTCCTCCTCCGTTGTGTGCTTGGCGAAGCCCTGTCGGAGTACTGCCTCTCCACCATCACCACGCCGTCGTGCTGCCGGTGGAGCTGTCTTCCTCAACCTCTCCTTCCCCCTTGCTGGATCAAGAAGGAGGAGACGTCTCCCGTCCCGTACGTGTGTTGAACGCGGAGGTGCTGTCCGTTCAGCACTTGGTCATCGGTGATTCGAATCACGTCGAGTACGACTACATCATCACCTTGCAAGCTTCCGCACGCGATCTACAAGTGGTATGTAGATGCTAACTCTCTCCCTTGACTCGTTGCTTAGATGAACTCATAGATGGATCTTGGTGAAACCGTAGGAAAAATTTTAATTTTCTGCAACGTTCCCCAACAGAGGTGGCTTTCCAGTTCCCTATAGGTGCTGGTTCTTGGTCGTCTCCTTCATCGGCGTCCATACCGTCGATGTCTTCGGAGTCAAAGTCGAGCATGTCGGTTAAATCGTCGATAGTGGCTATGAAGTGGGTGGTGGGTGGGCCTCGAATTTCTTCATCGTCCGTATCCCAACCATGCTGACCGTAGTTCATCCAGGGCTCTCCTGACAAAGAGAGAGACTTTAGTGAATTCAGGATATCGCCAAAGGGCGAGTGCTGAAAGACGTCCGTGGCGGTGAACTCCATGATTGGAGCCCAATCGGGTTCGATCGGAAGAGGTGCGTGATATCCGGAGTCCGGAATGGAGTCCGACACCTTAGAGTCACGGGCCCCGCAAAGGACTAGGCTGGTATTCGGCTCTATCGCCGTAGAGATTGCGGCTCCCGGGGTGGCGTCCAACCGTCCATCCCCGACTAGCGCAGTTGGCTCCGAGCTAATGGTCGGAGCGGACACCTGAGCGACGCTCTGGGCGTTGTCCGGCAGCAGAACTAAATCATGCCCATCGTGACAGTGCGGCGTGCTCGGCCATGGCTCGAATCCGTCGAAGATCAAGTCCCCGCGGATGTCTGCCGTGTAATTTAAACTTCCAAACCTGACCTGATGGCCAGGGGTGTAGCTTTCGATCTGCTCCAGATGGCCAAACGAGTTGGCCCGCAATGCGAAGCCACCGAATACGAAGATCTGTCCGGGGAGAAAGGTCTCACCCTGGACCACATCGTGATTGACGATCGAAGAAGCATCGGTCCTGAAGGCGACGACACAGAGGAACTCTCAATGAAAGCACCAATGTCGGTGTCAAAACCAGTGGATCTCGGGTAGGGGGTCCTGAACTGTGCGTCTAGGCGGATGGTAACAGGAGGCAAGGGACACGATGTTTTTACCCAGGTTCGGGCCCTCTCGATGGAGGTAAAACCCTACTCCTGCTTGATTAATATTGATGATATGGGTAGTACAACAGTGGATCTACCACGAGATCAGAGAGGCTAAACCCTAGAAGCTAGCCTATGGTATGATTGGTGTTCGTCCTACGGACTAAAACTCTACGGTTTATATAGACACCGGAGAGGGCTAGAGTTACACAGAGTCGGTTACAATGGGAGGAGATCTTCATATCGTATAGCCAAGCTTGCCTTCCACGCCAAGGAAAGTCCCATACGGACACGGGACGGGGTCTTCAATCTTGTATCTTCATAGTCCGGGAGTCCGGCCAAAGGTCATAGTCCGGCCATCCGGACACCCCCTAATCCAGGACTCCCTCAGTGTGCCTGCCATCCTGCATTATAGGTCGTCCGATTTATATATGGCGGATAGCAAGGAAGCTATGATGGTTGACGTTGGCAACAATCATGATTGTAGATTCTTATTGAAATAGAGAAACGAATTCAAATTTAGTTCGAATTGCAGCGGTAGTATAGACATTTGGAATGCACTAAAATGTTGGTATGAGTAGGTTACATGCATTATACAGCAAGCGAAAAAATTTAATCGAACATAACAAGGATTCATACTCCCTCCTTCCATCTATATAGGGCGTAATGAGATTTTTAAGACCGCCTTTGACTATTGACAAGATTAATAGTACATGACATGCACAATGTGAAAATTATATCATTGAAAGAACCTTTCACAGATGAATTTAACGGTGTGCTTTGTGTACGTTGCATGTCATATATCATTGCTCTAATATTTGGTCAAAGTTAGCATCGAAAAATGCATTAGGCCCTATATAGATGGAAGGAGGGAGTAGCTTTGAATAGCATTTGTATAGTAAAACGGGGCAAGACTCTCTCTTTGTGTGGTGTGAATAGTTTTATTTTTTTGTTTTCTTTTTGGTTGAGGGAAGTGCGAATTGATTTGGTACATACAAGTACAATATTACTACACGTTAGGCTGGTCCCTAAAATTCAACCCGTGTCTTGTTATATCCCAAAAATTCAGATATCGTGCTCTCAAAACTGGCGCCTTCACAACCCGCACCTTGCTATCCCGAAATTAAAACGCGCGCAAAAACTCCCTCCGGCTGCCAAATCCCAACATGCGAAATCCCCCTTCTAACCCTAAGCCGAAAGGGCCGCTAGTTCAAATCAGTGGGGGGTACTTTTGTAACACACCCTACATTTTGGACAAGCACGTCCCTAAGTCATGCTTCACCCCCTCCCATCGCCCCCTTTTCGCCATTCGAAATCCCAGGCCGCCATAACCTCTCCGCTCCAGCCGCGAAACCCCACCCTCCTCCGTCCGCCATGTCACCGCTGCCCAGCCGGAGCCTCTTCCCCGATGATGTCGTCCACCACAACAGCTCGACGTCCCTCGTCCACCTCACCGGATGAGGATCCGTCGTCCATCTCGCCGTCCTGCCGGTTCAGCCGCCCCGTCCTCCACCTCCAAGGAGCTACTCCGATGATCACCTCGTCTATCACGGCTCCTCCATACCCACAGTGATGCCTTAACCTGCTCCACCGGAATCGCAGCATCCTCACCGACTCCTCGGACAAAGCCGAGGCCTACTCGGCACCACCAAAGAGGTTGTACACTCATCGCATCGCACCTTCTCCTTAACTCGACCTCCGGGCGCCAACGGTGCTCCATCCCGCACCCCCATGGAGCGGCTACCTTGAAGCCGGCGCCTCGGGCGACATCTCCATGGCGGCTCTCCCCCAATGTGAGGCCCCTTTGATGGCGGTGTCCATACCAGCCGGATCTGCTACTGCTGCTCCGGCTCCCGCTCGCTTGAGTTGCTGCTGCTGCTCCGGCTCTCGATCGATCGCTCGCTTGGCCAGCCGATGTTGTTGCTCTCCCCCTCGCTCGTACTGCTCCTCTGCTCCGATTAAGCCAAACTTCAGTCTACTGAATCGACTTTTGGGTCAGTCGATTTTCAGGGGTTAGGGGGGCTCGCCGGAGTTAAGGATGAACCACCCGCAGCGGGGACGGGGGCTCACCGGAGAGGTACCCCACTATCTATCTTAGGGTTTAGGGTGGGGGGCGGGGGGCTTAGAGGGCTGGCCGAGGCGGCGGTGGCGAGTTGTTTAGGGGCGGCGAGGCGGCGGTTCGGCCGGTGGTGGCTGGCGGCTCAGGAGGGTGCAGGTTGAAGATGAACTGCAGGCCCTCCCAAAACTACATGTCAAGTGCCTCTCTACTATTATTGCATTTAGTTTCGACAGTAGCGTTCAGATTCCACAGTAAATTTCAGTTTCGACAGTTAAGTTCAGAGTCAACAGTTTTTACCTCATCTGTTGTAGTCTGGTGGTTTTTGGTGATGTTAATTTTACATCCATTTTACATCATCTACTTTAGATGCTATTAGAATCCCACTTGAGATTGACGATGTCTGTCTTGTGCTGCTTCAGCCTTGACATCTTACGGCTCATCGAAGTTACTCCAACGACAGAACGATCCATCACAACAGAGCAGTGCCCCGGACGCCGTCTATAGATTCCTCAGATCTTCCTCCACACCTCCGACAGCCACCTCTGCCTCAACTGCTTCAGCGACCAACCCAATGATGATGAGGTTGACACGGCTACGGCAAAGAGGTTGTACACTTGTTGCATCACTTATTACTGTGCGCACGTCGATCCATTAGGGTTATTTTGGTTCAACGGAAAAACGTCGATCCACTGGTTGTTACCATCACTCTAAATTTCTGGATGCTCTCCTTACATAATCTCACCATATTTTTTTCGTATGCATGTCAGATATTGTACACAGTCATGCTGAACATGTAGAGAAAAAGAGAAGAGTTTTGCGCGGCAATACAATGTCATGCAGACATCGCTCCATGGTGGGTTGAATGGCAAACCCTTCCCACCCCTCTCCAGATTGTAATCCAGAGGAAGATATCTGTTCTGAGGCGGATTCAGATGCCGCTGACCAGTCCTATTTACCCCCCAAGGTGTTTGCTCTACCTTGGCATTATGATGTTAGTCATATCTTGCATATGTTGCCTTGAACTGCCTACTTTTGACATCATATATGTCATCTACTTAGTTTAGACATGTTCCGTAATGCCACCTGTTTAGTTTCTATATCATATATGGGAATTATGCAGTCTCATGTCTTTTAGCCAGCCATAATATATGTGAAATGTGCAATGCCATCTTGTTTAACCAGGCATCATATATTTGAATGATATCTTGGCCATCCTTTTCTTCATTACATTTCCACTTGTCGACAATGTTTGTACATTAAACTACTCTTCCTGTGAATCAGCCACTTGTGTGGGAGATGGAAAAATCTGGAGTGAAAACAAGGCCTTCAGAGAAGACAGTGCTACCTGTCGAAGCAGATCTCTTGTTGGGTCTCGATAGCTCCTCGGAGATGGATTCAGAGACAGATGACCAGTCCTATTCCCCCACTGAGGTGTATGCTCTAATTTGGCACGGTTATACTGCTCATATCATGCATACGGTGTCTTGCATTGCATAGTTTAGACATCATATACACAATATTCAACACCATGTTCTTAGTTCAGACATCATATCGAATGCCCTCTGTTTAGCATATAAATCACATATGTGAATTAAATGATGCGATCCTGATTACTTAGATAACATGTAGGTGAATTATGTCATGCGATCCTGTTTAGTTATTCATCATATCTTTTAATTATGTTATGCTATGCTATCCAATTTAGATAGACATCATATATGTGAAATTATGTCATGCTATCTATTTTAGTTAAACAATATACATGTCAATTATTTCATGCCCTATTTTTTCCACACTATCTATTACATCTATCTCTCATACAATGTCTGTACATTCAACTATGTTTCCTATTTATCAGCCATTTGAATTGGAGCGGGTGATGCCAGTATCTAGCGGACTAAAAACACGGTCTTCAAATAAAATAGTGCTACCTCTTGGTGGAGATAGCACCCCGGTTGTACATGCACAAGAACCAGCCCTACCACACATAACCCAAACTCTCGGAGATTGTACCCCTACTGCGATGGACGGAGAACTAGCTTCACCCAATCTAACTCCAACCCCAGCCGATAGTAACTCAGTTCCTGTTGACACAACACCATCTCCACCACACAGCTCCTAAACAAGAGCAGTTAGTAAGGCAGCTCCAGTGCCCAAAGGGCCAGTACTATCACGGTGAACCCCAACTCCACCAGTTAGTACGCCTATTCCTGTGGAGGAAGCACAACCAGCTAGTCGTAGTTTAGCATCTATCGCATTTGATGTTATTAAATTGTATGTGCGTATCTTCCCATCTTGGAAATATTATACTGAAGATGAAGGAAAATGCCAGTTGCAGGTGTTTGTCCAAGAGTTATGTGTAAGTAATGTTATTCATGGCAATTACTTTACTTCGTCCCATACATCCTACCTCCATGATGGTTATAATACAGCAAATTTTCCCATTTTTCTCTATAGAGAAGGACCGATTTGGAAACTCATGATGAGGTAACCTGTGCTAATACCTCTACTATCTTCAAGAATGCTTGGTGGCAGTATCGGAATTACCTAAAGAAAATGTACTTCACCGGCAAAGAAACTCATCAAATTCCCCTACGTTCTCCTGAGACACATATACTGGACGATGACTGGGAATGCCTTGTTCTGTACTAGTCCCGAACCAAGAATGTGGTAAGGTCTATGAGCTCATTTTCTATTTTTAAGTAATATATTCTTGCGTCTTACTGTATTCTGTTCATGTAGAACAAGTGCCTAAACCTGAAGAACAATTGTTCTAATTTAAGATTCCATTGCTATCATAGTTCAAAAAAGCGCTAGGCATTAATTGTGTGTTTTGCCACCGCCTTGCGCTATACTGACCAAAGCGCATGCTTATGCGCAGTTATGCACAGATTATGCGTAGTTATGCACAATGCATTTTGCCAACGCCTTGAGCCTAGGCGTGCTTAAGCGCTCGCTTAGGCGCACCTTTTTTAACTATGATTGCTTTGCTCTTGTATCACTGTATTTACTCATACAAACTTATCTTTAAATTGAAGGATCCAATCGAAACTCCAATGGCACAGCAGGTATGTTCATGCATGTTTCTTTAACAGGTTTGCTCTTATCAATAGCTCTGTTGATTTCAATTTCAATTGTGTATACAGTTGACTTTCAAATCATGCACATTACTAGCATCACAACAGAGCCAATAGTGTTGTTGTACATGTAGACCCGTGGTACCCATCTGAAATCTTGTTGTGTCGTGTAGTTTCCCACGCTTTGTATTCTTTCACTGCTGCTTTGTCTTGAACTGATATGATTTGAACCGTGTCTCTATTTTGATTTGGCAAGACAACGCAGTGACCATAGGACATAGATATATGTTTGTTTGATGCTTTTATTATGTACTAGTACTTGGCAATAGAAGACTTGGTAGTTTAATCCTGTCCACCTTACTACTGAACTGGTTCACCGAAATGAGTTTCATATACTAGTACATGCTAAACTCGTTATGTGTCTGCTTGTTTCTTCTTTTAGAATGCTGACAGAATATTGGGGAAGAGTGCCTTATTAAGCAATGGTAAAGGAAGTAATGCATATAAGGTTTAGGATAGTGACACATCCTTGTTGGTCTCGAACAAAGCTGATAAAACAGCTAAGGAAGACTATCTTGAAGACAGCGAGACAACCCCAAAGTCATGTCTTGGTTTAGTGTTCGAGTTACTGGCCACTACCGCTTGCACAAGCTATTCAAACTCACTGTCTGAATTAGTTCGGTTTCTTGAGTCTCAACTACAAGCTGAAAGACATCGATCAGCTGTGCTGCGACAAGAAGCGGAAGGACTGCGGAAGTCCCTGGAGCATTCAGATGCATACTTTCTGGTGCAACAAAAAGCGTTGGAGGATTTTAGCGCCAAACAGGACAAAGCTAATCAGCTTGCTAAGCTTATTGCCAGCATGGTGGATACCCAGGATAACGCTTCTTGAGCTCTTCTGAAGTTGTTTCAGTTATGCTCTTGTTTTGCTGTCGTGTTTATTTGCACTGGTGGCCAATTTTGACGGCCAGTGTATGTAATGTGCTGCTTTGTTCCCTATATT
This sequence comes from Triticum dicoccoides, assembly GCF_002162155.2. Classification (NCBI taxonomy): domain Eukaryota; kingdom Viridiplantae; phylum Streptophyta; class Magnoliopsida; order Poales; family Poaceae; genus Triticum; species Triticum dicoccoides. The sequence goes on from NC_041391.1 coordinate 182,133,245, forward strand.
TGCACTGGTGGCGAACTTTGATGCCCAGTGGATTTAATATGTGTAATAGGGGTAATAGGCTAGCGTTAACTGCTTGCTTATTTATTTCCTTATTGTCTCGTTTAGTTGTTTGCTTGTAGTCACTGCAGTTCTTTTTCTGTGTTTTTCTAGTGGCCACAATAGCCTATTTTTGGTAACTAGGCCAAAATAATCATGGCAACACATGGACTGTTGTAACCATGGGCCTCCTACAGGCCGTATGATCCATGGGCCTTCTTCCGGCTGTAGGATCCATCGGCCTTCTATACGGGCCTTAGGGTCCATGGGCCTTCTACGGGCCGTAGGGTCTATGGGCCTTTTGCGGGCCGCAGGGTCCATGGGCCTTCTACAGGTCATACGATCCATGGGCCTTCTACGGGCTGTACTATCCATGGGCCTCATATGGGCCATAGGATCCATGGGCCTTCTACGGGGCGTATCATCATTTCGCCAATCATGGGTCGTACTATTCATGGACCATAACGGGCATTAATAGGCCGTATTTGATAACTCTATGAAAACAGCCCAACGGTTTTTTTTTGACATGAAAACAGCCCAACGTATTAACGGTCCGCAAACAGGCCGACTGTAACGATGGGCTGAATTTGGCCCACAAGCAGAAAATGACAGTAACGGGCCGTATGTAACCGAATGCTGCAAATGAGCCCAAGAATCAATGGGCCCTGAGAAGGCCGAAAGATAACTTGGGCTGGAAACGGTCCAATGGAATAACGGGCCGTTAATGGGTATAAAGTGATACACTGTTCATTACGGGCCAGTTTCACCATGGGTCGTTAATGGGCCAAAGTTACAAAGGGCCTCATATGGGCCGAAAGAAGTCATCGGCACACATGGGCCAGAAGTTAAAACAGCCTGGAATCATATTGGATGGCCCAGATGACGCTACTGGGCCTAATTCGGATAGGGCGTAACGGGCCCTGGGTTAGCGGGCTATAAATGGGCTATATGCGAACAGGCCGTTAACAGGCTTTCCATGGGCTGGCCCGCCACCTTTTCACCAAGTCAAATGGGCCGGCCTTTTCATAGGAATGGGCCTCTGTTGGGCCGTGCCACGTGTCGCCATATCATAGGCGCCTTCGGTCCAATGAGCGGATGACATCTGTCCCAATGGTGAGACGACACGTGTTTCCTCCAGTCAATGATGATTTTACACGTGGAAAATCCCCATTAGTCGGGGCTGTTAACGGGTTATCGGATCCAAAACCCGACCTGATAGCTTAACGGTGTTCCGTTACGATGGATGCCATGTGTCGGTCACCCTTGATGAAAGCACTTCTGTGACGTGCGATTTATCGTCATGGAAGTGGACACTTCCATGATGATAATTTTGGCAATGTCATGGAACATTTCTACAACAGCACAGGTATGACTATCTTGATTCTGTCATAAATTTGTCATGGATGTACATGCATGACAAAAAATGCGACCTACTGTGACAAACACGTATCATCACGGAAGTGTATTTTTTTGTAGTGTGTATTATAAAATACCAAAAATATATTTATCTTATTATATTATCTCTATCAGATCTCACTTTCGCAAGTGGCCGTGAAGGGATTGGAACCCCTTTATTGTGTTGTTTGCGAGTTCTTTGTTTGTTTGTGTAGGTGCGTGGTGATACGTCCATTTTGCATCATGCTTTTATATCAATATTTATTACATTATGGGCTGTTATTACACATTATATATCAATACTTATGGCTATTCTCTCTTATTTTATAAGGTTTACCATGAAGAGGGGGAATGCCGGCAGCTGGAATTCTGGCTGGAAAAGGAGCAAACATTGGAAACCTATTCTGCACTGCTCCAAAAGACCTGAGACTCCACGAAACTTATTTTTGGAATTAATAAGAATTACTGAGTAGAAGAAACACCTCAGGGGGCCCACACCCTGGCCAGGAGGGTGGGGGTGCTCCCACCCCTACTGGGCGCGCCCCCTGTCTCTTGGGCCCCCTGGTTGCCCTCTGGTGTCCATGTTCTGCTATATGAAGGCTTTTACCCTAGAAAAAATCGTGGGCAAGCTTACGAGACGATACTCCGCCGCCACGAGGTGGAACCTTGGCGGAACCAATCTAGAGCTTCGGCAGAGCCGTTCTGCCCGGGACACTTCCCTCCAGGAGGGGGAAATCATCACCATCGTCATCACCAACGATCCTCCCACCGGGAGAGGGTCAATCTCCATCAACATCTTCACCAGCACCATCTCCTCTCAAACCCTAGTTCATCTCTTGTATCCAATCTTGTATCCAAAACCACAAATTGGTACCTGTGGGTTGCTAGTAGTGTTGATTACTCCTTGTAGTTGATGCTTATTGGTTTACTTGGTGGAAGATCATATGTTCAGATCCTTAATGCATATTATTACTCCTCTGATTATGAACATGAATATGCTTTGTGAGTAGTTACGTTTGTTCCTGAGGACATGGGTGAAGTCTTGCTATTAGTAGTCATGTGAATTTGGTATTCGTTTGATATTTTGATGAGATGTATGTTGTCTTTCCTCTAGTGGTGTTATGTGAACGTCGACTACATGACACTTCACCATTATTTGGGCCTAGAGGAAGGCATTGGGAAGTAATAAGTAGATGATGGGTTGCTAGAGTGACATAAGCTTAAACCCTAGATTATGCGTTGCTTCGTAAGGGGCTGATTTGGATCCATATGTTTAATGTTGTGGCTAGGTTTACCTTAATACTTCTTTTGTAGTTGCGGATGCTTGCAATAGGGGTTAATCATAAGTGGGATGCTTGTCCAAGTAAGGGCAGTACCCAAGCACCGGTCCACCCACATATCAAATTATCAAAGTACCGAACGCGAATCATATGAGCGTGATGAAAACTAGCTTGACGATAATTCCCATGTGTCCTCTGGAGCGCTTTTCTCATTATAAGAAATTGTCCAGGCTTATCATTTGCTACAAAAAGTATTGGGCCACCTTTCTGCACTTTATTTACTTTCATTGATTGTTACTCGTTACAATTTATCTTATCACAAAACTATCTATTACCTACAATTTCAGTGCTTGCAGAGAAAACCTTACTGAAAACCGCTTATCATTTCCTTCTGCTCCTCGTTGGGTTTGACACTCTTACTTATGTAAAGGACTACGATAGATACCCTACACTTGTGGGTCATCAAGACTCTTTTCTGGCGCCGTTGCCAGGGAGCGTAGCGCTTTTGGTGAGTGGAACTTGGTAAGGAAACATTTATATTGTGTGCTAAAATTTTCTGTTACTTGTTACTATGGAAACTAATCCTTTGAGGGGCTTGTTTGGGGCATCTTCGCCCCGACCAGTAGAGCAAAGAGTTGCTCCTCAACCTACAGAACCTACTGAAAATGTTCACTTTGAAATTCCTTCGGGTATGATAGAGAAACTGCTAGCTAATCCATTTGCAGGAGATGGAACATTACATCCCGATTTACACCTTATCTTTGTGGATGAAGTTTGTGGATTATTTAAGCTTGCATGTATTCCCGATGATGTTGTTAAAAGGAAGGTCTTCCCTTTATCTTTGAAGAGATATGCATTGATATGGTACAGGCTATGTGATGATACGGGATCTTGGAATTATAAACGATTGAAGTTGGAATTTCACCAGAAGTTCTATCCTATGCATCTTGTTCATCGTGATCGTAATTACATATATAATTTCTGGCCTCGCGAAGGAGAAAGCATCGCTCAATCTTGGGGGAGGCTTAAGTCAATGTTATACTCATGCCCCAATCATGAGCTCTCAAGAGAAAGGATTATTCAAAAAATTTATGCTCGGCTTTCTCTCAATGATTGCACCATGCTCGATACTTCCTGTGTTGGCTCTTATATGCTGAAGACTATTGAATTCAAATGGGACTTATTGGAAAGAATTAAACACAACTCTGAAGATTGGGGTTCCAACGATGGTAAGGAGTCGGGTATGACACCTAAGTTTGATTGTGTTAAATCTTTCATGGATACCAATGCTTTTCGTGGATTTAGCGCTAAATATGGACTTGACTCTGAGATAGGAGCTTCTTTCTGTGAATCTTTTGCTACTCATGTTGATCTCCCTAAGGAGAAGTGGTTTAAATATAATCCTCCCATTGAAGTAAAAGTAGTTGCACCTATTACAGTTGAAGAAAAGACTATCACTTATAATGATCCTATTGTTCCTACTACTTATGTTGAGAAACCACCTTTTCCTGTTAGGATAAAGGATCATGCTAAAACTTCGACTGTTGTTCGTAAGAGTAATACTAGAACTTATACACCTACTGAGCAAATCAAAGTTGAACCTAGTATTGCTATGGTTAAAGATCTCTTGGATGATAATTTAGATGGGCATGTTATTTATTTCTCTGATGAGGCTGCTAATATTGCAAAACCAGATGCTAAGATACATAGACTCGATGTAGGAATGCCTATTATTTCTGTTAAAATAGGAGATCATTGTTATCATGGCTTTTGTGATATGGGTGCTAGTGCTAGTGCAATACCCTATGATTTAAATAAAGAAATTATGCATGACATTGCACCAGCTGAGTTGGAAGGTATTGATGTTACTATCAAGCTTGCTAATAGAGATACTATTTCACCAGTTGGGATTGTTAGGAATGTTGAAGTCTTGTGTGGGAAGGTTAAATACCCTGCTGATTTTCTTGTTCTTAGTTCTCCACAAGATGACTTTTGTCCCATTATATTTGGTAGACCCTTCTTGAACACTGTTAAAGCTAAGATTGATTGCGAAAAGGATGTTGTTACGATCGGTTTGGATGATATGACTCATGAGTTTAATTTTGCTAAATTTCGTAGACAACCTCGTGATAAAGAATTACCTAGTAAAGATGAAATAATTGGTCTTGCTTCTATTGTCGTGCCTCCTACTGATACGTTAGAACAATATTTGCTAGACCATGAAAATGATATGTTTATGAAAGAAAGAAGGGAAATAGATGAAGTGTTCCTTAAATAGGAACCTATTCTGAAACATAACCTTCCCGTTGAAATCCTAAGGGATCCTCCTCCACCCAAGGGTGATCCCGTGTTTGAGCTCAAACCATTACCTGATAATCTTAAATATGCTTATCTTGATGAAAAGAAGATATATCATGTTATTATTAGTGCTAACCTTTCAGAGCAGGAAGAGGAATGATTATTGAAAACTCTGAAGAAGCACCGTGCTGCTATTGGATATACTCTGGATGATCTTAAGGGCATTAGTCCTACTCTATGCCAACACAAAATTAAAGTGGAAAAAGATGCCAAACCAGTCAGAGATCCTCAAAGATGATTGAATCCCAAGATAAAAGAAGTTGTAAGAAAGGAGATACTAAAGCTCATCAAGGCAGGTATAATTTATCCAGTTGCTGACAGTGAATGGGTAAGCCATGTCCATTGTGTCCCTAAAAAGGGAGGTATTACTGTTGTTCCTAATGATAAAGATGAATTGATTCCGCAAAGAATTATTACAGGTTATAGGATGGTAATTGATTTCTGTAAATTAAATAAAGCTACTAAGAAAGATCATTACCCTTTACCTTTTATTGATCAAATGCTAGAAAGACTATCCAAACATACACATTTCTGCTTTCTAGATGGTTATTCTGGTTTCTCTCAAATACCTGTGTCAGCGGAAGATCAATCAAAAACTACTTTTACTTGCCCTTTCGGTACTTTTGCTTATAGACACATGCCTTTTGGTTTATGTAATGCACCTGCTACCTTTCAAAGATGTATGATGGCTATATTCTCCGACTTTTGTGAAAAGATTTGTGAGGTATTCATGGATGACTTCTCCGTTTATGGATCCTCTTTTGATGATTGCTTGAGCAACCTTGATCGAGTTTTGCAGAGATGCGAAGACACTAGTCTCGTCTTGAATCGGGAAAAGTGCCACTTTATGGTTAATGAAGGCATTGTATTGGGGCACAAAATCTCCGAGAGAGGTATTGAAGTTGATAAAGCTAAAGTTGATGCTATTGAAAAGATGCCATGTCCCAAGGACATAAAAGGTATAAGAAGTTTCCTTGGTCATGCCGGTTTTTATAGGAGGTTCATTAAGGACTTTTCTAAAATCTCTAGGCCTCTGACTAATTTATTGCAAAAAGATATTCCTTTTGTCTTTGATGATGATTGTGTAGAAGCATTTGAAATACTTAAGAAAGCTTTGATCACTACACCTATTGTTCAGCCATCTGATTGGAATTTACCTTTTGAAATTATGTGTGATGCTAATGATTATGCCGTAGGTGTTGTTATAGGGCAAAGAGTTGATAAGAAATTGAATGTTATCTAGTATGCTAGTAAGACTCTTGATGCTGCCCAGAGAAATTATGCTACTACTGAAAAAGAATTCTTAGCAGTTGTGTTTGCATGTGATAAGTTTAGACCTTATACTGTTGATTCCAAAGTTACTATTCATACTGATCATGCTGCTATTAAATATCTTATGGAAAAGAAAGATGCTAAGCCTAGACTCATTAGATGGGTTCTCTTGCTCCAAGAATTTTATTTGCATATTATTGATAGAAAGGGAGCTGAGAACCCCGTTGTAGACAACTTGTCTAGGTTAGAGAATGTTCTTGATGACCCACTACCTATTGATGATAGCTTTCCTGATGAACAATTAGTGGTCATTAATGCTTCTCGTACTGCTCCTTGGTATGCTGATTATGCTACTTACATTGTTGCTAAATTCATACCACCTAGTTTCACATACCCGCAAAAGAAAAAGTTCTTTTATGATTTAAGACATTACTTCTGGGATGACCCACACCTTTATAAAGAAGTAGATGGTGTTATTAGACGTTGTGTACCTTAGCATGAACCAGAACAGATCCTATGCAAGTGTCACTCTGAATCATATGAGAGACACCACGCTGGAGACAGAACTGCACATAATGTATTGCAATCCAGTTTTTATTGGCCTACTCTCTTCAAAGATGCCCGTAAGTTTGTTTTATCTTGTGATGAATGTCAAAGAATTGGTAATATTAGTAGACGCCAAGAAATGCCTATGAATTATTCTCTTGTTATTGAACCGTTTGATGTTTGGGGCTTTGATTATATGGGACCTTTTCCTGCCTCTAATGGTTACACACATATTTTAGTTGCTGTTGATTACGTTACTAAGTGGGTAGAAGCTATTCCAACTAGTAGTGATGATCATAACACTTCTATCGAAATGCTTAAAGAAGTTATTTTTCTGAGATTTGGAGTCCCTAGATATCTTATGACTGATGTTGGTTCAATTTTATTCATGGTGCTTTCCGTAAGATGCTTGCTAAGTACGATGTTAATCATAGAATCGCATATCCTTATCATCCGTAGTCTAGTGGTCAAGTAGAGTTGAGCAATAGAGAGCTCAAATTAATTTTGCAAAAGACTGTGAATAGATCTAGAAAGAATTGGTCCAAAAAACTTGATGATGCATTATGGGCCCATAGAACTGCATACAAAAATCCTATGGGTATGTCTCCGTATAAGATGGTTTATGGTAAAGCTTGTCATTTACCTCTAGAACTTGAACATAAAGCATATTGGGCTATCAAAGAGCTCAACTATGACTTCAAACTTGCCGGTGAAAAGAGGTTGTTTGAGATTAGCTCACTTGATGAATGGAGAACCCAAGCCTATGAGAATGCCAAGCTATTCAAAGAAAAAGTCAAACGCTGGCATGAAAAAAGGATACAAAAGCGTGAGTTTAATGTAGGTGATTATGTGTTATTATTCAACTCTCATTTAAGATTTTTTGCAGGAAAACTTCTCTCTAAATGGGAAGGTCCCTACGTTATCGAGGAGGTCTATCATTCTGGTGCCATAAAAATCAACAACTTCGAAGGCACAAGTCCGAGGGTGGTGAACGTTCAAAGAATTAAACATTATATCTCAGGTAATCCTATCAACGTTGAAACTAATATTATTGAAACCGTAACCCCGGAGGAATACATAAGGGACACTTTCCAGAACGTTCCAGACTCCGAAAAGGAATAGGTATGTGGTACAGTAAGTAAACCGACTCCAAAACAATTCTAATGGCAATTTTTATCAGTTTTGGAATATTTAAGAATTTTAGGAAGAAAGAAGTAGTCCGGGAAGGACACGAGGCCTCCACGAGAGTGGACGGTGCGCCCACCCTTACTGGGTGCGCCCCCCTATCTCATGGCCACCTCGTGTGCCTCCCGGACTCCTTTTTCTTGCACGTTACGTATTTTGGTCGGTAAAAATTCATTATATAATCTCTCGAAAGTTTTGACCACCGTATCACGCAATTATCCTCTGTTTTTGTCTCAAGCTGTTTTCTGTTGCAGATCTAGAGCATCATGGCATCTCCAAGCGCTCCCAAGGACAAGTTTTTCGAGAGGGTTATCAACCCCTATCTCGCGGAGGTGCTGCAACATCCTCAAACCATTGAGATGTGTGAGGGGGTGCTGCACATCCGCGATGTGGAGGGACCAAGGCGTACCGAAAGCGTGGAGGCAAAGCTTGAAGCCGTGGAGCAGCAAGCCTTCAAGTGCCAAGGGATGGTGGAGCGTGGACTCGATGCCAACCAAATGATGATCACGGAGTTCACCAACAACCACAAGTTAGATGCCAAAGTCATTGGGGAAACCATCTTCAAGATTCAAGAGAAAATCGAGCACCTCCAAGCCCAGATCTATGACCTGCAAAACCAGAACTGTGAGTATGAATATAGATTCAAAAGGATGAGTTTGGCTGCAGATTTAAGGATCCCGGAGACTCGATCATCCTTCTATGATGGTGAGCCTATGCCTTGGAAGATGGATGACAAGCCTACATCATCAACAACTCCTACTCCACCACCTCTGAGGACATAATCACATGGGTATGGGCACTCCCCTTAGCAACTGCCAAGCTTGGGGGAGGTGCCCCGGTATCGTATCACCATCACACTCCTATCTTTACCGTTTTATTTAGTTCGATCCTCTTAGTAGTATTTTGATCTAGTAGATTGAAGTTTTGATATCAAGTAGCTTTGAGTTTTGCTTTGTGATCTCTTTATGTAATCGAGTCCATGAGTTATCTATAATAAAGATTAGTGTTGAGTCAAGGGCTTTGCTATCTTGCTATGATCTTGAGAAAGAATAAAAAGAATAAAATAGTTCAGATTGATCTTATGGATAGTAATGACTTCACACATAGAAAGTATGAGTCTTAAAAGTTGTTGAGAGTTGATAAACATAGTTTTGGTCATTGTTGCAATTAATAGGAAGTAATAAGGAAAGAGAGGTTTCACATATAAATATACTATCTTGGACATCTTTTATGATTGTGAGCACTCATTAAGTATGGCATGCTAAAAGAGTCGACGTTGGACAAGGAAGACAACATAATGGTTTATGTTTTCTCACATCTCAGTTAAAGTATATTGTCATTGACCTTCCAAACATGTTGAGCTTTCCTTTCCCCCTCATGCTAGCCAAATTCCTAGCACCAAGTAGAGATACTACTTGTGCTTCCAAATATCCTTATACCCAGTCTTGCCATGAGAGTCCACCATATCTACCTATGGATTGAGTAAGATCCTTCAAGTAAGTTGTCATTGGTGAAGGCAATAAAAATTGCTCTCTAAATATGCATGACTTATTAGCACAGAGAAAATAAGCTTTATACGATCTTGTTATGGAAGCAATAAAAGCGACGGACTACATAATAAAGGTCCATACACAAGTGGCAATATAAAGTGATGTTCTTTCGTACTAAGATTTTGTGTATCCAACTCTAAAAGCGCATGACAACCTCTGCTTCCCTCTGCGAAGGGCCTATCTTTTACTTTATGTTTTTACTTTATGCTTGAGTCAAGGTGATCTTCACATTTCCCTATTTTCATTTTATCCTTTGGCAAGCTCCTCGTGTTTGAAAGATCATGATATATATATCAAATTGGATGTTCATTAGCATGGATTATTATGGTTGACATTACCTAAAGGTGATATGTTGGGAGGCAACACAATAAGCCCCTATCTTTCTTAGTGTCCGGCTGAAACTCCATAACCACAAGTATTGCGTGAGTGTTAGCAATTGTAGAAGACTACATGATAGTTGAGTATGTGGACTTGCTAAAAGGCTCTATTTTTGAATCTTTCTGATGTTATGATAAATTGCAATTGCTTCAATGACTGAGATTATAGTTTGTTAGCGTTCAATGAAGTTTCTGAACCATACTTGACATTGTGAATTGATTGTTACTTGAGCATAAGAATTCATATGACAAAATCTATATATGTTGCTGTTATAATAATGATCATGATTCCCTCATGTCCGTATTTTATTTTTATCGACACCTCTATCTCTAAACATGTGGACATATTTTTCGATTTCGGCTTCCGCTTGAGGACAAGCGAGGTCTAAGCTTGTGGGGAGTTGATATGTCCATTTTGCATCATGCTTTTATATCAATATTTATTGCATTTTGGGCTGTTATTACACATTATATATCAATACTTATGGCTATTCTCTCTTATTTTATAAGGTTTACCATGAAGAGGGGGAATGACGGTAGGTGGAATTCTGGCTGGAAAAGGAGCAAACATTGGAAACCTATTCTGCACTGCTCCAAAAGACCTGAGACTCCACGACACTTATTTTTGGAATTAATAAGAATTATTGAGCGGAAGAAACACCTCAGGGGGGCCACACCCTGGCCAGGAGGGTGGGGGCGCGCCCACCCCTACTGGGCGCGCCCCTGTCTCCTGGGCCAACTGGTGGCCCTCCGGTGTCCATCTTCTTCTATATGAAGGCTTTTACCCTGGGAAAAATCATGGGCAAGCTTACGAGACGAAACTCCGCCGCCATGAGGCGGAACCAATCTAGAGCTCCGGCAGAGCCGTTCTGCCGGGGACACTTCCCTTCGGGAGGGGGAAATCACCACCATCGTCATCACCAATGATCCTCCCATCGGGAGAGGGTCAATCTCCATCAACATCTTCACCAGCACCATCTCCTCTCAAACCCTAGTTCATCTCTTGTATCCAAAACCACAAATTGGTACTTGTGGGTTGCTAGTAGTGTTGATTACTCCTTGTAGTTGATGCTTATTGGTTTACTTGGTGGAAGATCATATGTTAAGATCCTTAATGCATATTATTACTCCTCTGATTATGAACATGAATATGCTTTGTGAGTAGTTACGTTTGTTCCTGAGGACATGGGTGAAGTCTTGCTATTAGTAGCCATGTGAATTTGGTATTCGTTCGATATTTTGATGAGATGTATGTTGTCTTTCCTATAGTGGTGTCATGTGAACGTCGATTACATGACACTTCACCATTATTTTGGCCTACAGGAAGGCATTGGGAAGTAATAAGTAGATGATGGGTTGCTAGAGTGACAGAAGCTTAAATCCTAGTTTATGCATTGCTTCGTAAGGGGCTGATTTGGATCCATATGTTTATGATGTGGTTAGGTTTACCTTAATACGTATTTTGTAGTTGCGGATGCTTGCAATAGGGGTTAATCATAAGTGGGATGCTTGTCCAAGTAAGGGCAGTACCCAAGCACCGGTCCACCCACATATCAAATTATCAAAGTACCGAACATGAATCATATGAGTGTGATGAAAACTAGCTTGACGATAATTCCCATGTGTCCTCGGGAGCATTTTTCTCATTACAAGAATTTGTTCAGGCTTATCCTTTGCTACAAAAAGGATTGGGACACCTTGCTGCACTTTATTTACTTTGATTGCTTGTTACTTGTTACAATTTATCTTATCACAAAACTATCTATTACCTACAATTTCAGTGCTTGCAGAGAAAACCTTACTGAAAACTGCTTATCATTTCCTTCTGCTCCTCGTTGGGTTTGACACTCTTACTTATGGAAAGGACTACGATAGATCCCCTACACTTGTGGGTCATCACGTGGGACTTTTGAGGAGCCTCCTACTGGATTGATACCTTGGTTCTCAAACTGAGGGAGATACTTACGCTACTATTGGTGCATCACCCTTTCCTCTTCAAGGAAAACCAATGCAAGCTCAAGACGTAGCAAGAAGGATTTCTAGCACCGTTGCCGGGGAGGTCTTCGCTCAAGTCAAGACATACCAAGTACCCATCACAGACTCATCTCCCTCGCATTTACATTATTTGCCATTTGCCTCTCATTTTCCTCTCCCCCACTTCACCCTTGCCATTTTATTCGCCCTCTCTTTCCCAATCTTCTTTCTCTTTCGCTTGCCTTTTTGTTTGCTTATGTGTTCGATTACTTGTTGCCATGGCGCAAGATAATACCAAATTGTGTGATTTCTCCAATACCAATAATAATGATTTCCTTACTACTCCGATTTCTCCTCTTAATGATGTTATGTCTTGTGAAATCAATACTGCTTTGTTGAATCTTGTTATGAAAGATCAATTCACCGGCCTTCCTAGTGAAGATGCCGCTACCCATCTAAACAACTTTGTTTATTTGTGTGAGATGCAAAAGAAGAAAGATACGGATAATGATATTGTTAAATTGAAGTTATTTCCATTTTCACTTAGAGATCGTGCTAAAGTTTGGTTTTCGTCTTTGCCTAAAAATAGTATTGATTCATGGAATAAGTGCAATGATGCTTTTATCTCTAAATATTTTCCTCCCGGTAAGAACATCACTCTTAGGAATGATATTATGAATTTTAAATAACTTGATCATGAGCATGTTACCCAATCTTGGGAAAGAATGAAATTGATGATTCGCAATTGCCCTACTCGTGGTTTGAATTTATGGATGATCATACAAAAAAATTATGCCGGATTGAATTTTGCTTCTAGAAATCTTTTAGATTCGGCCGCGGGAGGCATGTTTATGGAAATCACCTTAGGAGAAGCTACAAAACTCCTTGATAATATTATGTCTAATTATTCTCAATGGCACACCGAAAGATCTACTAGTAAAAAAGTGCATACTATAGAAGAAATCAATGTTTTGAGTGGAAAGATGGATGAACTTATGAAATTGTTTGCTACTAAGAGAACTCCTATTGATCCCAATGATATGTATTTGTCTACTTTGATTGAGAATAATAATGAATCTATGGATGTGAATTTTGTTGGTAGGAATAGTTTTGGAAACAATGCTTATAGAGGAAACTTTAATCCTAGACCGTTCCCTAGTAATTCCTATAATAATTATGGAAATTCCTACAATAATTCTTATGGTAATTTTAATAATATGCCCTCTGATTTTGAGAATAGCGTTAAAGAATTTATGATCTCTCATAAGAATTTTAATGCCTTGCTTGAAGAAAAGTTGCTCAAAGTTGATGATTTGGCTAGGAACGTTGATAGACTTTCACTTGATGTTGATTCTTTGAAACTTAGATCTACTCCTCCTAAGCAAGATATCAATGAGTCTCTCAAAGCTGTGAGAATTTCCATTGATGAGTGTAAAGAAAGAACCGCTAGATTGCGTGCTAAGAAAGATTCCTTTGTAAAGGCGTGTTCTTCTAGTTTCCATGAAAATAATGATGAAGATCTTAAAGTGATTGATGTGTCCCCTATTGGATCTTTGTTTTGAAATATGAATCTTAATAATGATGGGACTGGAGATGAGTCAACTTTAGTTAAAAGGCGTCCCAATGATTCGGAGTATTTAGATCTTGATGCTAAATTTGGTAAAAGTGGGATTGGAGAGGTCATGACTTTAAATAGTATTGAACCCACTATCTTGGATTTCAAGGAATTTAATTATGATAATTGTTGTTTAGAAGGTTGTATTTCCTTCTTGCAATCCGTTGTGAATTCTCCTCATGCTTATAGTCAAAATAAAGCTTTTACCAAACATATTTTTGATGCCTTGATGCAATCTTATGATGAAAAACTTATTTTGGAAGTTTCTATACCTAGAGAACTTAATTATGAGTGGGAACCTATTATAAAGATTAAAATTAAAGATCATGAGTGTTATGCTTTATGTGATTTGGGTGCTGGTGTTTCCACGATTCCAAAAACTTTATGTGATATTCTAGGTTTCCATGATCTTGATGATTGCTCTTTAAATTTGCACCTTGCGGATTCCACCATTAAAAAGCCAATGGGAAGGATCAATGATGTTCTCATTGTTTCAAATATAAATTTGGTGCGTGTAGATTTTATCGTTCTTGATATAGATTGCAATCTTTCTTGCCCTATTATTCTTGGTAGACCTTTCCTTAGAATGATCGGTGCGATTATTGATATGAAGGAAGGGAATACTAGACTCCAATTTCCATTAAGGAAAGGCATGGAGCACTTTCCAAGAAATAAACTTAAATTACCTTATGAATCTATCATGCGAGCTACTTATGAATTGAGTGCCAAAGATGGCACTACTTAGATCTATCCTCGCTTTTATGCCTAGCTAGGGGCGTTAAACGATAGCGCTAGTTGGGAGGCAACCCAATTTTATTTATGTTTTTTGTTTTTGTTTCTGTTTAGTAATAAATTTTGCATCTACCTTCTGTTTAGATGTATTTTTATGTTTCAATTAGTGTTTTTGCCAAGTAGAACCTATAGGATAACCTACGATGATAGTTAATTTGATTCTGCTGAAAAACAGAAACTTTGCACGCAAGAAATTAGTTTTGTTAATTCACAGAAACGTGCTTTTGCATTGATTCTTTTTTCTGTAGATCAATAGACAAATTTCCCAGGACTTCCTATTTTGGTAGGATTTTTATAGTTATAGAACTATTCGAGAGTTACAGATTCCTACAAACTATTCTGTTTTTGACAGATTCTGTTTTTCGTGGTATGAACCATAGAGAACTTGGTATACAGTAGGTTTAACACTAATATAAATAAAGAATGAGTTCATTACAGTACCTTATGTGGTGGTTTTTCTTTCACTAACGGAGCTTATGAGATTTCCTGTTGAGTTTTGTGTTGTGAAGTTTTCAAGTTTTGGGTAAAGTTTGATGGACTATGGAATAAGGAGTGGCAAAAGCCTGAACTTGGGGATGCCCAAGGCACCCCAAGATATTCAAGAATAGCCAAAAGCCTAAGCTTGGGGATGCCCCCGGAAGGCATCCCCTCTTTCGTCTTTGTTTATCGATAACTTTACTTGGAGCTATATTTTTATTCGCCACATGATATATATTTTGCTTGGAGCGTCTTGTATGATATTAGTATTTGCTTTTTAGTTTACCACAATCATCCTTGTTATACACACCTTTTGGGAGAAGCCCACTTGATTGGAATCTATTAGAATACTCTTTGTGCTTCACTTATATCTTTTGAGTTAGATAGTTTTTGCTCTAGTGCTTCACTTATATCTTTTGGAGCACGGTGGGGGCTTAATTTTGTAGAAATTGTTAGTCTCTCATGCTTCACTTATATTATTTTGAGAGTCTTTTAGAACAGCATGGTATTTGCAATGGTTATAAAATTGGTCCTAGAATGGTGGGCATCCAAGTTGGGTATAATAAAAACTATCATAGGAAGTGAATTGGATGCTATGATCAATTTGATACTTGATAATTGTTTTGAGATATGGAGGTAGTGATATTAAAGTCATGATAGTTGGGTAATGCTTGTGTTGAAGTTGGCAAGACCTATAGCATGCACGTATGGTAAAAGTTGTGTAACAAATTTATTGCATAGGGTGCTCTTTTGATTGCCTTCCCTTGAGTGGAGGTCGGGGGTGCGCGGTGGTTAACTCCTACCAACCTCTCCCCTAGGAGCATGCGTAGTAGTACTTTGCTTCGAGGGCTAAAAAAACTTTTGCAATAAGTATATGAGTTCTTTATGACTAATGTTGAGTCCATGGATTATACGCACTTTTACCTTTCCATCATTGCTAGCCTCTTTGGTACCGTGCATTGCCCTTTCTCACCTTGAGAGTTGGTGCAAACTTCGCCAGTGCATCCAAACCCCGAGATCTCTATCACACATAAACCTCCTTATATCTTCCTCAAAGCAGCCACCATACCTACCTATTATGGCATTTCCATAGCCATTCCGAGATATATTGTCATGCAACTTTCCACCGTTCCGTTTATCATCATGACACGCATCATCATTGTCATATTGCCTTGCATGATCATGTAGTTGACATCGTATTTGTGGCAAAGCCACCATGCATAATTTTTGATACATATCACTCTTGATTCATTGCCCATCCCGGTACACTGCCGGAGGCATTCATATAGAGTCATATCTTGTTCTAGTTTTGGGTTGTAATTCATGAGTTGTAAATAAATAAAAGTGTGATGATCATCATTATTAGAGCATTGTCCCCAAAAAAAGGCCAAAAAGAAAAAAAAGAAAAAAAATAAAGTCCAAAAAGAAAAAAATAAAGGCCCAAAGAAAAAAAAGAAAAAAAGGGGGGGCAATGTTACTATCTCTTTTTCCACACTTGTGCTTCAAAGTAGCACCATGTTCTTCATATAGCGAGTCTCATATGTTGTCACTTTCATATACTAAGTGGGAATTTTTCATTATAGAACTTGGCTTGTATATTCCTACGAAGGGCTTCCTCAAAATGCCCTAGGTCTTCGTGAGCAAGCAAGTTGGATGCACACCCACTTAGTTTCTTTTGTTGAGCTTTCATACATTTATAGCTCTAGTGCATCCGTTGCATGGAAATCCCTACTCCTCATGTTGACATCAATTGATGGGCATCTGCATAGCCCGTAGATTATCCTCGTCAATGTGAGACTTTCTACTTTTTTGTCTTCTCCATACAACCTCCATCATCATATTCTGTTCCACCCATGGTGCTATATCCATGGCTCATGCTCATGTATTGCGTGAGAGTTGAAAAAGGTTGAAGCGTGTTAAAAAGTATGAACCAATTGCTTGGCTGAAACCAGGGTTGTTCTTGATGGAGTATTTTATGTGATGAAAATGAAGCATAGCCTAACTATATGATTTTGTAGGGATGAACTTTCTTTAGCCATGTTATTTTGAGAAGACTTGATTTCTTTGATTAGTATGCTTGAAGTATTACTATTTCTTATGTCAATATAAACTTTTACTTTGAATCATTTGGATAGAACATTCATGCCACAATAAAGAAAATTACATTGAGAATTATGCTAGGTAGCATTCCACATCAAAAATTCTATTTTTATCATTTACCTACTCGAGGATGAGCAGGAATTAAGCTTGGGGATGCTTGATACGTCTCCAATGTATCTATAATTTTTGATTGTTCCATGCTATTATATTACCTGGTTTGGATGTTTATGGGCTTTACTTTACACATTTATATCATTTTTGGGACTAAACTACTAACCGGAGGCCCAGCCCATATTGCTGCTGTTTTTTTTGCCTATTTCAGTGTTTCAAAATAAAGGAATATCAAACGGAGTCCAAACGGAATGAAACCTTCGGGAGCGTGATTTTTGGAACGAACGTGATCTAGAGGACTTGGAGTGCAAGTCAAGAAGCAGCCGAGGTGGCCACAAGGGTGGAGGGTGCCCCCCCCCCTACTGGCATGCCCCCCTATCTCGTGGGCGGCCACCGACCCACTTCTTCCTCCTATATATACCCACGTACCCCGAGAACATTAGATTAAGCCACGAAAAACTATTTCCACCACCGTAACCTTCTGTATCCACGAGATCCCATCTTGGAGCCTTTGTTGGCGCTCCGCCGGAGGGGGAATCGGCCATGGAGGGCTTCTACATCAACACCATAGCCCCTCCGATGATTTGTGAGTAGTTTACCAAAGACCTTCGGGTCCATAGTTATTAGCTAGATGCCTTCTTCTCTCTTTTTGGATCTCAATACCATGTTCTCCTTGATCTTCTTGGAGATCTATTCGATGAAACTCTTTTTGCGGTGTGTTTGTCGAGATCCGATGAATTGTGGGTTTATGATCAAGTTTATCTATGAGAAATATTTAAATCTCCTCTGAATTCTTTTATGTGTGATTAAGTTCACTACAAAAAAAATACACTTCCGTGATGATACGTGTTTGTCACAGTAGGTCGCATTTTTTGTCATGCATGTACATCCATGACAAATTTATGACAGAATCTAGATAGTCATACCTGTGTTGTCATAGAAGTGTTCCATGACATTACCAAAATTATCATCACGGACGTGTCCACTTCCATGACGATAAATCGCGCATCACAGAAGTGCTTTCGTCAAGGGTGACCGACACATGGCATCCACCGTAACAGAACGCCGTTAAGCTATCGGGTTGGGTTTTGGATCTGATAACCCGTTAACAGCTCCGACCAATAGGGATTTTCCACGTGTAAAATCATCATTGGCTGGAGGAAACATGTGCCGGCTCACCGCTGGGACAGATGTCATCCGCTCATTGGACCGAAGGCGCCTATGATACGGCGACACGTGGCACGGCCCAACAGAGGCCCATTCCTGTGAAAAGGCCGGCCCGTTTGACTTGGTCAAAAGGTGGCAGGCCGGCCCACGGAAAGCCTGTTAACGGCGTGTTCGCATATAGCCCATTTACAGCACGCTAACCCTGGGCCCGTTACGCCCTATCCGAATTAGGCCCAGTAGCGTCATCTGGGCCGTCCAATATGATTTCAGCCTGTTTTAACTGCCGGCCCATGTGTGCCCATGACTTCTTTCGGCCCATATGAGGCCCTTTGTAACTCTTGGCCCATTAACGGCCCTTGGTGAAACTGGCCCGTGATGAACAGTGTATCACATTATACCCATTAACGGCCCATTATTCCATTGGGCCGTTTCTAGCCCAAGTTATCTTTCGGCCTTCTCAGGGCCCATTGATTCTTGGGCTCATTTGCAGCATTCGGTTACATACGGCACGTTACTGTCATTTTCTGCTTGTGGGCCAAATTTAGCTCGTCGTTACAGTCAACCCGTTTGCGGACGTTGGGCCGTTTTCATGTAAAAAACACGGTGGGCTATTTTCATAGAGTTATCAAATATGGCCTATTAACGGCCTGTTATGGTCCACGAATAGTACGGCCCATGATTGGTGAAATGATGATACGCCTCATAGAAGGCCCATGGATCCTACGGCCCGTATGAGGCCCATGGATCGTACGGCCCGTAGAAGGCCGATGGATCGTACGGCCCGTAGAAGGCCCATGGACCCTGCGGCCTGCAGAAGGCCCGTGGACCCTACGGCCTGTAGAAGGCCCATGGACCCTAAGGCCCGTATAGAAGGCCGATGGATCCTATGGCCGGAAGAAGGCCCATGGATCATATGGCCTGCAGGAGGCCCATGGTTACAACAGTCTGTGTGTTGCCATGATTATTTTGGCCTAGTTACCAAAAATAGGCTATTGTGGCCACTAGAAAAAGAACTACAATGACTCCAAGCAAACAACTAAACAAGACAATAAGGAAATAAATAAGCAAGCAATTAACACTAGCCTATTACCCCTATTACACATATTACATCCACTGGGCATCAAAGTTCGCCGCCAGTGCAAATATAGGGAACAAAGTAGCACATTACATGCACTGGCCATCAAAATTGGCCACCAGTGCAAACAAACACGGCAGCAAAACAAGAGCACAACTGAAACAACTTCAGAAGAGCTCAAGAAATGTTATCCTGGGTATCCACCATGCTGGCAATAAGCTTAGCAAGCTGATTAGCTTTGTCCTGTTTGACGCTAAAATCCTCCAACGCTTTCTGTTGCACCAGAAAGTATGCATCTGAATGCTCCAGGGACTTCCGCAGTCCTTCCGCTTCTTGTCGCAGCACAGCTGATCGATGTCTTTCAGCTTGTAGTTGAGACTCAAGAAACCGAACTGATTCAGACAATGAGTTTGAATAGCTTGTGCAAGCGGTAGTGGCCAGTAACTCGAACACTAAACCAAGACATGACTTTGGGGTTGTCTCGCTGTCTTCAAGATAGTCTTCCTTAGCTGTTTTATCAGCTTTGTTGGAGACCAACAAGGATGTGTCACTATCCTGAACCTTATCTGCATTACTTCCTTTACCATTGCTTAATAAGGCACTCTTCCCCAATATTTTGTCAGCATTCTACAAGAAGAAACAAGGAGACACATAACAAGTTTAGCATGTACTAGTATATGAAACTCATTTCGGCGAACCAGTTCAGTAGTAAGGTGGACAGGATTAAACTACCAAGTCTTCTATTGCCAAGTACTAGTACATAATAAAAGCATCAAACAAACATATATATATGTCCTATGGTCACTGCATTGTCTTGCCAAATCAAAATAGAGACACGGTTCAAATCATATCAGTTCAAGACAAAGCAGCAGTGGAAGAATACAAAGCATGGGAAACTACACGACACAACAAGATTTCAGAGGGGTACCACGGGTCTACATGTACAACAACACTATTGGCTCTGTTGTGATGCTAGTAATGTGCATGATATGAAAGTCAACTGCATACATAATTGAAACTGAAATCAACAGAGTTATTGATAAGAGCAAACATAAAGAAACATGCGTGAACATACATGTTGTGCCATTGGAGTTTTGATTGGATCCTTCAATTTAAAAATAAGTTTGTGTGAGTAAATACAGTAATACAAGAGCAAAGCAATCATAGTTAAAAAAGGTGCGCCTAAGCGAGCGCTTAAGCACGCCTAAGCTCTAGGCGTTGGCAAAACGCATTGCACATAACTACGCATAATCTGTGCATAACTGCGCATAAGCATGCGCTTTGGTCAGTAAAGCGCAAGGCGGTGCCAAAACGCACAATTAACGCCTAGCACTTTTTTGAACTATGATAGCAATGGAATCTTAAATTAGAACAGTTGTTCTTCAGGTTTAGGCACTTGTTCTACATGAACAGAATACAGTAAGACGCAAGAATATAATACTTAAAAATAGAAAATGAGCTCATAGACCTTACCACATTCTTGGTTCGAGACCACTACAGAACAAGGCGTTCCCAGTCATCGTCCAGTAAATGTGTCTCAGGAGAACGTAAGGGAATTTGATGAGTTTCTTTGCCGGTGAAGTACGTTTTCTTTAGGTAATTCCGATACTGCCACCAAGCATTCTTGAAGATAGCAGAGGTATTAGCACAGGTTACCTCATCCTGAGTTTCCAAATGGGTCCTTCTCTATAGAGAAAAATGGGAAAATTTGCTGTATTATAACCATCATGGAGGTAGGATGTATGGGACGAAGCAAAGTAATTGCCATGAATAACATTACTTACACATAACTCCTGGACAAACACCTGCAACTGGCATTTTCCTTCATCTTCAGTATAATATTTCCAAGATGGGAAGATACGCACATACGATTTAACAACATCAAATGCGATAGATGCTAAACTACGACTAGCTGGTTGTGCTTCCTCCACAGGAATAGGCGTACTACCTGGTGGAGTTGGGGTTCACCGTGATACTACTGGCCCTTTGGGCACTGGAGCTGCCTTACTAACTGCTCTTGTTTGGGAGCTCTGTGGAGGAGATGGTGTTGTGTCAACAGGAACTGGGTTACTATCGGCTGGGGTTGGGGTTAGATTGGGTGAAGCTGGTTCTCTGTCCATCGCATTAGGGGTACAATCTGCGAGAGTTTGGGTTATGTGTGGTAGGGCTGGTTCTTGTGCATGTACAACCGGGGTGCTATCTCCACCAAGAGGTAGCACTGTTTTATTTGAAGACCGTGTTTTTAGTCCGCTAGATACTGGCATCACCCGCTCCAATTCAAATGGCTGATAAACAGGAAACATAGTTGAATGTACAGACATTGTATGAGAGACAGATGCAATAGATAGTGTGTAAAAAAGAGGGCATGAAATAATTGACATGTATATTGTTTAACTAAAACGGATAGCATGACATAATTTCACATATCTGATGTCTATCTAAACTGGATAGCATAGCATAACATAATTCAAAGATATGATGAATAACTAAACAGGATCGCATGACATAATTCACCTACATGTTATCTAAGTAATCAGGATCGCATCATTTAATTCACATATGTGATTTATATGCTAAACAGAGGGCATTCGATATGATGTCTGAACTAAGAACATGGTGTTGACTATTGTGTATATGATGTCTAAACTATGCAATGCAAGACACTGTATGCATGATATGAGCAGTATAACCGTGCCAAGTTAGAGCATACACCTCAGTGGGGGAATATGACTGGTCATCTGTCTCTGAATCCATCTCTGAGGAGCTATCGGGACCTAACAAGAGATCTGCTTTGACATGTAGCACTGTTTGCTCTGAAAGCCTTGTTTTCACTCCAGATTTTTCCATCTCCCACCCAAATGGCTGATTCACAGGAAGAGTAGTTTTATAAACATTGTCGACAAATGGGCAAGATATCATTCAAATATATGATGCCTGGTTAAACAGGATGGCATTGCACATTTCACATATATTATGGCTGGCTAAAAGACATGAGACTGCATAATTCCCATATATGATATAGAAACTAAACAGGTGGCATTACAGAACATGTCTAAACTAAGCAGATGACATATATGATGTCAAAATAGGCACTGCAAGGTAAAATATGCATGATATGACTAACATCATCATGCCAAGGTAGAGCAAACACCTTGGGGGGTACATAGGAGTTGTCAGCGGCGTTTGAATCCGCCTCAGAACAGATATCTTCCTCTGGATTACAATCTGGAGAGGGGTGGGGAGGGTTTTCCATTGAACCCACCATGGAGCGATGTCTGCATGACATTGTATTGCCGCGCAAAACTCTTCTCTTTTTCTCTACATGATCAGCATGACTGTGTACAATATCTGACATGCATACGAAAAAAATATGGTGAGATTATGTAAGGAGAGCATGCAGAAATTTAGAGTGATGGTAACAACCAGTGGATCGACGTTTTTCCGTTGAACCAAAATAGCCCTAATGGATCGACGTGAATGTACAGTAATAAGTGATGCAACAAGTGTACAACCTCTTTGCCATAGCCGTGTCGACCTCAGCATCATTGGGTTAGTCGCTGAAGCAGTTGAGGCAGAGGCGGCTGTTGGAGGTGTGGAGGAAGATCTGAGGAATCTGTAGACGGCGTCCAGGGCACTGCTCTGTTGTGATGGATTGTTCTGTCGTTGGAGCAGCTCCGGTGAGCCGTAAGACGTCAAGGCTGAAGCAGCACAAGACAGACATCGTCAATATCAAGTGGGATTCTAATAGCATCTCTAGTAGATGATGTAAAATGGATGTAAAATTAACATCACCAAAAACCACCTGACTACAACAGATGAGGTAAAAACTGTTGACTCTGAACTTAACTGTCGAAACTGAAATTTACTGTGGAATCTGAATGCTACTGTCGAAACTGAATGCAATAATAGTAGAGAGGCACTTGACATCTAGTTTAGGGAGGGCCTGTAGTTCATCTTCAACCTGCACCCCCCCCCTGAGCCACCAGCCACCACTGCCCGAAGCGCCGGCCCCAGCGCCGCCTCGCCGCCCCAAAACAACTCACCACC